>NW_020173397.1:8899552-8972045 GCF_003031525.2 Neophocaena asiaeorientalis asiaeorientalis
TTTCTGGTTAATCCCAGCTGCATCAGGCCATCTGAGAGGTTGGCTACAGCTGGGGGCTGCTAGAGTGAGGAAACGATTTCACTAAGCTGGCCTGCGTCTACATTCCCAAACGTGGAGTTCAAGGATTCATCTTGGAGAAAATGAAACAGAAGCTTCCAACAAAGGGTTCTTGGAAGTCGGTGTGTAATTAACCTTTCTGTGTAATGTGAGATTTCTCAACTAAATGGAGGGGAGAAAAAATAGATTCGATTTTAATAATTAACAGATACTTGTAAACAGAAGTTCCAGCGTGCTTTATAGAGTATCGATTACCGTATGCTGGGGGTACTGGTCGAGAGGCACGTCTCTGATCCAGTCTGTCTCTTCCCTTTAATTCGGGTTTTCTCCTGTACTTTACAAAGCAGGTTGGGCCTGGCCTGGCTCTGTGTGGGAGTGTCCGCACGGCTTCTGGAGGCTGGGGCCCGGTTGCGGCGTCTGGCCTCATTTCATCTGTGACCTCGGGGACTTGTCTCCAAGCCATAATTGAACTCCCATTTGACCTCAGTTTCCCCCCCGGAGCCGATTCCCTGGGGACAGTGTGCTCTGGGGACCCGACAGGCTGTAGGAGTTGCCACCTGTGCCCTCCTGGGCAGAATGCGACCTCCAGACACGTCTTATTGGGCCCCCAGGAGTTGAAAAGGGTTGCTGCATGTGGATGTCATTTGTGCTGTATTAGCTTTGCTGGGGCTGCCGTAATAAAGTACCCCAGACCGGGTGGATCAACAACAGAAATCTCCCAGTTCCTCGGGGTTGCAAAACCAAGGTCAAGGTATTGACAGCGTTTCCTCTAAGGTCTGTGAGGGAAGGGCCTGTTCCCAGCCTGTCTCCTTGCCTTGCAGGTGGCCGTCTTCTCCCAGTGTCCCTTTGTATCATCTTCCCTCAATGTGTGTCAGTCCCTCTGTGTCCAAATTCCCCCTTTTTATAAAGACACCAGTCACACTGGGTTAGGACCACCCTAACAACTTCATTTTAACTCCATCATCTGCAAGGACTCTGTTTCCTAATAAGGTCACATTCTGAGGTCCTGGGGGTACAATTCAACACATGAATTTTGAGCGGACACAGTTCAACTCCTAAGGACGCCATGGTGCTTCATTTGCCGTGGCCCTGTCTATCCACTGGTGCCTCTTACTGGGTGCCTCTCACTAAGTGCATTCCCTCCTGGCTTCTGTACGCTTTTGGGTTTTGTGCCCCTGCCCTCATTTAGAAGTTCGTTCGTTCGTTCATTCATTCAATCATGTGTTTGATCGAACATAACAGTGCTTACTTTGAAAGATTGCTCAGGGAATTCCTTGGCAGTCCATCGGTTAGGACTTGGTGCTTTCACAGCCAGGGCCTGGGCTCGATCCCTGGTCGGGGAGCTAAGATCCCACAAGCCATGTGGCGTGACCAAAAAAAAAAAAAAGATTCCTGAGAAAATGAAATACCGTATTTACATTTTTCGCTTCATGTCTGACACATAGTAGGTACTCAACCGCATTGATTCATCCATGCACTTACCGATACTTATTAAGCAGCCCTAAGGCCAGAAATGGGGCTGGGCTGAGCCCGGAAAGCCAGGCAAGGTACCTGCCCCGAAGAGCTTAGAGGAGGGCAGACTGGATCGCTTAGAGGAGGGCAGACTGGATCCAGTAGCCCCAGGAGAAGTGTGGGAACCAACACTGGTGAGTGTTCTGTTCAGCTGGGGGTCCCAGGGAACCTGGGGCTGGAACAGAAAGAGAGGGGCAGGACGGCACAGGTGGGCACACAGGGCAGGCCTGCAGAGCCTGTGGCCCACGGGAAGGCAGCTGAGCGTCCTCCTTGTGTCCCGGCTGATGCTCTTGGTAGTTTTTCAGCAGAGGTTGACAGAATCAACGTTGTGCTGAGAGGATCAGGTTGGACTGGGGCAAGAAGAGGTTCCACGAGAGGTCCTGGCAAGCTGCAGCAGGCGCCCCGAGGAGAGAGACGGGAGCTGGGCCTGGAGGGTGGTGGTAGAGACAGGGAGAGGTGGTCGGCTTTGAAAGGTCAGGGGTAGAGTTCGCAGGACGTGGGGATGGGGGGGTGGGCGTGGGGGGGAGGAACCAAGGAGGGACTGGCTTGCAACGCTGGTGGGGGCGGGGGGTGGCTTCCCTCTGAGAGGAGCAAGAGGGTCTGCTCGGTGGTGAGCTGTTGCGTTTCAGACAGAGGAGTCTAGACTCCGTAAAGCGTGAAGTTATTGTCAACCGTGCACTCGCTTATTCCACAGCTATTTATGGAGTACTTGTCCAGGGCAAGAACAGTGCTGGTTGTCAGGGATACCGCAGTAAACAATGCAGAGCCTTATCCAGTGGACGTTCTAATGCGGAGATAGACAACAAGCACGGGAGCACACAGATAATAAGGTCCTTCCAGACTGTGATAAGGAAATGCAGCCAGGCGAGGTGATGGGAGAGGTGAGGGGCTACCTAAGTTGGAGTGGACAGGAAAGGCCTCTCTGAAGAGGTGATATTTGAGCTGAAGCCTGCATGGTGAGAATGGGTCAGCTATGGAAGAATCTGGGGAAGTTCTTGGTGGGCACAGCATGTGCAAAGGCCCGGAGGAGGGAGACGGAGCCTCAAAATGAGGTTGGAGTGAAAACCAGGGGCCAGGTTGCTCAGGGAATTACAGGCCAAAGGAAGGCACTCATAATTTCCCTGGGACTGTGGAAAGCCAAGAAGCCTTTAAGGAAGAGAGGGCCAAGTTTAAGAAAGCCGAAGAGGAATTCTAGGGACCCTGCCCCTACGTTTCTCTTTTTGCTCAACTTGGTTTGAATCGTTTGTGTCACTTGCAAAACTGTCTTGATGAACACATCTGATAAGAAAAATCTTTCTTGTGGGGGCATGTGTCAGGACCTGAGAAACACAGAATGGCAGAGCTGGATGGAGCCACAGAGCTGAGCTGGGATAGTCGAGTGCAGACAGCTCCCCTGGAGACTGAGGGGCGCCAAGACCCAGGCCTCTATTATCTGCAACAGCCGCTCTTTCATCGGCTTTTCATGTGGGGGTCTGCGTGCCCGTTCACTCGTGCTGTCCTTGCCTGAAAGAGTTTGGAAACCACTGAGCCAAGTGTGTGGTGGGGAAACTTTTACAGATGGGGAAACTGAGGCTCGGGGAGGTTAGTGAGTTCCTGAGCAACACAGCTGGGAAGCGGTCGTTCCAAGAATGGGAAGTGGGTATGCAGCCCCTTATTCCAGGGCTCTTTGCAGTGGAGAAGGCCGACTGCCACAGAAGCCCGGGGTGGGCGTTTTGCTCTGAGGGCACAAGGCTGTAGCTTGGAGGGTGCCCTTCCTGGATGTGGCCAGCCAGGGGCTTGGAGGAGCTGCAGCTTTGGCTACATCCCTCCCCAAAGAGGGCCAGGACCATACACCCAGGACCAGGCAGTGCAGCCTAAAATAGGGATTTGGGGCATAAGCTTCGGAATCAGGGCTGAGTTCAAGTCCTGGAACTGCCCCTGGCTTTCTGTGGGATGTGGGCACATGACTTAAAATCTCTGAGTCTCAGTTTCCTCCTCTGGGATAAGATGTGCAGCAGCCCGGCAGGATGTGGTGAGAACAAGTGAGCCTGCACACCGAGCACCCGGCGAGCCCTGAATTAGCTCGTGCTGAGCTACCACCACTTCGCCACCTGCATTCCAAGGCTCACACTGCAGGGCTGGGGACAGGAGGCCCCCAGAGGCGGAGCCTGAAGAGGGCTGGACCCAGGCCGGTCTGTCAGTTGCATGAAAATCCCACCTCACGGGAAATTTCTGTTGGAAAGGAAGCGTGGGAGCGCAATGTTTTCCCACTGAAAGGAAAGGAATTGTGGCTTCTCCTCCTGGCGTGGCTCTTTCTCATGGATCAGAGTCGCAGCAAATGCTGTCGCTGTTCTCAAGGATTTGTTTTATTTTTATTTGTGTGATGAATGATCAAAATAAATAGACTGTGTGATTTCAAGGAACTAAAACAAAAAGAGAAAAACCTGCCTCGTCATGTTCTAGATTCTTCTTGTGCCAGGTTTCAGGCACAGGGGGCTTCTTGTTAGGGGCGCAGACATGCTTATTTCATGATGTTCCCAAGGCTCAGAGGAGCAGACTCAACATTCAAAAGCATCTTTACTCCTGTTGTAATTTAAAAATAAAGTAAATAGAAAGCTAACGTTTACTGAGCTATCTCTCTGCACCAGGAACTGTGCTTTATATATATCCTCTTGATCAGCTCCCCTCCAAAGCCAAGGGTTAGTCTTATTCCCATTTACAGATTAGACAGTTAAGGCTAAGAGAGGGCAAGTGACTTGTCCAAGGTCATGCAGAGACCCTGGAGGGAGGGTAGGGCAGCTGCAGGGCTCCAAAAAAGATGCTGAAACTCTTTCTGGCCTTTGTGCCAGTTGAAATATGATATTGTGTTAAAATCTGGTGGCTGTGCCTTTCTGGGTTCCCAGGGCATCTTGGCAGAATACAGACTGGCTACAGCCCAGAGTACTAAGGCCCTGAAAAACTGTTTACTTCAAAGAATAGTGGTCTCCCTCAACATAAAACCTCCTAAACTTTCAAAGTGTGATAGTCAGATTTTGCTATGATAATGCTGCATGACAAACAACTCCCTTCAAATCTCAGGAGCTTACAGCAATAGCCACACATGGATCTTGCTCTTGGGTCTGTGGCCTTCCGGGGTAGCTCTGCTTTAGGCCCCGGGTCTATTGTCAGGTATGTTCCAGGTGTTTCTTTGTTCCGGAATAAGTGGTTACCCAGAGGATGTCTCATGGTAACTGGCAGAAGCACAGAAGACCAAGTGAAATGAAGCAAAGACATTTAAAACCTCTCCTCACACACGCTCACTTACACTGTGCTGACCAAAGGCAGTCAAATGGCCGCACACACCATCAATGCAGGGAGATGCACAGTGCACTTCTTCTACCAATCCCATCTGCCATTCAAAGGCGACTGACACCAAGGCCATCTCGCCTTGCTGCAGTGGGCAAAGGCTTTGCCTCTTCTTTCTATGAGGATAAGGCTGGAGATTTCCCAAAGGAAATTTACCAGAGGCTGAAGGAGGAAACAGAGAGACTATAGTGGATGTCTGTTGGTTCTACTTGCCAAGAATCCATTCTGCTAGTAAGTGGTTCTCGATTGTGCTTTGGTGAGTCACTTGCCTCATTCTCAGTCTCTGTGATTTGGGGGTAGGGATACTGTCCTCACCTGCCAACTTCAGGGGTGGACACCTGATCCATTTCTGGCCAGTGGGAACACTGCATCCCCTTAACCAAATGATTGGTTCTGGGCTGGTCATGTGACCCAAGCTGGGTCAATGAGACTGATACTCAGTACTTGTGCTAGAACTATTTAGAACAGAGTGTCATGTTTCCAGAGATTCCGTGAAGTAGAGTAGAAGACTGAAGTCTTGGGTAGTCATCTTTGTACCTCTGGTACTGTAAGGTAAAGCTAACACCGAGGAAAAGAAGGCCAAAGGATGAGACAGAATTGCGAGAACACCGTTTGAGCATCTGGATCCAGCTGTGCCTGAAAGCCCTAAACTCTACAATAAATTCTTCTGGGGAATGGAAGTGGGCTTAAGCCATTTTGAATTGGACCATTGTCCCTTGCAACTGAAAACACCTTACTAGTTCAGAACTAGAGCTAAATGTGGTAGAGTGAGATGGCTAAGAGCAGCCCTGGGTTCAGATCCTAGCCTTGCCGCTGAGAGCTGCGTGGCCTCGTTGAGCCTCGGCCTCCTTCTCTGTAAAATGGGACTAGTAATAGTTTGGTGGTGGTTGTGCCACTCAACTGTATAATACAGGTTGTCTGGGTTGGTCAAGTTGTAGGTCCTCAGTGAATGGTCGATGTTGTCAAAACCAGAGGATTCAGAAGTAGGCTTCCTGTCCTCCCTGGGCCAGCGTCCAGCCTCACGGCTTGTTTGTCCGCAGATCCCGCAAGTCACACGACAGCCCTTCCCGTCGCCTGTGGGAGGATGGGGCTGGCACGGGCTCTGAGAACCTCCCTCTCGCCCGTCCTCCCGGCCCGTCCTCCTGGCCCAGAGGGCTCAGCACCTTGGAAATGCTGCTGTCCCAGCCCCACAGACCCGCCCTGGCTCTGTGCCTGGGGGGAGGCCTCTCCCTCTCCAGAACCACAGGCTCTTAGAGACGGGGGAACTAGGGAGCCTGGGAAGTCCTGCTTCGGTGGAGGGAAGGTGGAGGCTCTCAAGGCTCTTCTAGAGCCAGGAAGCGCACACCCAGAGTCCGGACCCTGTTCTCCGTCACCGCCCTGCCCCCCACACCCCCCTCAGCTCCTTCCCTGAGAGGGAAGGTGTGGGACTTCGGCAGCACGTGCCCACGCAGGGGTCACTGACAATTTTAGGGCACATGCCAGTGAAGGTTTTTAATTTCAGCAGCTTGGTATTCCTTGGGGTAATGATCCCCACCTGCCCCTTCCACAGGAGAAAGCCAGTTCGACAGGAGAGCGGTTCCTGTCTGCTTCATCCCTGCTGTGTTTCCAAAGCCTTGAACACCGCCCAAGACACAGTCAGCGCTTCATGAATGTTTTGGTGACTGAATCAGGGAGTAACAGGGTAGAACGAATACGTGGCCAGCGGTTCTGGTTCTCCCCACTCAGAGCTCAAGTTCTCTCTGGAAATCCATCTGAGTAGGACAATCTTAGGTCGGTTTGAAGATAAATATTATTAGGGATGAGCGGCAGCGTGTGTGTGGAGGTGGAAAGAGCGGTCAGGTGGAGACTGGCTGCCTGGAGTCAAGCGGTGCTGGATGACTCAGACCCCATGTCCCTTCTAGCAAAATACTCTGTGATTCTTTGTGGGCTGAAGCCAGAAGTGGGCCCGCCTCTCCCAGGTGTATTTGTTTCCTGTGGCTGTCTTAACCAATTAACCACAACCTGGCTGGCTTACAGCCACCGAAATGTATTTTCTCACAGTGCTGGGGGCTGGGTGTCTGACATCAAGGTGTAGGCAGGGCCACACTCCCTTTGAAGGTTCAGGGGAGGATGCGTCCTCACCTCTTTCAGCTTCTGGGGCACGTGGCCACGGCACTCCAATCCCGGCCTCTGTCTTCACATGACCTTCTCCTGTGTGTGTGTGTTTTCCTCTCTGCTGTCTCTGAAAAGGATACTTGCCATGGGATTTAGGACCTACCCTCGTAATCTGGGGTGATCCCATCTTGAGATCCTTCCTTACGTCTGCAAACACCCTTTCCGCCAAGGTTCCGGGGGTTAGGACTTGGATTTATCTCTTTGGCGGCCACTGTCCAGCCTATGACACCTGGGGTCTGGACCCTGTCGAGCACCAACCGCAGTCCTGCAGTGTCACCTTCTCCAGGGAAGCCCAGCTATGTCCCAGAGCCTCTCAGGGGTGACAATCTTGGGGACATTTGGTAGGGCCTGAGTGAGGAGTAGCAGACTCCTTCCTGGGGCGGGGCTACCCGGGGGCAGCCAGCATGGGCCCCTCTTCCCTGGCCAGCAGTTCTGAAGAAGCGGGAAGGGAGCTGGGCTGGGGGAGGATTTAGTCCCCGGGGCTTCACTGAGGCACGGATCTGTTCATCCACCTCTCTGGAGTCGCCTCGCCCCTCTGCAGACGTTTGTGAATATGGCTTTTTTTTTTCAGCCGGCCAAAACGAGAGTAAAAGGGAACCTATAGATAAAACGATGACGAACCTTTATCACTGCTAGCCAGGAAACAGACCGAGTGTGGAGATGGAGCATAAGTAGAGGGGAGGCCTTTCAGAGGAAATGGAATTTGAACTAAGACTTAAAGCTGGGAAAAAGCATTCCAGACAAGGGAACAGCATGTGCAAACGTCCTGAGATTAGAAAGAGCCTGGCACATTAGATAAACGGAAAACTGTCCAGTAGGTTGGAGTGTAACCTGTGGGGGTGAGAGGGGAGGAGGTTAGCAGGAGACAAATCCTGCTGGGCCTGTGGAAGGAAATTTGGATTTTATTCAAAAGATTTTAAACAGGTTGTGTCGTGACGAGTGAGCTTTCTGAAGGATCCCTCTGGGGAACGGGCAGAGAATAGATAACAGGGCAGGGGTTGGTAACCTTTCTCTGTAAAGGTCCAGAGAGTAAATATTTTGGACTTTGGGGGTCATCAAATCTCTGTCGTGACTTATCGGCTCTGCTGTCCTATAGCACAAAAGCAGCCAGAAGCAACTTGTAAGCAACCAGGTGTGGCTGTGTTCCAATAAAACTTGATAGAAACAGGCAGCAGGGCTTCCCTGGTGGTGCAGTGGTTAAGAATCAGCCTGCCAATGCAGGGGACATGGGTTCGAGCCCTGGTCTGGGAAGATCCCACATGTCACGGGCCAACTAAGCCCGTGTGCCACAACTACTGAGCCTGCGCTCTAGAGCCCACGAGCCACAGCTACTGAGCCCGTGAGCCACAACTACTGAAGCCCATGCGCCTAGAGCCCGTGCTCCGCAGCAAGAAAAGCCACCGCAACGAGGAGCCTGTGCACCACAACGAAGAGTAGCCCCCGCTCACCACGACTAGAGAAAGCCCACGCGCAGCAGTGAAGACCCAACACAGCCAAAAATAAATAAATAAATAATCGATTTATTAAAAAAAAAAACAGGCAACAGTTGGACTGGCCTGCAGGCAGCGGTTTGCTGATTCCTGTTGCAGGGGGACCAGCGTGGGAACGAGAAGAGCACTGTGGCTCTGAGCAAGTGACTTAACCGCCCCGAGCCTTAGTTGTCCCATCTGTAGAATGGGCACACCTTACCTCAAAGAAACATTTATGACATATCTGAGTGTTAATGGAGAGGAAGGGCTGAGCGCAGAGCCCGGGCTCATGGTCGGAGGTGGACACATGGTGGCCCCACACCAGCGGCTGCTCTCTTACCGCATGGAACCAGGGTGGTTGAACGCGTAAAGCCAAGGCTTGAAAGCATGGGGTCAGTAGCGTCAAACACCTGCTGGTCATCGTGCTGCTTCAGTGGCTGATTGAAATGCTTGAGCATGGAATTGCATGAAGCTGGCGGTGCCATGGGTTAGAGCCTCTTCTTCAGTGGGGATGACATTCCTTCTGCGTGTTTTCCTCCCTTTTCCTCAGTGTGGCATCACTCACCTGCCATGGCCAGCTCCTGCATTCTCTTCCCCCTTTGGGGAGATATCTTTGTAGCCACAGCTGCCACTCTGCTGCCCCTCTGGGCTGGCCTCTGTGTGCATCCTTGTTCATACCTTCCCGTGCCTTTTTTTTCCCCCTCTCTCATCATGGGAGATTTCTCGACTTCTCTTTCTGGCGGCTTGGTTGGAAAGAAACTATGGAGAAAGGTAAGGGTCTGTTTTTCTTGAAAATCCTGGCTGGAGAAGGGGGAGGTAAGACAGAAAAGTGTATGGGAGAGTCTGGGAGAGCCCCTTTACCTTATGCTCTGGCCGATCCGGGGGGACGGTTCAGGAGAGACAGGGAGGCTCATGTGGGGCCTTTTCCAGCATGTTTCCCCTTGTTGTTGGGGGTCATTACCATGGACACTGACATCGGAGAACACGTACTTCAGGGGAGGGCGGGGCTCCTCCTGAGGTACTGCTGGGGGGGACCCTGTCGTGAAACTCAGAGAGGCAGAGGCGAGGAGGATGCACAGAGAGACAAGGAGTGTGGCCAGGACATCAGGGCAGAAAGATGGGTGGTCCCCCAACCCAGAGAGACAGAGAGATGACAGATGGATGAATAGAGCGATAGGTGATAGATAGATGATAGATAGGTACATCGACACGTAGATACTTAGATATAGAGCACGTCTTCTCTGTGCAATCAAGTGACAGCCATTCATTCGACAGCAAAGACGACTCGAGCACCAACAACGTTCCGGGCATTGTCTGGCACTGATGACGCTGCGCCAGGTGACACAGGCATGCTCCCTGCTCTCACGGTGCCCTCAGTCCGTTGTGAAATCTAATGCCCTGGGCCAACAGAAACTACTTTTATTCCTCTGGTTATTTCCTAGGGTGAATCACCCAGCAGCCCACAATTACCCCATCATCAACCGGGAGAAGGCAGAGGGCAGGGCCTGATGGCCTGGTATCTACGTAAGTGATTTTTAAGAGGCTGACAGGCATCCTTAAGCCAAACCAGGAAGGTATGGGAGCCAGACCCACCTAGGTTCAGATCCCTAGCTCTGCCCCTTAGTAGCTGTGTGATCTTGGGCAAGTCACTTGACCTCTCTGAACTTCAGGTGCCCCATTTGTTTATTTGTTACTGCAGGTGTTGAGGATATAGCAGTGAACAGGGCAGACAAAATCCCAGTCTTTGTGCAGTTTACATTCTTGTTGGAGGAGACAATAAACAAATACGTGAATTTCTAATACACCAGTTGGTGATGAGTGGAATGGAGAAAAGGAAGGCAGGGTAGAGGAATGAGGAGTACCAGGATGTGGGTGAGGCGTTTCATCTGAGCACTTGAAGGCGGTGCAGGAATGAGGCAAACGGCTATCTGGGGGAGAAGCATGCCAAGCAGTGAAAAAAGCAAGTGCAGAGGCCCTGAGGTCACCAGAGACTTTCAAATGTGATTAACTTAATGATTTTGAGATGGGAGATTCCCCAGGTGAGGCCAGTGTAATCACGAGGGTCGTCATTAAGAGGGAGGCAGGAGATTGGAGGGATAGAAAGCAGCGTGAAAAGGGAAGCGAGAGATTCGCGTGATCGAAGGGAGGGCCACCAGCTGGGGAAGGTAGCGGGCCACTAGAAACGAGAAAAGACAAAGAACCAGTTTCTCCACTGAGGACTTCAGAAGGAGCTCAGGCCTGCTGATACCTTGATTTCCTTTCGACCTCAGACCTCCAGAACTGTAAGAGAATACGTTTGTGTTGTTTTAAACTATCACGTTTGTGGTCATTTCTAACAGCGTCCCGAGGAAATGAACCTAAGAAGTAGCTCCTTTTTTCTTTGGTCAAATGGAACAGTGATAGCTCCTGCCTGAGGGGCCGTAGAATTGGGGGTGCGGGGAACCCAGCAGCCCCTCCCCAGGCAGGGGAGCTGCTCAGAGATTGCCTGTTGACCTGGCCACTGCCGAAAAGATCCCTCCCCTGGTGTTTCTGGGGGCCAGGAGTGAGGTCCTTCACTCTGCCCGTATCCCTCCCCAGCCACAGACCTAGGGCCTCTTTTCCTGCCCGGTCCCCCTGGAACTCCAGGTCTGGCTCCACTAGCTGGTCCGGGTGGCCCCAGATGTCCTGCTCTCTCCAGCCTCCAGGCCTTTCACAGGGCGTCCCCTCTGCCAAAGCCCCCGAGCTGGCATAGCCTGTGCCTCGGGTTAGCCCTACCTGTCTGTGACCCATCTAGTCCTTCCTCATTCCCTTCTCTGTTACGTGGAGGCATTTTCACCCTCCTTAACTTAGCCCTTAGCACGCCCCTGGTATTTAAAGGCTTATCTCCTTCTTTGCTTTCCCCTCTAAGGGGAAGACAAACAGCCTTTATTGCGTGCAGTCAGGGTCGCTGTGAAGAGCTGCAGAGGCCGTGGCTGACCGAGTAGGCTGTGAATAGTACCTTCTGGAGCTGTGCAAGGGGGTGGCCACTGTGCTAAGTGACCACTTACTCATCGCAGTGACCTGCAGGGTGAGGTTAAGCCCATTTTGCAGACGAGGAAGCTGGTGTGGGGGAGAAGGGACAGACCCTCAGCTCCCTCAGCCTTACATTTGTAAAGCATTGACGGAGCATCTTGTCCAGTCCTCTCTGTGACTCGGTGAGATTGATGCTACAGTCACCCCCATTTTAAGATGGGAAAATTGAGACTGAGGGGAGGAGTCGCTGGCCCAAGGTCACAGGTCTAGTAACTGGTTGAGCTGCCAGATTCAGACATGCAGGTCTGCCCAGCTCCCGAGTCTGAGGTCTTAAGCCTCAGGAAGAAATGACTGAGGAAGGAAAGAGTCAGGAGGGGAACTTCAGTTCCTTGGCTGTGACCTTGAGGCTGTTTGATCCTCCTTTGTTGGAATTCGCAGCTACAGGTGGCTCTGAAGATCCAATGAGGCCGCGTAGGCAGCACTTTGAGAACAGGGCAGCAGCATGGGGGTGGGGAGTGGGTGTTTCTGGGTTCACACCCCGGTGCTCAGCCTCCTGGCGAAATCCCACCCCTCGGTCTGCCCTGGCTCCGAGGCGAGCCTGGCCTTTTCTCCTGGCGCTGGAGGGCCTGAGACCCTGGGCCTTTCTGGAAGAAGCCCCTGCCCTACCACGGCTACTCAAAATCCCCGGGCCCTTGCCTCTTCCCAGGAGAACCCCTGAGAATTTCCTCCTGTTTTTACCTCCCTGTCCCTCGGGGGCCAGGCCCAGTAGCTGCAGTGGTGGCAGCAGCTGGTGTCCCCAGAGAGTCTGTTGGATCCTTTGGGGGCCCGGGGGGCATCTCAGGGCCGCCAGCGGGGGCCTGGCTGGGCTCCGTCAAGGGTCTGTCGCCAGGCTGAGGGGCTGCTCCCAGCGCTTTGGGGCTGAGCTTCCCGGCTTCCCTTCAAAGATCTTCACTGATCCCAGTATCCCTCATCCTGAAAGCGCACGTTTCTCGGTTGTTTACTGGGTGCCAGGCCCTGAGCTGCAGTCTTCATCTGGATTGGTTTTTTTTTTCTCTCTCGTGACAAGCTTATAGAGTAAGAGCCGTGATTGATATTATTCCCTTGGTGGGTGAGGAAACCACGTATTCAGTAAGTAGCAGAGGCCTCTGTGAGCCCGATCTCGGTTCTACCAAACAGCCTCCAGCTAGAAATACCTGTTTAACAGATAAGGAAGCTGGGGCTCAGGAAGGTAGAGTGCCTTGGCCAAGGTCATGAACTTTGCCCCTGAAAACCTGCGGTCCAGTGCCTTGCGGGAGAGTGAGAGGGGCCTGGGGTTCACCGTTTCCCTGGGCTCCCGTGGCCCCAGGAGGGCTGTGCTCTGGGAAATGCCCCGGGCCCTGTGGGCCTCAGTTTCCTCAGCTGTAGAATGGCCTCGGTAACAGAGGTGCGCCTGGCAGACTCGCGCTCTTTCCTAAGCTTTCCCCAGCCCTGTGCTACGAGGCCTGCGTTTTCTAGGGCCGTGTTTGGCCCCCCGTCCAAGCCCTGTATATAACCGGCAGCCCGCGGCAGCCCGGGGGCCCAGCTGGCTTTCCTCCTTCCCCTCCTCGCGACGAGCTCCTGTAATTGGCGTCCTCTGTGGGGGTTATCGGCTCAGCATTTTTACAGGTTCTCCCCAGTTCCCCTGCCCCTAATAAAGGAGCTGTAAGACTCCAGAAACACAGCTCAGAGCACGTGTGCCTGTGGCCCAGCCCTGGTGAAGCGGCTAAGTAACGTGGAGAACTTTCCACCTGGGCCCAGCCCTGGGCAGGGCCTGTTAGGCTCTTCTCCCTCTGGCAGCGCCTCCTGCCACCTCCTGCTGTTCCACAGGAGCCGCTGGGTCCCCTGGGCTGGGCCGGCTCCCTGTAGGGCCCCTGACGGTTCTGCGACAAGTAGGGACTGTGTCTGCAGGCGGTCTGTCTGTCACAGCCCCCGACGCACAACCAGGGCCGCACAGTGAGGCAGGGCCCCTCAGGACTCCAGTTACAGCTGTGCTCAGCCGGGTGCCTGGCTAGCCTCCACCGGGCGGGCCGTGACTCACAGACGGACTTGGCTACACCCAGTCACCGCTGTTGGCCCAGCCAGTGTCAGTCGGCCAGTCAGTCACTGCTTTCTGTACAGCCAGGGCTGCCCCGGGCAGACACGGCCACTCACACTGTGGGTCACAGCCGTGGTCAGCGGGCCTCCTGCCAACCAGTCGGTCAGTCAAGGCCGGGCCGGTCAGCCCACCTCCAGCAGCCCACCGATCACCTGCGTCGCCTCCTCCTCTGTCTTCCGACAGCCCATCGAAGTCAGCCAGCGAGCACGTTCCCGTCAGTCAGCTGGTAGGACGTTGTCTCACGGCCAGGCTCAGCTGTACAGGCAGGCGGGCATCCATCTGTCCGGTCCGTCTCGGGCCGCCCACGGCCGTCAAGGCGGCTGGACGGTCACTTTTCAGTGACTGAGGCGGGTAGTCGGTCCACTCAGCCAGACTAGTCAGTTGGGCACAGTTTCTATCCATTGAACATTGAGTCACCGGCAGCCATCGTCCGTGGCCAGGTCGGTTCCAGCCCCAAGGAAACACCAGCCAGCCCGTCGGTCAGTCTCAAAGAGTCAGGGGTGCAAGCAGGAGCACCAGCCAAGGCCCTGGGGTCGCAGGCAGACATCCAGTCGTCTAGTCAGTCCGAAAGAGACGACCCCTCCCCCAGCCAGAGTCGTTCAGGCAAGATCACCGATCAAGGCTGTTGGGTAGGGGGTCACAGTCAGTCACCCAGTCACCTGGTCTGGATCAGCCACCAGCCACACTGGAGTAGTCAGCCGCAGGACTCAGGCAGTCAAAAAAGTAAGTCCCGGGAAGTTCCTAGTTATCCATTCAGTCTGAATTAGGCAACCAACCAGCCAACTACCCACCACCAGGCCCATTGTTAGGAGCCAGTCAGTCATGAAGTCCGTGAGTCAGCGTGCTGGTCACCCCGTCCCTTGGCCAGTCAGGCTCCATCCATCAGCCCAATTTCGGGCAGCCCAGTCAGTTGTAGCTCGTTGCAGGCTCCCACAGTCTGAGGCCAGGTCCATCCCAATCCCAGCCAGCCGGCCACCATCGGTCAGTCAGTCACTTAACCTCGTCCACACCAAGGTGCAGGCCGGCTTCTTACAGAACCAAATGAATCATTAGCAAATCCGAGAGAAATCCTAAATCAAACCCAAAACATGGCTTAACCCCCTTCAACAGTGTCCAGAAATAATGGTCCCAAATCAGCCTTTGTTCCTGATTTGTCAGGAAGGGGGGCGGTGAGGGGCAGGTAAGCTGACTTTGGACTCCAGTGGAACCCACTTGTCAGGCAGAGATGCTGAAGGCCAGTGGGAAAGGGCAGGAGACCCTAGGACATGTTTCGACCCACACCACCTATATACGCTTGGGGGTTTTCTCAGAGCAGGGACCACCCCAGTGCTCTTCCCGGAGGAAGGGGGTGGGGAACAATGGGAACAGGAGATGCCCCTGAAATCCCTGGTGCCCTCCTTTCCCTCGTGCCTCTCCCCACCTCTTGTTTGCCACTCCCTCCTCCATCCTCACCTCCCACCTGCTCTGCCCAGATCAATGCCCACCCCTCTCCCATTTTCAGATCCTGTCCTTGACATGGTGCCACTCACCTCCCCTACACACACACACACACACACACACACACACAGGCATGCACACCTCTCTCCTTTGCTTGCCTCCAAGTAGCCTGGGGTGGAGGACATTCAGACCGCCACTGCACCCTGTCCCTCCCTTTCTGCTGTCATGGATTCTGCTGCCCGGTGATGCCCTTATGAGACCCACTCCTGGCATGAGCATCGGCGCCAGGATGCAGCTTTTCCTGCTGCAAAGCCTCGTCCTCCCAGCTCTCCTGGAGGAGAGGGATGACAAGGAAAAGCCCGGGATGGTGGTGTCCCGCTCCCTGAGCTCCTGTGCTGGCCTCAGGCTTTCCCTGGAGCCAGGCAGCAGTGCTCATTACTGGGCAAACGCTGGCTCCAGTCCAGCTGGGGCGTCAGCCAGGATTTCTCAGCCTGAGGGGAGGAGTGTTCATCTCGGAGGCACGGAGGCTGCTTCCTGCTGTAGTGGAGCGTGCTCCTGGCAGGGCGGCTCTGGACCCCTTCTAGCACCTGGGCTCGCCCTCTTACTGGCTTGTGACAACACTGGGCACAGTAGTTGGTTTTCAGAGATCAGATACTACCTCCTAGGGTCTGGGTGGGGATGAAATTAAGAAAACATGGAAAGGGATTAGGTCCCTGCTGACTTGGGACTAATGTTTTCCAAGCAGGCAAACTGATGGCCCAGGCCAAAGGGGCTCCTAGAAGATTCTTCCCATAGTCCTTCTCAACCTAGTTCCACACACCACACACAGGGCCCTGTCATCAGTTCCAGTCGCTGAGGCCTTCCTGTGTGCCCAGCGCTGCTGCATGGGCTGTCAACATTTTACTCGCAAAGTAACCCCATGAAAGCTGTGCTTTTGCTGTGCCCATTTTACAGAAGAAGACACTGAGTTTCCATGAGCTGGAGTAATTTGCCCAAAGCCACAGTGGTGAGCGGCAGAGCCAGGACTGTCTGACTCCTCAGGCCCAGGGGACGTCTCCCCCTGTACTGAGAGCCACATGCGTACCCCATGCCCTGCCCCCCAACATTTCATTCTGGTCTTTCCTCCCCGGAGAAGCCTCGCTGTCAGCCTCCCTTTCTTCCTGACTCCCCTTTCTGGCTCCCACTCCCCGGGGCTCTGCTCTCTGCTTCATGTTCTTCAATATTTGTTCTTCCTTTTTAAGAAATGGAACCTCCAAATACTAGGTGGGCACATGATGCCCTGGGATCGAGATGACGTTCCCCAGCTGCCCTTGCAGCACAGTGTGTAGCCTGTGTTAGGGCTGATAGGATGCAAAGTCGGCCTGCTCCTCGACTTCAGGATGGCTTTTCTGTGAATCAGAAAAAGCCTTTGGTTGTCTCGGCCTGGGCTCCGCTGGCCCAGGTCTGGGCCAGTGGCTGGCTCTGTGTAGATTGGAAAGTGCAGCCCCGGGACCTGAGTGTGGACTGGGGTTTCAGTCTCCACTCCCACCGTGTAAACCAGTCCTGGCGCCGGGGGCAGCAGGGGGATCAGTCCTCAGGCCCAGCCCCAGGCACAGTGTGAGGGGACTGTGGAGTGCTTACCCGGGAGCTCTGGGGCCTGGGACTGTCCTTACTCAGCTTCCCTCCCCTGCCCCTCGGCCTTTCTTCCCCGGCCCTCCCCGGCTCCCTTCCCTGCCTCTCAGCTCTCCCCCGCTTCCTTCCTTCCTTCCTTCCTTCCCTCCTCCTCTGGTGAATTCAGGTTTGCAGGAGCCGCCCTCACGTCTGCATGTTCTGTAAGATAACCTAACCCCGACTCCAAGCCCCAGGCTGCGTGCTCGTGGGACGGGAGGATCATCTCATCGGTCTCAGTCCCCATGGAGCCTTCCCAGCATCTTTCCTGCAGGGTTTGTCTGCACGATAGGGCCGCCTCATCGCCAAGTCCAGCCCATCCTTTGAAGTCTCCCAGGGCTGTTCCTTCTAAGCCACAGTCAGGTCTGGCATTTGTTGGTATCAGATCTGGGGGATCAGTGTCCTTAGGGACCCCACGGAGAGGCCATCATGTGCTCACTCCAGCCCCGCCCACCACCCTGGGGGTGCCCGGAGCACTTTCACATTCCCTCCCCTTCCTAGGCAGTGTTCCCCTCTCTTCCCTCCGGGGAGCCCAGCCTCATCTTCTAGATTTCACAGCAGCCAGAGGCTGTCTCCAAGCCCTGCAGTCACCCCGAAGGGCCTGGCTGCCTGCTGGAGCCACCGTGAACCAGCACAAACAGCTCTCCTCCCTTCTGGTCCTTCCCAGCAGCAGAGACAAAACAAACATACATAAACAGAGGCCTCAGTTAAACATGTCCCCACCCCCTTCCTTCTCTCTGCTCCCAAGTCCCTGTTTTGCACGCCCTTGATCTCCGTTGAGCCTTGCCCCCTGTCTGGGTGTAGGTGTGGGAGGCAGCCCCTGTGTCCCGCAGGGGATGTGCAGCGGGCCCACGTGGGAGCACCGTTCAACCAGGTTCCCGCCAGGACCACCACCCAGCCGTCTAGGCTCTCCTGACAGCCTCCACTTGGACAGTCTCCCGGTTTAAAGACAACTCAAGCTTTTCTTAGAAAAGAGTGCTAGGGGCCTTTGCAGAGGGGCTGGGTGCTTGTTTTCCTTATCCCAGTGACGCCTCCCTCCCCGACCAGGCTTCTGCTCCATCTCGTAGGTACCTGGTAGGATGTTTGCTGACAAGATGTGCTGACCTGGGGTGGGTGAACAGTTGAGCAGATATCAATGGAGACAGAAGGCCCTCGGGAGACTGGGAAGGGGGACGTGGCAGCCCCAGGGACACTTCAGAAGTTCTGGTTTGGCTGAGGAATTTGGATACGAAAGGAATGTAGGCAAAGACTGGGAGACACAGAGAAGCTGTCCTCTGGGTGTGCAGGAGGTGGCAGGAGAAAGGTTTCTGGCGTCCACATCTCCACATCATGTGAGCCTTGGTCCGGACAACAGGAATCTTAACAGCAGCTCTTTACAGGCCCCAGCTTTGCAGGGGGTGAGGGTTGTGTCTTAATCTGTAAACTTGCCCATTAGCAATAAGGGCCTAGGATCCCACCCAGTGCCTCCTGAGATGGGGCTGCCCTGTAGGAGAGATTTCTCGAAGGGACCCTCTGGTGGCCCCCCAGCAACGTTGCTCCCCTTCCCGTCCCCAGCAGCTCCGTGGAGGCCTTTATTTCGATTCACGCTTGGCAGTGATGAGACTTTTTGCAGGGCCTGCAGGGTGGAAGGCAGTGTCAGAAGCCCTTAATTCCGAGAGGAGGGGGCTTTGCAAAGACGGTTCCTCCCCTGCTGATTGCAAACCCACCGTTTCCCTCGCTTCCAGGTTCCAAGTAGGAGGGCCAGGCCACAGTGTGAAATGCTCTTAGAGGAACCCTGCAGCGGTGACAAGGCAGAAGGAAAAGGCAGAGGGCTCCCCACTGCCCTCGGGATGACATCCAAACGGCCTGCCTGCTGGATTCACAAAGGCCATCCTCATCCCGCCCCTGGGCACTGCTCCAGCCTGTGCCCTTGTCACATGCAGCCTATTCCAGCCACTAGAACTTCTCCAGTCCTTGGAACAGGTCTCCTGGCACCCCAAGCTACCCCGTCTTTAGAGAACACTCTTCCCTCCCATTAGCTTTTAGCCAACTCCTATGCAGCCCTCAGGACCGAGACGTCACTTCCTCCAAGAAACCTTCCCAGAATGCTTCAGGGGAGGGGCAGTAGTTTATAACCGCTAGGAGTTCAGGCACAGTTGGGTTAGACTCCCACTTACTGGCTGTATTAGTTGCCTAGGGCTGCTGTAACAGTACCGTGAGCTGGGTGATTCAAAGAACTGAAATGTATTGTCACATAATTCTGGGTTCTTGAAGTCCAAAATCAAGGCATCAGCCCAGTTGATTCTTCTGAGGGCTGTGAGGGAGGAGCTGTTCCGTGCCTCTCCCCTAGCTTGTGGGAGCCTCAGGCATTCCTTGCCTTGTAAATACCCTTCTCCCGGTGTCTTTGCACTGTCTCCCTTCTGTGTGGTCTCTCTGTGTCCAAATGTCCTGTTTTTATAAGGACAACAGTCATATTGAATTAGAGCTCAGCTTAATGACCTCATCTTAGCTTAATCACCTCTGTAAAAAGCCTATTTCTAATTAAGGTTGTACGTATTCTGAAGTACTGGGGCTTAGGATTTCAAGGTATCTTTTGCGGCAGACACAGTTCAACCCCTCAAATCACTCTGTGACCTTGGGTGTGTTACCTAATTTCTCTGAACCCTGTTTTTCCCATGTGTTAAACGAGGGTTGTGAAAGGGAAAAGCATTGCTCCAGGATGCTGGGGACTTTGGTTCAAGGCTTTATTCCACTGACCAGCTTTGTGACCTTGGGCAAGTCCCTTCACTGCCTCTGAGTCAGTTATCTACTGCAGCAAACAAAGCACTCCCAAGTCCAGGGGCTTAAAACAACAACTATCATACGTTTTGCTCACAAATCTGCAATTTGGGCAGGGCTCGGTGGGGAGAGCTTTTCTCAGTTCCATGTGACGAATGCTGAGGCGGCTTGACCGACGCTGGAGTTAAGGTGACTCATTCGTGTGCCCAGCAAGTAGATGCTGGCTGGGAGCTCAGCCAGGGCTGTGAGCCAGGGACCTTGGTTTCTCGTGTGACTCTCTCCATGGGGCTGCTTGGTCTTCCTCACAGCATGGTGACCGGCTTCCAAGAGTGTAGCTTGGTGACCAGGTCAAGCTTCCACAGACCTCGCTGGTGCCACTTACTTGTTGTGTCCCCTTGGGAAAACACTTAACCTCCCCGAGGGCTCAATTCCCTGTCTGAAAAAGGAGTCTGAGAATGGATGCTTCACTGTGGGTAGGGAAGGAGATGGTGCATGTGGAGGTCTTTGCTCAGGACCACCCCCGGCACACGTGACACCCTCTGTAAAGGTGTCTACTTTTATTCGTATCCATTGCCTCCCAGGCACCTGAAACGGAGTTGGGTCAGAGGCGGGGCCCGCGGAGGGGCTCCTTGAAATCACTGTTTATGGCCATACAAAGGCAGAAATGCAAGAAGGACCTGTGACATACATGAATGAATGAACGAATGTTTTCTGTCTTAGGCTGGGGTCCTTTCAGAAGCAGACTCTTATGCCAAGATTGGGGAGGACCCCAGAAAACAGAGGTAGGGGTGTGGAGAAACGAGACAGGGAAGGGAAGCAGCCTGGACAGGGCGCGTTAATGAACAGGTCACTGCTGTGGGCAACTGGGACTCGGTGCCATTGGGTGGCCGGGAGAATTGTCCCTCGTGAGGTGTGAGAAAGCTGGGTATTCGATCCGCACTTCCCAACTGTTTGGCTTGAGGCTGCTCCTGGGGACGTTAAGGGCATAAACTCTGCACGGCCAGGCTCACTCGAGAGGCCAGGGGCTCCCATGGACAGGGAGCCCAGGTGTTTGCCTGAGAAGCCTTTGGGTGTCAGGGCAGGGATGTAGGTGAAGCACCTACGGGTGCAGTTTGGGCTCTCAGGGCTCCCTGGTTCTGGACGTCCTTCAGAGGCAACACGTGATTCTGTACATGGTCACCCTGTGGTCTTCCGCCCTCCCTTACACTCTGAATGTCCCCACAGAACGATGGGTATCTGTCTGAGCGCACCTTCCTCTTGCTGGCATCTTCTCCAGCGTTTTCTCCCCATAGCCTCTGAACCAGGTCATCCCACTGGAGACTCTGCAGATTTGGGGCCAGCTGGGAAATTGGCAGACAGGTCTGGGAGGAGTCGGTTCGGACGAGAGCATTTAAAACATTTTTGGCTAAAGGAGAGGGAGGTTTCCTGCACGGGTGTCTGGAGGTTGGGCACGAACCACCGGCCTGTTGTTTGCGTTCCCCAGCTCCTCCCTGCAGCCCCACATGTGGCTCTGGGTCCTTTGGAGCAAGGGGCTACAAGCAGAAACTGAGGTCACCCCTCTCTGTGGGATGAGGCGAGAAGCTGTCTGCTTAGCACAGGATGGGGCCTGACCTCGGCACTGCACTTGATGTCACGCTTGGATTCGAAGCCTGGCTGAGCTACCTTCTGGCCGTGACCTTGGACAAGTTACTTTCTTCTCCAGGCTCATCCTTCTGCATCTGTAAAACAGGGCCAGTTCTTCACCTCTATTTCACCTCTCCCCCGCAGGGCTAACGTGAGCATGGCACTAGATCTGCACGCGTTTGGTAAATGATGCAGTGGGCTGAAGAGTGTCCCCCACTGCAGCCTGGAACCGAGGCTTCTAGGGGTGTGTTCCTGGAGGATTTGAGCCTTTGAGGATCCAGAGAGGCACACACGCTATTGGCCATCTTGGCAGTGGGGACATGATTGAGGACCCCCTCCCGAGACTCCAGGCAATGCAGATTGATGGAGGAGGAGCTGCAGAGGGGAGGGTGTCCGTGGCAAACGCTGGAGGCAGCAGGTTCATAAGACTGTGTGAAACTCACCACACCCAGGGAAAACAGGGCAGAGTAGGAGGGGTCCTGGTGGTGCCGTGGGGATGGAGCTACACAATGCTTGCTGTGTTGTTGTTTTTTTTAATTAATAGAGTGGTTTTGTTTTTTTTTTTTAATATCAGGTTGTTTTTTTTTTTAAAGAAGGCATTGGGCCTCTTTTAAAAATTTTATTTTATTTTTGGCCACGTCGGGTCTTTGTTGCTGCACACGGGCTTTCTGTAGTTGCGGCGAGTGGGGGCTACTCTTCGTTGCGGTGTGCGGGCTTCTCATTGCGGTGGCTTCTCTTGTTGTGGAGCACAGGCTCTAGGCGCCCAGGCTTCAGTAGTTGTGGCACGCGGCCTCAGTTGTTGTGGCTCGCGGGCTCTAGAGCACAGGCTCAGTAGTTGTGACACACGGGCGGCTTACTTGCTCCGCGGCATGTGGGATCTTCCCGGACCAGGGCTTAAACCCGTGTCCCGTGCATTGGCAAGCGTATTCTAAACCAGTGTGCCACCAGGGAAGCCCTAATGGAATCGTTTTTTTAAAAATTAATTTTATTTAGTTTTTGGCTACGTCGGGTGTTTGTTGCTGCACACGGGCTTTCTGTAGTTGCGGCGAGCGGGGGCTACTCTTTGTTGCGGTGTACGGGCTTCTCACTGCGGTGGCTTCTCTTGTTGCGGAGCACGGGCTCTAGGTGCTCAGGCTTCATGAGTTGTGGCACGTGGGCTTCAGTGATTGTGGCGCATGAGCTCAGTAGTTGTGGCTCGTGGGCTCTAGAGCGCAGGATCAGTAGCTGTGGTGCACGGGCTTAGTTGCTCCGCGGCATGTGGGATCTTCCCGGACCAGGGCTGGAACCCGTGTGCCCTGCCTCGGCAGGCAGATTCTTAACCACTGCGCCACCAGGGAAGTCCCAGTGCTTTGCTGTTTTACTCACAAAAACTAGCCTTGACTGAGTGTCTACTACGTGCTCGGCACCATGCTGAGTGCTTACCACAAAAAATCACATTTTATCCATGCGGCAATGAAATGAGGTAGGGACTATTATTGCCTTTGTTTTATAGATGAGGAAACTGAGGCTTAGAAAGGAGAAGCAGGTTCCCGGGGGACACACAGCTAATAAGTGGCAGAGTTTGGGCTTGAACCCATGTCTGGGGGGGTGACTCTACAATATGGATCTTCTCCACAAATGCAATGAAAAGAAAGTCTTGCTATATTCTGAACAGGAGGAAAAACCAAGTGATGAACTAGTCTAGCACGCAGCTCAGAGGAATTTGCAAAGAGGGCAGGAGAATTCTCCAGCGGGACTGGTTACATAATTTGCTGGACTCCATAATTTGCAAACTGAAGATATGGGGCCCCTGGTTACAAAACGATGGAGAATTTCAAGATGGCGACAGCACAGCATTAAACTGAATGCGTGGCCCTTCTAAGTGCAGGACCACTTGGGTCACACACCTGTAAGGTCATTGGCTCTGTACTCCTGCTTTGAACAGATGGACTTCTCTGGCAGGATGAGTACAGGGCAAGCTCTAGGGTCAAGTGGACTGCGTTCGAATCCTGAATTCCCAGTTTCCTAGTTAATGACCCTGAGTAACTTCTTTAACCCCTCTGAACCTCAGTTTCCTCATCTGCAAAGTGGGATGTCGTTAGCTCTTATTTTCTAGGAGTATTGTGAGGTGGAAATAGTATGATGCAGGTAAAGTGTGGAGCCCCGTGCCTGGTCCACAGTTCATAGCAGCAGCAGCAGGTACTAGAGTTAATCGTCCCTCCCCCACCCACCTCCCCAGGGCACAGATGCCAAGGAAATGCCAGCTCCCAGCTGTCATTCCCTCTGTGCTGCTCAGCCTGGACCAGAAGCTTGGAGGTTGCAGTTTCTCTGCTCCGGCAGCCCCTCCTCCCGTCCCCACCCCCCAGGCTTTTAATGAGTTTAGTATTTTCATCAAATCATTCTTCCTACAACACAGGGCTGGGGGAGGCTAAAAATAGCTCCCCGAGTCACATGACAGCTCCAAATGCGGAGGCTCCCAGCAAAGGTACAAGTGCGACTCCCTGTTTCCTAGGAAATGAGAGTCATTGTGATGCCTGACGCCAGGCCGCCGCCAACGCAGGCAGGGTGCTAGCAAAAGCGCATTGTTTCCTGTGACATCCCCGCGTGTGACAGGCAGAGGGTGAGGGCATGGGGGAGGCAGAGCCCCTACAGCTGGCAGATCCACAGCCTGGGGCCCTCGGGTCCGAGCCAGAAGCCGCCCCTCGCCTTCAGGAGTAGGGGGACCCCAAGGCAAGAGCTTCCCCACGTGTGGACCCTCTGACCCCATCCTTCCACCTGGGAGCAGGCAGGGAATTGCTTTGCCAGCATGAGAGATGTTTGGTTTGGGGTTTTTTTTTCTGTTACCTACACTTTCTACCCCTTGTCCTCCTGTCAACAGCTTGCAACTAAAGGTATTCTGTTGTTTGGTAATTAAAGTAAACCTGTGGACAAACATTCTCCCATGGAAAGCTTGCTGGGCTCCCCCCACCTCCGCCCCTCCTCCTCCCAGTATAACTCCCAGTCCGCTAGACCAGTCTCCAGACTCCCAAACTTGAGTACCTCACAGTCACCTGGAGGGTTTGTGAATCACTGGATGCTGGTCCCTGCCCCAGAGTTTGTCATCCAAGCTCTGGTGTGGGGTTGGAATCAAGGATTCGCATTTCTAGTTAATTCCCACAAGATGCGGACACTGTGCTCCAGGAAGCAAACTTTGAGAACCGCTGCCCTAGATGCTGTGGCCCATATTTTCCCCAAGTCGCTCCTTCCCTTCCTTCTCCGTTCGCGTCACCTCTTGTAGCAGCCCTACATCACTGTTAGTCCACAGTGCCCTGGCCTTGCCGTCGATAAGACTTTCTGGCCTGGATCTGGGTCTTGCTGCCTCGCCTCCCCCCACTTCCACCAGTTAGCAGTGGCTAACTGCTACTCACGTTTTAAGTGTAGGTAGTAAGAATGACTGCTTATTGATGAATAACCATATAGGCCTCCCTCTTCCCAATGCTATGTGGTAGGCACTGTTATTATTTACGTTCTATCCACTGTCACTAACTCAATTCTGTGATGAGAAAACTGACACTCAGATGGCAAGTCATAACCCCAAGTCACAGAGCTAGAGAACAGCTGGGATTTAAGGTGGTCTGAATTTCAAGCCGGGAGGTAAGTCACAGCTCACCTGACTCCCCTGGAAGCCTCCCCTGAAGGTTCCACACTGGATTTTGTACACCGTCTTGGACACTCCATGTGTGTCTTTATCAATGTACTGGCAGCCTTGTAGAATAGCTATCTTTTGATGGGTCTCTCTGCTGGCTTAGAATGTTTATTGCTCAAAGGCATGGACTTTGTCCTAACTCATAGCATCGCAAGTGCCTGGAACAGGGTCTGGCATTAGTAAGTGCTCAATTAATGCTTGCTAGCTGGCTGACTGACTGAATAATGGTTACTTAAATGTTTGTTAAGTGAATGAATGAATGGTTGTTGCCTGATCACTCTTAAGTGAATGCATAAAGAGCAGGTGCTCATCGCTGGAATAAATGAATGAGATAGTAAGTTCTCTAGACGTGTTGGTTGAATGAATGAATAGATGGTAGCTACTAATAAATGCTTGCTGGATATATTAATGAATACCTGAATGGCCAGTCGGTGCTCATTAAGTGTCTCTTGCCTGGCTGCGTGAGTAAATGGCTTGGCTGGTAGATGGCTGGATGGGTTGGGCTGTAGGTGGATGGATGGGTGATTGGATGGTAGAGTGGCTGGTTGGGTAGGTTGGTGGATGGGTGAATAGATGAAGAGATGGGTGGGTGGGAGTATAGGTGGATGAGTGGATGGATGGATGGATGGATGGGTAGGTTGGTGTATAATTGGATGGAGGGGTGAGTAGATAGAGAAAAGGTTGCGTGGGTTGGTGGGTGTATGATTAGATAAGCAGCTGGGTGGGTGGGAGACAGGTCCATGACTTTGGCCTTGTTAGCATGGGCACTCTGTGTGTGATGCCACTTCTGCCAGGTAGATGACAAAGGGTGAGTTATGTACGGAAGCCCAGGGCACATGGAGTCTGCAGCCAGCAGGGCAGCCTGAGGGTTCTCTGGGCCACCAGCTATGACTTGGGAAGCCAGGTGGGTGACGCATCATGTGTCGGGAGGGGGTTGTGGAACTGTTTTAAATGTCAGGATGTCACCCAGCCGGGAGACTGGGTCTTGACGTTTGTCGTGTTCCTGAAGCACTTGTTTTAATGACTAATTATTTTTCCCCTTCTCACATGGTTCCTTGAGGGAGAGCGGGGGAGGTTGGCTGGAAGCCTGGCACCTACGCTCGGCAACTGAATTCACTAACGAGCCGGAAGTGAATTAAGCTCGATCTGCCAGGTGTACAGCAGAACCTGGAGGGCCCAACTCCCAGGCCCAGCCAGGTGCCACTCAGCTGCGGGGTCCTTCCAGGGCTGACAGGCACCTGCAAAGAATTCAGAACATCTTAGCCAGAACCTAGGTGGGTGCTTGAAAAATCTACGAAAAGGCAGGTTGTTGGCTTGAAAGTTACTTGGTTTTGATCTGAATGAAATGATTAACCATGTGTTTTTTTTTTAAAAAAATACTTGCTGTGTATGGGACCTTGTATAAATCCTTCACCTGAAATATCTCATTTCATCCTTGCGATAGCTCTTTGAGGTTGACTGGTATTATCACCATCTTCCCCACTTTACAGATGGGGAAACTGAGGGACAGAAGTTGTTAGAGTGGTTTTATTAACTTTCTTCTTTTTTTTTTTTTTTTTGGCTGCATTGGGTCTTTGTTGCTGTGCGCGGGCTTCTAGTTGCGGCGAGTGGGGGCTGCTCTTCATTGTGGTGCGTGGGCTTCTCATGGCGGTGGCTTCTCTTGTTGTGGAGCACGGCCTCTAGGCGCGCGGGCTTCAGTAGTTGTGGCACGTGGGCTCTAGAGCGCAGGCTCAGTAGTTGTGGCACACGGGCCCAGTTGCTCCGCGGCACGTGGGATCTTCCCGGACCAGGGCTCGAACCTGTGTCCCCTGCATTGGCAGGCAGATTCTTAACCACAGCAGCGCCAGGAAAGTCCTAGAATGGTTTTAAAACATGCCTGAAAATTCTATGATGCTCCCTTCAAGAGATGAAGTCTGATTCTCTTTCCCTTAAATATGAGCTGGGATTAACAACTCGATTCTGAAGAGTAGAATGAGATAGAGATGGCCGATGTGACCTCGGAGACTAGATCAGGATGGCGGTACAGCTTCCTCCTGGCTCTGCCTTTCTTGAGACATGTGCCTCTGAAGCCTTGAACCTTCATTAAGGAAGTCGGGCTGCCTTGAAGCCGCCATGCTCTCTTCCTCTCACATCACCCATCTAACATGTCTGCACATCCATCTGGTGCTACTTCCTTTGGATGCAGAAAGTCATTCCTTCTCCCTCCTTCCCATCCTGGTCCCTTCAGTCTCTTCTCAACAAAACAGCCAGAGAAATCCTGATAAAACCTGAGTCAGATCTTTCACCTCTGCCCCGGACCTTCTGGGAACAGCCCATTTCCGTCAGCGTAAACAAGTCCTTTCAATGGCCTGCACGGTGCTACGTGATCTGCGACTCCCTCGTCATTACATTCCTCCCTGACGCGTGTCATGAGATGCCCGCCAGGCCCAATGTACTTACTGCAATCACAGGAGCTCCTTGCTCTTCTTAGAACGAGCCGGCACATCCTGGGCTGCTTCTCGGCCTGAATTGCTTTGCCTGCCGACATCCACGTGGTTCACTTCTTCACCTCTTTCAGGCCATGGCTCAAATGTCACCTTCTTTTGGTGGGCTCTCCTGTTGAAAATGACAGCCCCTGGGACTTCCCTGGAGGTCCAGTGGTTAGGGCTCCACGCTTCCACTGCAGGGGGCTCAGCTTTGATCCCTGGCTGGGGAACAAAGACCTCACCTGCCACATGGCCAGAAACAACCACAGAAAACCAAAAAGCAAATAAAATGACAGTCCCCTTCTCTACTGTCCTCCCCCTTTTCATTCTTCTCCATGGCGCCCGTCACCACAAAACACACTGATGTCTTTTTTTTCTCATTCACCTTGTTTTCTGTGTCTCTGTCCCCCAGAATGTGAGCACGTGAGGACAGACATCTTTGTCTGTTTTGCTCACCGCCCCTGGGAGAGTGCCCGGCACACAGCAGGTGCTCAATAAATACTTGCCAAGTGATGAATGAATGGCTGTTGGCTGTTTTTATCAGGGGGCCCAGGTAGGAGACTATTGAGCTATTCCAGGTGAGGACAGAGGTGAGGGGTGTGGAATCTGGTGGTGGGTGAGAAGAGTGATGATGACTCCTGGTGTTCTGGTCCATGCGGGGAGCCTCCCATCCCTGGAGATGCAGCGGGAGGAGCTGGCTGGCTGTGGAGGGAGAGGAAGATGCTGTGTTGGTGTGGGACGAGGTGGAGGTGCTGTTGGGGTGTCCAAGTGAGGTCTAGGTCAGTGACTGAAGTGAGGACGGGGTGTAGTGGAAAGCCCCGGCATGGAAGAATCCTGGGAGTCCCAGGAGGGTGGAGCCCCGAGGGATCGGACTGTGAGAACAAAGAGAGAACAGTGAGGACAGAGGCCCCCAGGAACCAGGCGGGTCACATGAGGGAGGACTGGGGCCTGTAGCAAACACAAGTGCCCATATCCCTGCTGGAAGAAGATGGAGCCTCTCTCGGCTTCCACTGGCTCACTGCCAGGTGGGAAGACAGGTCTGGGCTTGTAAGAGCTTCTGGTTTGTTGATGGAAGCCGGAAATCTGGATTTTCATGTGAAATTGATTGTTGTTTTGAGATAGTTTATTCAAGCTTTGCACAAGTGCTGTATGGGCCAAAGAACGCATGTCTGTGAGCCAGATTCAGCCCATGGGCAATCAGCTGACATCATGAGGGAAAGGCCCTCGGGCAGAACCTGGGGGATGGAGTCACAGCGGGTGTTGTGTGGCCGAAGGCACAGGAGGTTGAGATGCTCAGCCAGCAGTGGGTTGAAGTGCTGAACGTCCGGCGAGGGCCAGGAGTCTTAGAACAGAAACGTGGCCTTCAGGGCATCACAGGAGAGCCTCACAAGGCAGCTCTGTGGAATGGTAAGGGCAGAAGCCAGGTTTCGCCTTCCTGTACCGAAAGGGTTCCACCTTCCTTGCAAGGGACAACCAAGGGGAGACAGATGGCAGTGTCTTTGCTTCAGACCAGGGCGGCCCCTAGAAGAGAATGGGGCCGGGACAGAGCAGCCAGCGTGAGGCCAGTGCCCCCTGCCCCCGTGAAGGGCGGCTGAACTGTTGACATCCTTCGAAGGCCTCCTGGGATACTGCACATCACAGACATTTTGAAATTAAATGTTAACCACGTTCACAACGGAAGACTCAGGTCTGTGGCTCCCGCCCGCACTCCCGTACCAAGGGCAGCCTCGGCCGGACACCGCAGTTCCTCCACTGGGAGTTACTGTGAACGCCTGAAGCAGCACCGCCCGCTAGAAGTCTCCACATCGATGGCAGTGCTCTCCATCTGGGCCGCCCAGTACAGTACCCACGGGCCACACGTGGCTATTGAGTACATGAGGCGGGTTGAGTGTGGCTGGGCAGTGGGATCGTTTAGTTAATTTAAATGTGAGTGGCCTCATGGGGTTAACAGCTGCCTGAGTGGACAGTGCAGGTCTAGAGATTTGCAAGAAACTGCACGGTTATAAAGACAAGAGTCTATTCTCTTCTGCCCTGGTTCCCTCCTCACGGCGCTGGATAGCCAAGCAGAGCCTGGGCTGCCCCCTTGGGGCCCACGTGCCCACCCTGGCCTCTCTGTTTTCCGTTTCCCAGGAGCATCTCTGACATCCGGGTCTTATCCACCCAGCAGACAGCAGGACGTGAGGCCGGGGCTCAGCGGAGAAGCGCATGGAGGTCGTGGGCCCGCGCCTATGCTTCAGCTCGGTGTCCCGGCCAAGGGCTCTGCCTGCCTGGGCACCAGCCCAGCTCATAATAAAAAAGCCACTTTTAGTTTTCTTTCCTGATCTCTCGTGTGAGTTTATCTTCCACAGGGACTTTGTGGGACAGAAGTATGTGTGGCGGGGCAGAGTGGGTGGCTCTGTGTTGGCAGGGTCCTCACATACCCGAGGTTCTAAAATATTTGCACCTAAGGAGGTCATAAGCCCCTAACACTGGTATTTTCTAATTTTTTCTTCTGGTATTCTAATTGAAAAAAAAACTTTGTATATAATATATGAACACATTCCCTGTGTAAAAGATTAAAATAATTCAGAAGGTTTTCCCTACAGGTAAAATCGCCCATGGCCTTCTTGGGCCACACATATATGCGTGCACAGATACACGCAGACACACACAGAAACACACACAGACACACACAGACACAGACCACACACAGACACATATACACACACAGACACACAGACGCACACAGACCACAGAAACACACGCATAGACACACAAGACACACGCACAGACATACACGGACACACACACAGTTATGGACACACACACAGACGTGCACACAGACACACACAGTTACAGACACGCACACGGAGACACACACACAGACACATAGGTGGGGTGTTTTTCCCCCAAAGGGGTCATAGTAAATCTGTTTTTCTGTGACTTGCTTTTCTCACGTACCCTGTCTGAAGGCATCTTGCCCTATCTGTTCATGGAGTTCGGCCCCATTCCTTTTGAAGTGCTACATAGTATCCCACCATAGCCACGTGGTACAGTTTATTTAATCACTCCTTGTTGATGGATACTTTTGTTTCTCTAGGTGTCAGTAACACAACCTGTGTTGCAGCAAATGTTCTTGTCTGCACCTCTTTGCGCACGAGTGAGCATAAGCTGACACACACACGTGACAGACAGATGTGTATAGACCAGATCACAGTTCAGCACGTACTCACTCCTCCCTTACTCTAAACTTTGTGACAGGAGGATGCCTCCCTGTCCTACTGACGCCAGGCTTGGCCACAGGACTTGCTTTGCCCAGTGGAGTGAGGGCAGGGGTGACGGTGCCCTAAGCCTTCAGATGCCTCAAATGTTTCCGATCGTCCGTCTTGTCCTTCTGCCATCACCAGAAGAGGGACATTCCCCAAGGAGCTACCAATCCAAGGAGATGGGAGACATGGCCTGGAGCAGCCCAACCCCAGCTGAACTGCAGGTAAGTGAGCTGAAAGATAAATGCTTGTTTTTTGTGCAGCTGAAATCGCCAGGTTGTTACCCAGTAGAAGTTGCCTGACCCAGGAGTGAAAACCGTGAGGGCTTTGGCCGTCTGTCAGCATGTTTTGTGGTATGTCCTTTGATCCAGTGTGCTACTTCCAGGTGTCCAGCCCCCCAAAACACTACACACCACAACACATGAACAGTGATCTTTAGGTGGACACCCAGTTGGCAAGAGCAGGTGTCCCCCCTCCCATCTGATGGATGGGGCTGTCCAGGCCTCGAGCTGTGAAGTCACTTAGCAGCTCATCCTGGGAACCCACCAGAGACTGGGGAGCCCTTGGCGCTGGCTTCCCCTCAACTCAGAGCGACAGCTCCAGGGGTCAACAGCCCTCACGGCTGTGCATCTTTGGGCACCACCTGGCCTGTCCGAGGCCGCAGATCGTGGACTGGGAGCCTTGCAGTTTTATCAGCTTGGGCGCCTTTTCCCACCAGGAGCCGCAGCCCCTGCACAAGCAGTTCCAATCCCTAGAGGGCTGCCGGGGCCTCAAGATGGGCTGAGCAAACTCATCAGATAGAACGCCTGGGGAAAGAAGAATTTCCCATTGGATTGAAGTTGACTGTTTTCCATTCAGCCCCCCAGACAGCCAATCTTTTCACAAAAGAACTGCATTTTTCAGACTCTTTTTATCCCCCTGGTCCTCCAACGGGCATGTTGGGCAGGATCAAAGGAAAGCTTCCTTGGGGAGGAAGATGCTCAGGGCTGCAGCCAGGGGTCTGCTGCCGGGGCTTCTTCTGCTCCCTCCCTCAATGGCTCGGCAAAGGCCGAGGGGAAGAAAACTGACTCCACCACAAGGGCCCATGAACACTTCCGCAGCGAAGTCATCTTTTGCTGGGGGCAAGTCCAGATGGAATCTCGGAGCTGGGAGATAGATGTGTTTGCGGGCTGTCCCCACTCACCTCTCCGTCCATCTCTCACTGTTAGCTCAGAGCTGATAATTCTGTCAACTTGGAGCGCTCACCTGGCTTGGTAGCGAATGGAGTGGAGAACGAGTTTTTCCCCAGCAGAGACTCGGCGTGTTCATGGTTATTTGTCATGGATGCTGTAGTTGGAGTTGGGGCGGGGAGCGAGAAGGCTGGGGGGCAGGGGGCAGCGGTGGCTTCGTGTGGGGGGTTGCAGCCATCAGGGTCTCCGTGCCCAGCCGAGGTTATGGGCATCTGGGCATCTACCTGCAGTGCCTGCCCACAAACAGGGAAAGAATAGATGAGCCGGGAAAACCCTACCCCTCAACCATCCTTGTTGTCCGCCAGCCCATCCAGAGGGGGGTGCTCCATCTTTCCACATCAGGTCACGGAGGAAGGCCTTGTTCCTTTTCCAACTGCTGCCTTATATTCCCTTGTACATACGTGACGCAGCAGCTGTGAGGGCGAGAAGGCAGCCACAGATTAAATCAATGTGGGCACAGGGCTGATGGCCCACAGGCTGGTCAGCGACTTAGGAGGTGCCAGGCGTGAAGCCCTGCCCGGTCGGTATCACAGCACTCACCTCCGGGCCAGATATACTCATCCCTCTGCTGTGGGAAAGGGGAGCGTCTCATTCATCCTCCAAACAGTCCTATGCGGTAGGTACCATTCTCACCCTTTGACAGATGCGTAAACTGACGGCCAGAGAAGTTAACAACCTTGCCCAAGATCACACAGCTGAATGGCAGAACAGATGCAAACCCGGCCCTGAGTGACCCCAAGGCCGCCCACCCTTGTAACTGCCGTATCCCTAGATGGCCTGGTCCTCGGGAAACGTGCTGAGGTCAGCTGATGATGGGAAGATAGGAGAACACAGCTGCACCTTAGTCCCCAAGCCTCCTAAAGTCCCGGCTATGACAATAATCCTCCCTGCCCCAACTCAACAGTTTTAAGTAGCCAGGGTGGGGCTCTGGTTTCAGGCAGCCGTCCGATCCAAAGCCCGTGGTTTTTGGTTTGCTAGCTTTTGCCTAAAATAACCAGATCATGGCAGCTGAAGCAAAGCTGATCACTCAGCTTCGGTTGCAGAAGCCAGTCGCCTCCCTCCTGGACTTGCCCCTCTCAAGGGAAGCCTTTGGTCTTCCACTGCCTACTTTGGGGTGATCGATGTGGAAGTCAGAGTCCTGGACCCCAGCATCATCTCTTGCTCCCCTGCGGTCAGAGACCCCAGGCCTGGTGGGGTTGACCCCGGGCGAGGGTACACACGTTGCCAACTGAGTTCTCCCCGGCCCTGGTCTCCTGCAAGCAACCCAGAGCGCTGCAGGCTGGTGCTGGGGATAAGCGGCGGTCCCTGTGCCCGGCAGCTCCTGGCAGACGTGCTGTCTGGGCTCCTGCACACTCGCTCTCCTGCATCCAGCACCTCCAGGCTGGGTCAACACTAATATTTACTTTTGAAGGCAAGGCTGGAGCTCAGGGCTGCTTCCCGTCCCCATGGCTCTCCTGGGCCCAGCGGATGGAATTGCAGAGCGGGGGGTGTTGGGGACTACTTGTGTGGGCTGAGCGGGAGCCATGGGAGATGGTGGACAGGGAATCAGGTCCAAGGCCTCAAATAACAAAAATAACTACAGTGATCAGAATAGTAATTACTTACAAAGTTCTTACTATATGTCTGATGCTGGATAAGTCTTTCCCATGCATTTCAGTTTTAGTTCTCAGCCTGGTTCTTCAAGGCAGGTGTGTCATAGTTTTACAAGGTAGAAGACAGAGGCAGAGAAAAGTGAGTAGCTTGTCCAAGGTCACGCAGCTAGTAAGTGGTGAACCTGGGTGGCCAGCTGAGCATTTGAGCCTTGGCGATTCTAAGGCTCAGTGTCTACAGGGAACGGGAAGGTTAATGAGCGAAGCCTGGTAAGTGCACGGCAACTGGGAGTGGTTGGGACTGGAGCACAGGGGAGAGGAAACCCCTGTGGAATCCTCAGCTCTAAGCGAGTTGTTGCCACAAAGAGATGTGGACCCATTGGGGTCAGCGTGTCTGATTTTCAAGAGAAAATCTTGGCATGCTTGTTTCTAGAATCAGGGGGAAAATATCTATTTATACATCTACAGGTTTTTATTTGAAGTATTCCAGTTTTTAAATGTTGGCAGCACATTCCTTCTCTTAAAAAAGCACAGTGGGAGCCAAGTCAAACATGGCTTGGGGCAATCGCTCTGCTCCCACCGCAGAGCCCAGTCTGTCTGCCCGGCCCTCGGCTTCCTCCACGCAGGGGTCAGGACTGAGAATTCAGCTCAAGGCCCACGGTCTGGATGGCCACCCCTGGGCCACTTTCGGGCTGGATGCCTGGGGACGGTGGCACCCTTCGATCCAGATAGTCAGGGCCCCCGCTGGCTCCACACTTCAGAGGGTCACCTTCCGCTGTGCCCCCGCCCATGAAGAAGAGGAGGGTTTGCTGGACCGAGAGCTCTGCCCACCCGGAGCTCACACCCTCTCTTCTAGACCAGCCCCTGGGGCCTGGAGACCTCAGAATTCCCTCCCCCAAGGCCTGCAGCCTGCTTTCGCACCAGTGTGTCAGTTTTCTGTTGCTGTAAAAGCTACCTAAACTGCGTTGTGCGGGACAACAGTCATCTCTCTCTCTCTCTCTCTCTCTCTCTCTCTCTCTCTCTCTCTCTCTCTCTCTCTTTTTTTCTTGGATGCACGGCACAGCATGTGGGATCTTAGTTCCCTGACCAGGGATCGAACCTGTGGCCCATGCAGTGGAAGGGCGGAGTCCTAACCACTGGACCGCCAGGGAAGTCCCGACAATCACCTCATTGTTATTACCTTTCATGGCTCTGGGGCCGGTGAGGTCAGCGCAGCAGTCCTCCCGCGGGTCTCTTCTGCCGTCCAGTCAGTGGCGGCCGGGGCTGGCATTCTCCTGAGGTTCTTTCACCCACGTGTCTAAGGTCGGTCTGGCTGTCAGCTGAGGCCTGGGCCGGGACGGCCAGCCAGAACGTCTGCACGTGGACTCTCTAGGGCCCCCTATTTCCTCATCGAGGGGCGACTGGCACTCAGGACAACGGTCCCAAGACGCAGAGCCAGGAGGAAGCTGAAACACCTTTGTAATCTAGCGTCTGAGTCACTGCCGATGTGCTTATTGGTGGAGACAGAAACAAAAGTCGGGGGCGGGGGGGTGGCGGATGCGAACTCCACCTTGATGGTGCAGGGGCAGGATTTCACGGGGAGAAGAGTCTGCGGAGTGAGAAATGCTTCCAGGGCCATTTGGGAGAGCGTTTTCTGCAGCAGTCTGCACGTTTCTCTTCCCTGCAGGCCTCCTCCGAGGATGCGCGGGCAGCGGAGGAGGCCCTGGGGCGGCTGCAGGGGCTGGGAGTGGCCGGACAGGGGCGGGCTGGCTGTGCTCCCGCCAGCCCGGGGGCCCTCTGCCTCACCCGTGTCAGGGGCAGGCTGCCTGGAGGGCAGGGCAGGCCCTCTGGATGTGCTTTGAGGAGTCCCCACCGAGAGCGCCATGTGGACAGGGCAGAGGCCAGCTCCTGGGGGATCCGAGTGACGGCCGCCGCTGAGCAGGAAGGGCCGAGGGGAGGAGGAGAGAGACAGAGATAAATGACCCCCTGTGTGTCCACCGACCTCCCGGCCCAGCGTCTTGACTGAGTGTGGAAAGGAGAGTCAGCACTTGGCTTGCAGGGACCCGTGAGGGGTTCTTCGTGGAGCTTCCTCGCCAGAACTTGGTTTTGCTTCCATGAGACAAAAAGACACACAAGCCAGCTATCGAATGACGCAAGTCCCTCGGTAAGTTTGGGTCAAAGTGCAGGTCTTCCATAGAAGAGAGAGGTCAGCGTCCCGGTTCTCCCGCCTACCTGCAAATCAAAATCACCTGCGGGAGCTTGATGACCTAGTGATGTCCTGGTCCCATCCGCTCAGTTCTGAAGCAGTCTGTCCCTTGGGGGCCTAGGGGTGGGGATTTTTAAAAATTTATCTTTTATTGAGGTAACATAGGTTTATAACATTATAAAAATTTCATGTGTACAGCCCGCTCACCACCAAACATTTAGTTTCCATCTGTCACCATACTGTTGGGCCCCTTCATCCATCCACCCTCCCCCTGGCCCCTTCCCCTCTGGGAACCACTACTTAGTTCTCTGTATCTGTGCTTTTGGTTTGTTCATTTGTTTTATTTTTTTTAATATTCCATGTATGAGTGAAATCACGCAGTATTTGTCTTTCTCCATCCAACTCATTTCACTTAGCATAATGCCCTCCAGGTCTTGCAGGGGGGTTGTTTTTTTCTAACTCTTTATTTTATATGGGAGTATAGCCAATTAACAATGTTGTGATGGTTTCAGGTGCACAGCAAAGGGCCTCAGCCGTACATATACATGTATCCATTCTCCCCCAGACTCCCCTCCCACCCAGGCTGCCACGTAACATTGAGCAGACTGCTACTGTGTTCTACAGTGGGTCCTTGTTGGTTAACCTTTTAAAATATAGCAGTGTGTACATGTCAATCCCAAACTCTCTTAACTGTCCCTTCCCTTCATCCTTCCCCCCACCCCCCTCACAGGGGGATTTTTAAAAGCTACCCAGTGATTCTACTCTGCAGCCAAGTTTGAGACCCACTGAGCCAGAGGAGAAATACCTGGAGGGGAAAGATTCCCAGACCTCAATGAGGGAATGGCTTGACTAGTCAGGGCAAGAGAAGGCACTCCAGGTGAGCAGAATAGCAGGAGCAAAAGAGACCGGGTGAGAACGTGCTTTGCAATATTAGGAGTATCCAACGTATGGATGGATCTGCTAAGGTAGCGCTTTTGGTGATGGTAATAGTAACAAGATAAGACTGCCACGTGTAAACACTGTGTTATGAACTTACAGATACAATCTCATTTGGTCCTCACTACAGCTCTGTGAGGTAGGTTTTTTGTTTTTGTTTTTGTTTTTTTTTTTGCTGTATGTGGGCCTCTCACCGTTGTGGCCTCTCCCGTTGCAGAGCACAGGCTCCGGACGCGCAGGCTCAGCGGCCATGGCTCACGGGCCTAGCCGCTCCGCGGCATGTGGGATCTTCCCGGACCGGGGCACGAACCCGCGTCCCCTGCATCGGCAGGCGGACTCTCAACCACTGTGCCACCAGGGAAGCCCAAGGTAGGTATTTTAATTCCCGTTTTACAGGTGACAAAACTGAGGATCAGACTGCCTGTGTGATTGTCCCAGAGCGGGGATTTGAACACCTGACTCTAATTCTCAAAGTGATGCTTAGAAGATTTGGTGCAAACTTGGGGAGTTCTGGACCTGAGCTAGAGATGATAGGGTGACATGGTGAGGCCGGCAGGTCAGTGTGGAGTCAGAAGGTAGGAGCGGTGTGTGTGTGCAGGAGACGGCAAGCCAGTGAGCGAGTGAGCCAGAAGGAATGGTTGGGCAGTGTCCTGGTGGGTGGGGCAGGATGGGTGGGTGAGAATAGCTCCAGGTCGCAACGCTGGAGGCCGGAGCAGCGCCTCTCCAGCTGTGGCTCCCTTTCTGCGTGGGTGGGTCAGTTGAGGCTTGGGCATCCTTCCTGAGCATCTCAAGCCTCCTGGCCTTTGCACGTGCTGTTCTCTGCCTGGAACTGTCTTGCCCTCTTCTCCACCTGTCTCTGTGAATCCGTCCATGCGTAGCTGAGCTATCACCTCCTCCAACAGTCAGGCAAACTGAGTTTTGAGGTGGAACTCTGACATGTACCAGTCCAGTGTTCTTGGGCAAGTTATTCAACCTCCTTGATTCTTAGTTTCTTCATCTGCAGAAAGAAAAGAGTAAAAATAGTCCTTGCCTCTGAGGCTCCTGGGAGGATTAAACGTTTTCATGCGTGTAAAGCTCTTAGGACAGAGCCTCGCTCAAAACTAGCGCTGCCAAAAGTCAGCACCCGTTTCTGCCCTGTTGCCCTCACCTCTGCGTTCTGGTTGCTATTCGGCTGTCCGATTCCCCCTTCAGACTCTAAGCCCCCTTGAGGGCAGAGGCTGTCCTAGCCTCCCCTGGAACCCTGTGCCCCCCGTGATGCTGGGTGTGACACGGTTCTGGGAGAGTCCTTGGTGCAAACGTGGGAAATTCTGGATCCCATCTAGAGGTTACCTAATCTAGGTGTGGTAGAAATTGCTAGAGGCAATCTCATCCAAGATGTTACCTCTTCTCACCTGATTGTGATGGGAGCACTAATGTATTCATCTAAAGGATAACACCTTCCAGGCTCTGGCAGCCAGGGTGGCCACGTGATGCCGTGACCGCAGACCAACCAGGCTGTCTGAGGTTGCGTTCTCAGAAGCAGACTCTTTAAGGCAAAGATTCAAGAGCCAGCAGTTTATTTGGAAGAGAAATCCAGGAAGGATTTGTATGGCAGTGGAGAAATGAGACAAAGAGGAGAAGCCAAATGCAGACGCTGTGAGTGAGCAGGGTACCGCTGGGGGCAGCTGGGGCTCTGTCCCACTGGGAGCCTCTGAGGGCGAGAAAGCTGGAGTACTTGTCCACCAGCTGCTGTCTGTCACTGGTTGCGGCTGTTCCTGGGCTCCGTTAACTCTGGCACATTGGGTCTGCTCTATGTGGTGACCTGAGCAAGCTACTGGGGCCAAAGGAAAATATCTGTAGAAGTAGTTTCTGTGGCTTAACTGGCGAGTGTCCAGGGGACTTGGGAGGGGCAGGCACCAACAGTGTCTTTTATAGAAGTATAAGTTGTTGCAAAGAACTTCCTGAAAAGCCCCACAAAAGGTAGCCTGACTCAGCTAAGGGCTCTTTTGCTTATGACCTTCCCACTTTCCTCTTGCTTAGAATATAGTTTTAATGGTTGGAGCTGTGGCAGCCATATTATGTCCACGAGGAAAAGACCAACAGAACCATCAAGATTTCTCACTGTTCCTACAGCTTTTAATTAGAAAACAATTTACTGGGCTTCCCTGGTGGCACAGTGGTTAAGAATCTGCCCGCCAATGCAGGGGAAACAGGTTCGAGCCCTGGTCCAGGAAGATCCCACATGCTGCAGAGCAACTAAGCCCGTGTGCCACAACTAATGAGCCTGAGCTGTAGAGCCTGCAAGCCACAACTACTGAAGCCCGTGCACGTAGAGCCTGTGCTCTTCAACGAGAAGCCACTGCAATGAGAAGCCCATGTGTCACAATGAAGAGTAGCCCCCAGTTGCCACAACTAGAGAAAGCCCATGCACAGCAATAAAGACCCAATGCAGCCAAAGATAAATAAATAAAATAAATAAATTCATAAAAAAAAGAAAACAATTTACTACTAGACATAATGTCACATAAGAGAAAAAAACCTCTTCACTGTATAGTTTCAGGCAGCCGGTGATACTTGGGTTTCATGTTACTTGCAGCCTAATCCAATCTTAGTTCAAAAAACTGTACATGTTAAAGAATGAATGAATAAACTCTGGGCAGGGGGTGGAGGTAAGGTAGAGAGCACCTTTTGCTTACAAAGATGCCCAGCAGGTTTGACTATATTCCTAGACTGTAAGGGCTGGATAATAATTATTTTTGCTCATTATTTTATCCTCGGCGTGTGCAGAGGAGACTTGTAATAATTGTTTCCTGAATAGGTAAATGGCCAATGATCCTGGGGGAGGAGAGGGAGCTGCAGATGCTCTGGACAAAATTTATTTGCATTTACATTTACGGAACATCCTTTCATATACCAGGCTGTATTTTTTTTTTTTTTTTACTAAAGGGGAAGGACTGGGGAGGGGAAAGAAGGAAAAGCAGATGAGCGAGGATCAAGCCCAGGGATCAAGCACAGGCAGACCTCGGAGACATGCGGGTTCAGTTGCAAACCACCGCAGTAAAGTGAATATCACAAGAAAGTGAGTCACACAAAGTTTTTGGTTTTCCATTGCATATAAAAGTGATGTTTACACTACATTATAGTCTGTTACGTGTGCAGTAATAGCGTTGTCAAAAAAAAGTGACCTTAATTTTAAAATAATTTATTGCTAAAAAATATTAACCATCATCTGAACCTTCACCAAGTTGTAATCTTTTCACTGATGGAAGGTTTGAAATATTGCTAGAATTACCAAAATATGACGGCAGAGACACAAAGTGAGCAAATGCCGTTGGAAAAATCGCGCTGATAGACTTGTTTGATGCAGTGTTGCCACAACCCTTCAGTTTGTAAAAAAAAAAAAACCCAATATCTGTGAAGCACCCTAAAGCAAAGTGCAGTGAAATGAGGTGTGCCTGTATTAAAAATCAAATAGGTTATACTTCTCTCTGAACCTCAGTCTCTTCATCTGTAGAATGGGAATGAGAAGCGTACCATACTGAAGTTTGTTGTAAGGATTCAGTGAGATAATATAAGCCCAGTGATTTGCCAAGTTCAGGAACAGAGTAGGTCCTCAATAGAGGGTACTTTTATCATTGTTGTTCTTCTGGAACAACATGGACATCTCTACTGGGCCCTGTGGAAAGTAAATAAGACATGGTCTTGTCCGCAGACAGCCGATGATCTGATAGGAGGGGCTCACTGTATTAGGAGGGAGGATTAGTGTAATTATTCCCATTTTATGGCTGGGGAGATAGACTCCGGGGGGTTATAAAATGTGCCCAAGATCAGCTGACTGGTTTGTGGTGGGGCTCTCCCTCAGTACCATGCGGGAACTTGGGAGGAGCACAAGAAGTGCTACTAACTTTGGAACAAATTCAGCAGAGAAATTCTGTGGCTTGGCCTTGTACGGAGGACCAACACTGCACAAGGGTCCCAGTGGGCTCTGCGATGGCAGCTCCACACTCCCTCTCACTGCCCCTGGTTCCCTCCCATCCTCCAGGCCTCACAGACCTCCAGAGACCCATTCCAGCCCCGAACTTGAAAACGCACTGATTGAAAGGAGTTGATTTGGCATGCAACACCTAAAGGAGGTGTCTTTTAGCAAAGCTATGCATGGAAATGTCTTCCAAATTAGGATGAGGCGCTTTATTTTCCAGCTTAGGCCCTGAACAAGCGTCTTCATTCTCGGGACTGTTCTGGTGCTGGCGATGGCAGAGTTGCTGTCGCCAAGACTGTAGACCACGGTGAACTGTCAGTGGCTGGTCCTGCTCACCAAGGGGAAAAGAGAAGAGTTCCCCTCATCCCCTGACTGGGAGTCTTCCCCAAGTGGGTGAGGATGTTTCCAAAAAATATGTATGGTAATTGATGGAGTTATTAAGATTCACTGAGTAAATAATGTTCCCATTCAGAAGCTCGGGTTTGAAGCACATCTAACTTCCCTGTAAGTGGGCTTCCTTGTTTTTGTCTTTTTTTAACTTATTTATTTTTGGCTGTGTTGGGTCTTCGTTTCTGTGCGAGGGCTTTCTCTAGTTGTGGCAAGCGGGGGCCAGTCTTCATCGCGGTGCGCGGGCCTCTCACTATCACGGCCTCTCTTGCTGCGGAGCACAGGCTCCAGACGCGCAGGCTCAGTAGTTGTGGCTCGTGGGCCTAGTTGCTCCGCAGCATGTGGGATCCTCCCAGACCAGGTCTCAAACCCGTGTCCCCTGCATTAGCAGGCAGATTCTCAACCACTGAGCCACCAGGGAAGCCCCGGGCTTCCTTGTTGACTGAGCTTTAGAGCCCTATCCATTCCCACGGTCCCCATCACGGACTCTGTGACCACCACACTGTCTCAGATAAAGTGACTTTCCTAAGGATGAAGGCCTCAGAGGGGAGAGGGAAAGGGGCAGGGGGGCTGAGAAGCCCTGCTTAGTCTCAACCTCAAGACGCTGGTACTGATGCTGAAAGCTCAGCGTCTTCTCTGTACACCAGTGCCGAATCCAATCTTGGAGACAGAGTTTTGGGTGAAGTAGAAAAGGAAAGCTTTATTACTTTGCCAGGCCAAGTGGGACACAGCGGGCTCCTGCCTCGAAAAACTATGTGTCCCCACTTGGAGAAGTGAGTGAGAGGTTTCCTAGTAATGGTTCAAAAAGGACGTGATCAGCTCTTGGATGGTCTTCTGATGGGTTGGTGGTGAGGTAAGTAGGAGTCAGCATCATCAACCTTGAGGTCCAGCGGATCTGGGATCTACATGCTTGTGTGCAGCTACCTTCATTAATCGTTAACTTCTCCCACCTGGAGGGGGTTTCAGTATCTGCAAAATAGCTCAAACATATTGTTGTGTGTATCCATTGATAGGGAAACAGGACCTTGTGGCAAGGCTGCTCTTGACTGTTTGTTTCTCCCTGGTCTCGCGCCCCCTCCCTTCCCTTCCCTAATCAACTACTGCTTGAACCTGCCCAGTGGAACTCAGGGAAGGTCATGGAGGCTGAATGAAGGCTGTTTCCTGTAATCAAAGAAAAGGGAGACACAGAAAGTCTTTGTGTCCAGGAGCCCCACAGCGCCCTGCTCGGTAACAGTACTAATGCAGGCAATGCTGGGCTGTGGGGCTTTCTCTCAGCAGGACTACCACTCCCTCCCCCAGCATCTTGTCACCTGAGCGATGGTTTTCCTATGTGACACATACCCACAGGCATAGCTCTACTTTTCGGGAAACAGGTAGACATCATCATCCCAGTCTTGACCGAACTACCCGATAGCACGTGGTGGGATGCAATGTGTTCTTTGCCCCTGGTGTTTCTACCTTGCCGCCTCTTTCACGCTGCCAGCGGTGCCCTTTGTACTTATTGCCTCGGGGAGGGAATGACTCAGCAGAAACTCTGAGGTCAAGGAGTGTCAGCTCTTGGCTTTGGAGTTTCAAAAGCTTAGGCCTCAGGGGGACACGAGGGAGTGACAGGCATAAATAATAGATGTGGGAGAAGGGTTGGGGAAGAGGGAAAATTCTCAACCTGGTGATGGAAAGGATTCCCCTAGGTGGGGGAAGGGAGAGAGATGGAGGGGATATGATAAAGGAAGGTGGACCTGGGGCCATGTGGGCAAGAGAGGACTCGGCTTCCAGATACTGCCTGGCCCCCTGGGAGAGAGCACTTGGGTCCTCAGGCAGGGATGCCCAGGGGAGCTCAGTCGGGGCCTCCCGACAGTGCAGTCTCTTCTCGTGGTCATCATGCACCATCAACGCGCAGGGGCTTTAAACTGTACAGGTGGCTGGGGTCCTGGGCACCTGCAGGGGTGATAGAGATGGAAGAGACAGAGCCGCTGATGTCTCCCAGCCCCCAACCCCAAGTGGACTTGCCAAGATGTACCTGCTGAGGTGGGGCAGGGCGCACCCCAGGGCTCTTAGAAGCTCCTTAGCTTACAGCATGGGAAGGAGGAATAAGATGGGCTGGGGGTTCATGAGGACCAGCTCTAACTCCACCTTTTCTCTTCCTCTTTGAAACCTTCACGGGGTGCAAATGTAAGACAGAAGCCCCCCTTCCTTCCTCCCTTGCAGAAGCTCAGGGGACGTAGTCTATTTCCTCAGCTTGACAGTTCTCCCCCGGGGCCTCTCCTCCCCAGGCAGGCGGCCCAAGGGGTGGAGTCTCCCAATGGCCCTGCCTGGCCCTACTCCCCAACCCCTCACATAGAGCACAGGCCTTTTTATTTAAAGAGCTCATCGCTGCAGGAAACAGATGGGAGTCACAAAAATAATAAACAGTGAGAATTTCAAAGGTTCCGGAAGCTTCGAGTCATGGTCTCAGGCCTGTAGTTAAAGACTTCCTTCTGAGATAGGTCTTGAAAATGACTGCAGCCACTGTTCCTTGAGCTCCCGGGATGGCCAGGCGGGGACTGGCAGTGTCCTGAATTGTCAGCAGCCGGACCAGTCTGTGATCCTGACAGCGGGACCTACGGAGGGAGGGAGTCCTTACTGCCGGCTTACAGATGCAAACACTGGGTTCAGAGAGCAGGCTGGGGCCACATGATCTACGGGGCCCAGTGCAGCATGAAAATGTGTTGTCCTTTTTCAGAGATGACTAAGAATTTTCAAGGTGTTGATATCAGAGCATTGAACCAAGCGTGAGGCCCTTCTGAGCTTGGGGCCCTGTGTGACTGCACAACACCCGGGCCCACAGAGCCAGACCTGTCGGAGAGATGAGGCAGTACCTCAAGAACACAGCTAGTGCGCGGAAGCCCAGGTTTCAGCGCAAGTCCTCGGACAGCGTTAAGCTGAATTTTGCTGTCTCCTGTCCTTCACCTGCAGGTGCCCCTATTCCCTCCCTCCCACCCACCACGGCTGATGGAAGCTTGGCTCTCTCCCTGATTTCCATGACTTAAAAAGAATAGTAAAAGGCAGAGCAGGACTGTAAGACTCGGACACTACACAAATCCGGTGTTGTTCCCATCAGCCCTTTGGCGTGTGCTGAAATGGAAGCTAAAGAGAGGCTTGGGCGTTGCCCCGTGCCTGGCCTTCCCCATTCAATTAACTTGACAAGTCAACATTTTTGAGACGATGATTCTCATTTCCAGTGCAGTCTGAAAGTCCCTGGGGGCAGGAAGAATATTTAGGCTTGCTTACTTCCGGAAGTGGTATCTTCACTCCAATTTACGTGGACTTGATTTTCAGAGACTACAGCGGGCTCAACCCATGTAGATGTGTTCCCGATGGGACACGTATAATATAGGGTTTACAATATACATTTGATCCAACAGTTTAAAACCTGTTTATATGAGCATATATATTTGTATTTTATTTCCTTATCACAGTGATTCACAGAGACTTTACCCTCCCCCTTCCTCTGGGGACATTTGTCCGGGGACGTTTTTGTTGTCACAGCTGGGAGGGGGGGGGATCTGCTACTGGCTCCTAGTGGGTAGAGGCCAGGGACGCCTCTAAACATCCCACACTGCACAGAATGGCCCCCACAGCAAAGAATTACCCAGCAGTCATAATTCATTTTGCTATTTTCAAGGAATGAAATAGATCTCTAAGACTGGAAGCCCAGTTTGTGAAAATCTATCCTTAAGAAATGAAGTTTGGGGCTTCCCTGGTGGCGCAGTGGTTGAGAGTCCGCCTGCCGATGCAGGGGACACGGGTTCGTGCCCCGGTCCGGGAAGAGCCCACATGCCGCGAAGCGGCTGGGCCCGCGAGCCATGGCCGCTGAGCCTGCGCGTCCGGAGCCTGTGCTCCGCAACGGGCGAGGCCACAACAGTGAGAGGCCCGCGTACCGCAAAAGGAAAAAAAAAGTTTTGAGAGATGCCCACTGAATTTGTGAACATGATGTAAGAACTAATGGGGTCCCAAATCAAGGGTCGACTGAACCTCAGGTAATCCTCACAACAACCCCAAAGGAGTCTGAACTGTTACCCCATTTTGCTGATGAGGAAACTGAGGCTCAGAGAAGACAGGTAATTGGGGAAGGACTTCCTGGAGGTGGGCTTCACCCGAAGATGCTGCCACAGAGTCAGGCACAACATGGGGTTTTTTCTGGCCCTAAGGGATTCACTTTTGTCTCTTGGCACCCCACCTGCTTTGGTGACCCCGCCCCCTGGGGGCCCCACTTTTCCGCCTCCAGCTCAGGAATTCCCCCCTCTGCGTTTGCTCACAACAGCTTCTGTTTTTTTCCATTCCACCTCTACTTCTGAATGTGTTGTGTTAATAACTCCTGGACTTTGCTTTCAGGGAACCACCCTCCTCCTAGGAGCTTGGGATAAACTGACCCCAGACTCAGAGTGATAGCACCAGTGGATAACTTTTCTTAGGCTGCAGTGATTGTTTTGGGATGACCAAGTCTGAGCCAGTGAGAAGCTCTGAGAGGTTTGCTGCCCTATGGCTACCCCGGGGGGCTCAGCCTAAGGGGCTGCCAGATGAAATACAGGAGGCTGGTTAAATTCGAATTTCAGATAAACAGTGAATAAAAAAGTTCTTTTAAAGTATGTGCCGCTAAATATTTGGGACATACTACAAAAGTAATTCTTGTTTATCTTAAATTCAAATTAAACTGACATTCTGTATTTTTTTATTGAAGGATAGTTGACTTACAATATTAGTTTCAGGTGTACAGCATAGTGATTCAGTATTTTTACAGATTATACAACATTAAAAGTTATTACATGATAATGGCTATAATTCCCTGTGCTATACAATATATTTTTGTTGCTTATCTATTCTCTTTATAGGAGTTTGTATCTCTTAAACCCATACCCCTAATTTGTTCCTCCCTCCTTCCCTCTCCCCTTTGGTAACCATAAGTTTGTTTTCTATGTCTGTGAGTCTATTTTGTGTATATGTTCACTTGTATTATTTTTTAGATTCCACATGTAAGTGATATCATATAGTATTTTTATTTTTCTGTCTGATATTTCACTAAGCATAATATTCTCTAGGTCCATCCATGTTGCTACAAATGGCAGAATTGCATTCTTGTTTATATATTGTATATATATACACACCACATCTTCTTTATCCATTCGTCTGTCGATGGGCATTTGGGTTGCTTCCACATCTTGGTTATTGTAAATAGTACTGCTGTGGACATTGGGGTGCATGTGTCTTTTCAGATTAGTGTTTTCATTTTTTTTTCGTCTATATACTCAGGAGTGGGATTGCTGGATCCTATCGTAGTTCTGCTTTTGGTTTTTTGACGAATCTCCGTACTGTTTTCCATGGTAGCTGCACCAATTTATATTCCCACCAACAGTGTCCAAGGGTTTCCTGGCATTCTGTATTTTTATTTGCTAAACCTGTCCACCTATCAGAGGAGGCTAAAGAGGAGATAGCTCCTGGTGACACCATCTGAGCCCTTAGTCTCTCCCTCCATTGGGAATCACTGTGATAATGAAATAAATTCAAACTTACGTAAAGCCAAACTACCTAGGGATTTACAGCTGCAAAACTGCTAAGAAATTTTCTGGACCTTCTCAAAGTCTTGGCCTTGGGAAGCTTGGAAAGAAAGCCTCCTAAGCGTGTCCTATGCTTCCTCCTGTCCTGACACCGTGCTCGGGGTCAGGGAGATAAAGGTTTATGGAACAACAAGTTTCTGGGCTTAGCTCCCTTATAATAAATTGGTTTTATTTCTTTGAGCATCTACTATTGTTACCGACCAGGGTTCTCGGCCTCTTTAATCAATAGAAATTGATCAGAGGCCAGACAAGAAATTCAGGCAAGGCTTTATTGGGGCCCCGGCAGCCGCAGGGGGGAGTGGGAACAAACAGCAGGTTCCCTTGCTTGTTCGCTCCCGGGGGGAGGGGGGGGCAGGGGGTGGTGAGCTTGTTCCTTCTATGGGGTGAGGGTAGGGGTGTGTCCAGGGGTTGGGCCAGAGGGATGGCTTAGGTGTTTTGCCCACCCCTTAGGTGGTGGTGTGTGCAGGGGGCATGCGAGCAGCGCCCTGCTTTTGCTCCCGATGCCCTGCTTTTGTTCCAGGCTCTTCAAAAGTGGCAGTTGGGTTTTTTGGTCTCTTTGTATCTTTTGTCCAGAATTTGCCCCAACTGCCAGGCACGCAGTTATTTTTAGCCCCATACAGTTTCTTTGTATTTTGTTGCTGGAGGAGAGGTGTGTCCAGGTGCAAGCATCGCAGCCCTGCAGCAAAGGGTCCCAGGTCCCAGCCTGTCTCACTATGTGCTAGACACTGTACTGGGGACTTCACTTAAATGACTTCCCACCCTTCAAATGTCTTGGACTTTGGTAACATCACACCCATTTCACAGGTGAGAAAACAGCGGTCTGGAACGGTGGCATCCTTGGCTTTAGAGCACAGGCTGAGAAAGTGTGAAGCGGGGAATTTTAAACCGGTCCTCACACCTGTAAAGCCGGCGCTGGTCCCTTACAGCTTGCCACCTCTTGGCTCCCACACCTTTGCCTGCTGGTCAGCCCTTTGGAAGGAACCCAGTGCTGTTCACGACCCTGCCTTCCTGTCTCAGCCTGCAGGGACCCCCAGGAGCTCCCCACCTCCTGCTTGAAACAAGCCGCTGAACATCTGGAAGCCCTAGGAGGCCGTTTTCTTTGGCAACCCTCGCTTTAAGGGCTCCTGGAAATTCTTGCCCCTCCTGCTGGGCCGTGAGCCGCTCAGGTACACAGGCCTCCGGAGGCCAGAGGAGCGGGCCGCATCTGCTTCCCATTACCTTGCGGAGGGACTGCACAGCCAGCTGCGGGTAACAGGAGCCCCTGGCCTCTGATTTACAGCCCATTTGTATTGAAGCCTCGGGAGCAATTATTTGGATGGAGCCTGGCGAGGGTAATAAGAGCTTTTCAGAGCCGAGAAGAGCGGATCTCGACTGGCTGGCCTCCCTCCCCAGGTGGGTGAGAATCACCTGGTTGAGGACCTTCTTATTTATATAAGTTACCAAACTCTTATGGACCTGCCCGTGTGCCCAGCACTATTTTGAGCACTTCATGAGTATTCACTCAGTGAAGTCTCCTTGGGGGAGATGCTGTTATCATCCCATTTTGCGGTTGAGAAACTGAGGTCCCCAAAGATTACGTAACGTGCTGCAGTCACCTAGCTGGGAACATGGGCTCATTTTTCCACGTTTCATTTATCCAGTCATTGGTTGGTGGACCTTGCGTTGTTTTGGCTTATGAATAACGCCGCTGTGAACATTCGTGTAGTTTGTGAAAACCCAGAGGAAAACTGGTAATCTGACAGGATGTTGTGTAGGAAGTAGGAATGGTGTGGCTTAGGGAGTGGGCACTTTGGCTGGAAACGTCTGGCTTGTGACTGCTTATGAGCTCTGTGACCGTGAACAATTCATTTGATATTTTCTATGCCTCTTTTTCCTCAACTGTCAAATAGAAGTAATACTGGTACCTTCTTAATTGGATGGTTATGAGGGTTGGATTAGCCAGGGTTCTTTAGACAAACAGAGCTAATAGGATATAGATGTATATACGATTTATTATAAGGAATTGGCTCGTGTGATTATGGAGGCTGAGAAGTCCTACAATTTGCCATCTGTGTGCTGGAGACCCAAGAAAGCCAGTGGTTCTAAGAACTGGGGGCGGGGCGTGGGGCCCAGTGGAGTAAGTCCCAGCTAAGGACCGGGAAGACCAATGTCTCAGCTGCGCCGTCAGGCCGAGAGAGCAAATTCCCTCTTCCTCTGCCTTTTAGTTCTTTTCAAGCCTTCAAGGGATTGAATGAGGCCTCCCACATTGGGGAGGGCCATCTGCATTACAGTCCACTGATTTAAATGCTCATCTCTTCTGAAAACACCCTCACAGGGGTACCCAGAAATAATGTTTAATCTGGGCATCCCAGGTCCTCATTAAGTAGACATAGAAAACTGTCACAAGGGTAAATTGAGATACTGTATATTGGTTGTTTTTATGTGGATGAATATAGAGCTCAGGAGAGCAGAGGGAGCGGGGAGGGTGGGCAGGTAACTAGGCTGGAAGGGAAGTGGTGGGGAGTCAGCGAGGGCTTCCTGGAGGAGGAGGCATCTAAGCTGGGGCAAGTAAGAGTCCGCTGGGGGATCATGACATCCCTCCTCCCTCACCTCCAGGTCAGGGAATCTGACAGCCAGAGGAAGGCTCCAGGCAGGCAGCCATCCCACCACCTCGGCCTCCCTGCTGGCAAGTCTGACACTGGGGGGAAGACGCCTGGGACAAGAGGTAACACAACATGGTGGTTAAGCTCAGAGCTTAGGTCAGACCGGGCCACCTGGTGTACAGATCCCCTGGCTTCCCTACTGTCTACCTGGGTGCCCCTGGGCACCCTGCTGAACTCTCTGAGCCTCAACGTCCTTATCTCTTAAATGGGGACAGTGGTGACAATACTGACAGCACAGGAGAGTCGTGAGAATTCGGTGAGGTGATGTAGGGAAGCAGTGGCCCAGGGTGCCTGCTGGGTCCGTGTCAGTGGTCAGTCTTGGCTGAATCCCTCTCTGTCTGCACCGTCCCGCTGCCTCCAGCGTCTTCCCCGAGCAACGGCAAAGCAGGCAACTGTTTTTGAACCCGGGGCTGCTGTTTAAAGAGCTTGGAGTGGAGACTGGGACAAGGGAGTCGAGTCGGGGTCAGGCCTGAACCTGCTGTGTGGTCTTGGGAAAGTGAACCATCCCTGCTGAGCCTGGGGGGGAAATGGCTGACTGATGGGTGAAGGGGAAATGAGATAAAGGAGGTCAAGCCCTTGCTGTTTCCTGTCTCCCTGGGAATCCCTAAGAACATTCTCCAGCCTCCTCCTCCGCCCTCATCCCTCTCGGGGGCTTAATTGGGCAGCTGCAGTCACTCGGTACTTAACCTTCTCCCCATCTGCCCTCCAGGGAAAGAATTAACGTTAATCCCCAGAGCTGCTTCCCGTGCCCTGTCAGGGAAGCCTGTGAGTGCCGGGAGCAGGGAGCCAGCCCTGCTCGGGCCTCCCAAGTAGCCCAGCCGAGCTCGGAGCCCAGCATCACGGCCCTTGGTCCTGGAGTCATCCTGGAGTTGTGGCGGGCAGCCCCGCAGCCAGCAAGCCACCTTCCTCTTCACCCCATCTTTGTTCCCCTAGCCCAGCACTGTCCGGTGGAAGTATAACGTGAGCCACGTAAATAATTTTCAGTTTTCTAATAGCCATGTTAAAAAAAATAAAAAGAAACAGATGAAATTTTAATAGCACATTCTGTTTAACCGAAAGTATTTCAAATGTGATCTTTTCAACATAGAACCAATATGCACAATTATGAACAAGATATTTTACGTTCTTTCACGCCTAGTAAGCCTTGCAAACGTGGTGTGCATTTTACGCTTTGACAGCGCGTCTCAAATCGGATGCTAAGTTTTCATGGGAATACTTGATCTGTATTTAGATTTCACAGAATGAATCGTTCAAAGAGTAGATTCACCTACCTAAGTTGTTTCAGACCCAGAGAAAAGTATTCCACCAACTGAACAAGTATCTTTTTCAGTTTAAATGTAAATTAAAATTAAACAAGAGGAACAATTCAGCTCATTAACTACACTCATATCGCATTGCCAGGTCTCACGCGTGGCTGGTGGTTACCATACTAGGTGGCACAGCTCTGGCCTTTGCACCCAGGTGCCCACGGCTGCTCCCCAGCTGACCTCCCAGAGAAGGCGTATGGAGCAGTAGAGGTAGAAGAAACTCTGCCTCCAATTTGCTGTGTGACCTTGGGTAAGTTGCTAGACCTCTCTAGGCTTTTCTTTTGCCAGCTATCAAACCGAGTGCCTACACCATGCTCTGTTGTAGGCTCTGGGAGTGGCTGAGGAAGAGCACACACTTCTCCTCCCAGAGCTTCATCCTGGCCTGGGAGATGGTAATAATAATAATGACAGCTAACACCAGGTGAGCCCCTTACTATGTGCCAGCTGCTGTTGGGTGCCCTCAGTGTTCCCCATCTCCTCTAACCCTCACGGTAACTAACTTTGTGGGGCAGGTGTTACGTCACCATCTCACGTGGGAAAACCGAACCGCACAGAGCAGTTAAGAAACTTGCCCAAGGTTGCCCAGCCAGGAAGGGGCAGCGCTGGGATTTGAACCCAAGCTGTCTGGCTGTAGTGCGAACGCTTTCATCACCTCCTTTTGCCTCCAATAAATAGAGCGGCAATATGAGTGCTGAGAAGAGAAACAAGGCAGAAGAAAGGAAGGGCTGTTATTTTAGATCAAGAGGACAGAGGCCACCCTGCTCTCCAGGCTGACCAGACGTTCCCTAACATCCCTAACACGGCAGCTTGTCAAGGGCTGATCCCGCCCCTGGCTTTGGAGGGCTAAGAGAGGCCCCAAGGTAGAGTGCGATGTATCCCAGTCTTTGAGGTGGCTCCTGGCTCAGATTTGCCCTGCAGCGCTGAAGGGCTGGGCTCCTGACTTGCCAAGCACAGCCGGGCCCTGCCAGGCAGGTGTGTCACTCAGGCTGGGAGCCAGTGGCCAGCAGCTGCTGGGCTGAGCCATGCTTGTGCCAGGGACCACAGTCCAGAGAGCGGCCAGCCCCCAGCATGTACGGAGCACATTTTCTTTAGTGATGTCACTTTCCTTCCCTGGTTCAGCCGTCTTTCCCATTCCCCTCCCCTCTCCCTTTCTACCCTCTCATCTCCCTCCCCTCCCCGTCTTTCTCTCCCGCTCCCTCACTCCTTACTTCCCATCCATCCATCCACCCACCCAGTATTTACTGAGGGCCTACTATGTGCCGGATACCGTGTTAAGCTCTGGGGACACTGCTGTGACTAAGGCGCTTCTGTCCTCAAGGCACAGTATGAACAATCAGGGTGGCACCATAAATAAAAGTGCAGTATCGGCTTGGAGAAGAGATGTGTGCTCTTCGAGAACAATACTGAGATGAATTTTGGGAATTAGATCCTCTTTGTACATGGAAAGAGACTGTAGACAAAATTAAAATACACGAGATTGGAAAACTCTTTGCACCCTCTGGGATGCACAGGGAGCCCGCATCTGTGTACAGAGCACGTTGCTCAAGGCCTGGCCCTGAGCGCCATTCCCTTCATAGCAGGGCCTGCTCTCAGTTTTTTCTTTGTCCTTTTTCTTTTCTTTTTTTGTCTTTTTTTTTTTTCTTTCTCATCTTCTATTCTACATTAAATAATAGTGCCCTGTGAGTAGGTGAGGGCGTTAACTTCCTGCCCCAATGAGGTTCATCAAGAACAGATATGTCATGGGATCAATTCACTATCAATTCACTGACAGTTTATTGAGCACCTACTATGTTCCATAGGGTGATGCTCCATTGTGGAGCAAGACAGAATTCCTGACGTCAGGGGTTTAGAATTTAGTGTGGGTGGCAGACAGGACGCTAGGCAAAGGTTCTTTGGGGTGATGAGTGCGATCCAATCCAGGGATGTAGAACCCGCTGATACAGGGGGCCAACTGTATTTACCATTTTATATAAGGGACTTGAGCATCCGCGGATTTTGGTATCCACGGGGTCCTGGAACCAATCTTTCCACTCATAGGGAGGGACGGCTGTAGTTCCATCTTGCAGGAGTCTAGCAAGCAATGGCAGTGGGGAGGTAATTGGGTCAGATGACAAACGGTATAATACGCTACACCAAGGGGGTTGGACACTGTTCAAAGATCAGTGGGAAGCCTTTGAAGAATTATAAGCCAGAGAGTGGCTATCTCACATTTGTCTCTTAGAAAGATTACGTTGGCTGCATCCTGAATAACGGAGTGGGGAAACCTGGAGGTGGAGCGATCGGTTAAGGGGCTGTTGCCAAAATCCAGGCGAGAACCTATAGTGGCTTAAAATAAGGAAATGGCAGTGGGGGTGGAGAGAAATGCATGGAGGTCAAGGTCAGGATCAAGGCAAATGGCCGTAGGGAGTGCTTCTTCGGGGCAGGAGGGATCCAGGAGGACCTCAGCTTCACGGCTTGAGCAATCGCAGGGGCTGGTGGGGCTGGCAGGGAGCGGGACATTGGGTGGGGAACTGTTTGGGAAGAGGAGAGGTTGGATGATGAGTTGGGAATCCTTGTGAATCTCACAGTGGCGGTTTGCACAAGGCAATTTCATGAATCGGAAGGTGAGGGGGAGGTTTGGGCTGCAAATCTAGACCTGGGAGGTAAAGCCAGACAAACAGGACTGGAAGCAAAGAGCAGCTGCAGTAGCTCACAGAGCCTGTGTCGTTCAAGGAAAGAAGGCACCGAACATTTGACACTGGGTTGGGTGTTTGGATCAAGAGCCAGGAGATTCCTGGGTTCTTGTCTGGCACTCGCTGGCTGTGTGAGTTTGGATGGGTCACTTCTCTCTGGGCGTCAGACTCGCCATCTATAAAATACGGCACTTGGATAAGATCAGTGATCTTTCACTGTCCCTCCGAGCCCTCGGAGTTTCAGGAAGTGTTTCTGTGGCCATGGCAGCGGCTGAGGAGGTGTTGGTTGGCTGTGGCTTGGGACTGTCACCTTCTCTTCAGGCACAGGAGTTCCGCCGTGATTTGTTTTGTAATTTGGCCCTCTAAGTTTTGATTTGACGAAAGGGCTCCATGACTCAAGAGAGGCTGATGGGGAGATGACCTCTCATGTTCCATCTGGCAGAGGGTAGAGTCACACCCAGTTGGGAGTTTCCCTGATGCTAGGAAGAGCGACGTCTCCATGAGTTGGAGGGAATTAACAACAACAAACCTCCCGACACCGTTCAGTACAGGCTACAGATCCAGGGAAAACGGATGATCCCTGAACCCAAGATGTCCCCGTGGACTCGTCTGGAGGGTTAGCATCAGCAGCAAGCACTCCAGGGATAACAAATGAGATTCTGCTCTAGTGATACTTGCAGTTGATGAGAAGGTTGCCTGGAGCTGCACTGAGAAGGCTTCTGAGGCTGCGTCTCGGTGAGGAGAAAGTGCTGTGGTTGATTGGCAATGTCTGCCCTGGGCAGCAGATGAGTGTAGTGGTGTGTGTGTCATGTATCTGCTAGCTTTGATCTAATCTTTGCTCTTGACCAGGACATGAACTCTTTCATCCCTTTCCTAGTCCCTGGCTGCTCTATTGTGCTTTCCCTTCCTTCTCCTTCTCTTGCCATTGAGTATTTCAAAGGTTCATCCTGGCCCACTTCCCAGTGGACCAGTCACTTCAGGAAATGAATGGGCTGCTCTTTGGAGGAAGCCAGATCACTCAATGAGTTCCCATTTCTCCAGAATTAGATGGTTAGTCATGCTGGCCAGGGGCACAAGGTGGGCTCATGGCCAGAGAAGTACAATGCTTCTTTGCTGAGACCCAGGGCGTGGACCTTCCTTCTGCAGATATTCAAGGCCATGTTCAGGAGGCTCTTGACACCACCCTTGATCCTGCTTGCTCTGTTGTAATGGGGGCCTGCCAGCAGTCATGGTGGGGGTGAAGGCAGGAGTGAAAAATGGGCCCTCTATTCCACCTCAGGAAATTGAAAACCTGCCGTTATCTTTAACGTTTTAAAAAAGTCATCTTGATTGCATGAGGAAACCATACTTACTGCAGAAAGGTTGAAAAACGTGAATCAGCAGACCTACCTGTCATCCTAATACCTAGAGAAAAGTACTATTTCAGCAAGTTGGTGTTTGTCTTTCCAGACGTGGGCAGCACGGACACTAGTCCATCAGAGTAGATGATGGCTATAGCCTTGGGGTGGGCGGGGTGGGACCCCTGCTGGGCCAGGCATTAACCCTCGAGCTGCTGGATGACGGGACGGTCTAGGGTCCTGGGTCTGGGGCCAGGACAGGTGGGGTGGCATGTGGTGCGTGGAGTTAAGGCAGCAACTTTTATCAACCAGACTGGAAATAGTTTAAGTTTTGAACGACTTGAGCTGGTCCTTTCCGGATAATGATCGGTGGTGCCCATCCTCACTCCTCTGAGGGTGTGACTGGGCACACTGGCCTGGGCTGGGGAGGGTGATTGGTGGGCGGAGTTAGGAGGCCACTTCCCAGCCCGTGTTTCTATTTGCTTTTGGAGCGTTGTTGATCCTGGAGGTTGAGCTGGGCCACACATACCCCCTTATATTTTTAAATTAATAATATTTCCCCCAACAGGCACCAAGCACTTCCCTAGAAGAGAAGAATCTAGGATTCTGGCCTTCACCTTGGGATTCAAAGGTAAAACCTCCTTACCTTCTGGGCTCGGCTGCCTTTCATCAAGGCTAGATAGTCAGAGAGGAGCACAGGATTCTAGATTCTAGATTTCCTTATAAGGGAAGGGAGAGCCTGGATAGAGCCAAGACCTAGCACTCAGGCCCAGGGAGCTGGAGGCGAGGGTTCTTCCGAACGTGGTTTGAGGCGAGTACTAGAGCCCACCCTAGCTGAGTGGGGACCCCATGGGGCAGGGGAGTACGTGACACTTAGAGGCTCTCACTCTCTGAAGCTCGGGCAGCACTGTTGTAGGGCCCATCTCAACTGCGGGAGCCATCACACCCTGATCTGAAGGGCCAAAGAGGTCTCCCCAGATGTGAGGTCCCAGCATGATCAGCTCAGGGAGGGGTAGACCAAGGCAGGGAACCAGCAGCAGCTGCAGGGTAAAGTCCTAAAGACCGGATTCCCCACCTCCACCAGGTGGCAAAGATGCTCAGGACCCGTTTGCCAAGTAGTTTAACTTAGTGGTTAGGAGTGCAGATTCTGGAGCGAGACTGCTTGGGTTTAAATCCCATCTCTACTACTTATTAGCTGTGTGACTTTGGGCAAGTGGCTTAACCTCTCTGTTCCTCAGTTTTTTCACCTGTGAAGTGGGGGATACATAGTACCTATCTTAATAGAGTTATTGTGGGGATCAAATTAATTAATATATGTAACTTTGTACGTAACTGGTTGTTACAATGAATTGTTGACTCACATACATCCCTGGGTGGTTTTGAAAATGCAGCATTTGGGAAGGGAAACCCTGGGAAAAGCTGGAAGTCCTTATTGATTTGGAAAGCAGGGCTTTGAGCTATTGTGTTTTAGGCAAGTGGTTCTGAAACTTGGAAGTGCGTCAGAATCATCTGGAACGCTTGCTAAACCAGATTGCTGGACCCTATGCCTAGTAGATCTGGGCAGGGGCTGAGAATCTGCATTTCTCACAAGCTCATAGGTGGTGCCCAGGCTGGAGGTCCACAGGCGGTACTTGGAGCAGCGTTAGTTTTGCAGTTGTTATAAGTGCCCTGCATTTGTTTTCCCAGGTGTGAAACCCATCGCAAGCCAATTATATTATACCTGTCTTTCTACTAAAGTGAGATCTTACCTGACATTTGGTAACCAGACTGTAAACTTGACAGGGGCAGAGGCCATGACCTTACTCCCCAGTGTATATGTAACATCTGACATGTGGGAAGTGCCCAATAAATAGCTGTTGAAGGGAGGAAAGAAACGCACTGTCTGCGCTCAATAATATTCTTGTGTACATTTTTCCTGTTAATAAATATTCTTCCCCAGCATTGTTTGGTTGGTTGCATAGTTTGCCCTTGTATGGATGTAAGTGGGAGAACAGCTTGACTTTGCTGGAACAAAAAGGGGAGATGGATTCTAAGAGGCAGAGTGCCTCAGCGCCTAGAACCCGGGACAGGACCCGGAGACCTACGTAAAGATCTTGCCCTTTGTCTCTTCTCTGTACCTCCCTGTGATCATTTGGTTCCTTTCCTTTGTCTTTTGCTGCACCTTTGTCCACATGACATCCAAGATGGCTGCCTACACCTTCCAGTTCTCTTGTTACAGCTCCTGCCATGCGGCGAGTCAGTGTGTCTGTCTGCTGTTACTCTCTCTCCTAGTAACCCCAGAGGGGACTCTGATCGGCTCTTCTGAGGTCAGGTCCTTATTCCTTATCCAATCAGGTAGAAGGGCCGCATGGTTCCAGCATGGCTGCCAGGTGCCACTGTGGTGAGGGGTACAGTGGAATGGGTCATGGTCATCCTCACGTGATCCATGCCAATTGCCTGCCGTTCATCTCTCCATCTCTCTGCTTAAACCTGATTTCAGTTTCAATCTGGTGACCAGGATTTGGTTTCTGTGGACTTTTCTGGGCTCAGAGCAGGGATTTGACTGACTTAACCCCATCTCTCGTCCATGAGTGATAATGACCCATGGCAGTATCCTAGGTTTGTCTGATGTCTTTGAACATTTAATCTGTGCAACGTGTTTTTGAGGGAGGCAGGAGGTTTCACCCAATGAGGCCTGTTTAGCACCAGCAAGTCTGTTCATGATCTGAAATGCAGCTGAAAAAATAAATATAATTAAAAAGATCGGGGCTTCCCTGGTGGCGCAGTGGTTGAGAATCTGCCTGCCAGTGCAGGGGACACGGGTCCGAGCCCTGGTCTGGGAGGATCCCACATGCCGCGGAGCACCTGGGCCTGTGAGCCACAACTACTGAGCCTGCGCGTCTGGAGCCTGTGCTCCGCAACAGGAGAGGCCTCGATAGCGAGAGGCCCGCGCACCGCGATGAAGAATGGCCCCCGCTCGCCGCAACTAGAGAAAGCCCTCGCAAAGAAACGAAGACCCAACACAGCCAAAAATAAAATAAATAAATTTATTTAAAAAAAAAAAAAAAGACAGCTCAGGCCAGCTCTCCCCGAGACTGTTTTACATGGGCGCATAATGAATGCCAAGCTTAGTGCAGCACTGCCAGAAAGCAAAATAAATTCTTGGAGTTGGTCTGTTTCCTGCCTGCAATACATTTGCTTGTTCCAAACAAATATATTTGTCAATACAACACAATTAGGAAGGCTGAGCCAATCAGACCATCAAATATCCAGAGAGGTAGATCGTGTCTTCCATAAGCCCTGCTGGACGGAGCCAAGGTCTGAGCGCATTATGACCAACTCAGTTGTGGCCCGGGCAAGCCTTGCATTCTTCGCCAGGACAAGCTTTCTCATCTGTCCTGGTTACTGAGAGAATTCAGCCTCTTTTTTCTTCTTATAATTTAATTTGCTTCCTTTTTCTTTTTGCCAACAGCTAGAAACAACTGCTGACATATACAGTTTTTAGAAGGAAGGCCTGCCAGAATGGGACTAATAGTGAGTTTTGATAATAATATCATTTATGTCATAGATGCCAGGCTTCGGGCATTCGTGGTTTCTCCTGATCCTTGCAACAACCCTGGGATAGGCATTACTAGTGCCATTTTGTAGATGAGGAAACTGAGGCTCAGGGAGGCCAAGTGGCTTGCCGGAGACCACACAGCTAGTGAGTAGCTGAGCTGAGAGATTCAAGCTCTAGTCTTGCTGATGCTAGAGCTTGTGTCAGGACTATTGATGTTAAGAGACACAGAACCCAACTCAACTTGTTCTGACACAATAAGAGGATTGAATGGCCTTTGTGAATTTAGAGACCAGATGTGGGTTTCAGGCAAGGCTTAATCCAGCCATTTTGCCCAAGGACCTGGTTTCTCTCTGCTCTGCCTGCTTTCATTCTTAGGCTCCATGCCACTGGGTTTACAGTCCGCTGCTCTGGACTCTCCCCTCGTGGAAGGAAACAGCTGCAGCAGCTACGTCCTTTGAATCCTCAGCCTGGGGAAGAAAGAACTTCCCCTCTGGGAGCTCCCATGGAAGATAGAGGAACTTCTACTCTCAAACTCTTGGTGTCCCATTTGCTTGGAATGAGCCAGGTACCCATCCCTGAGCCATCTCGCCTGGCTGAGGGATGCGATGTGCTGATTGCCACAGGCTGGAGTGGGGGTGATGTCAATCTCACTTAGGCCACGTGGCTGAGCAGGGCAAGGGGCAGCATCCTGGGTGCTGTCCTCAGGGGAAATAGCCTAAGTAGTTAACCAACCAGCCTGGCACAGGCACTCACCAGTCACAACCAGTGCGACCACAAAGACCTGTTAACCATTTGCTACTGAAAGCAAGCTACTGGTTTAGCAGCATTGGCATAATTTGGGAGGCTGTTGGAAATGTAGAATCTTGGGACCTTCCCCTGTTGTATGGAATCGGAATATGCATTTTTACAACATCTTTAAATCTTTAACAAGGTTTGGCAAGTTGGGGAACCTGATTTAAGAGAATGGTATAGCAGGTAGGCTAGGGTTTCTGCTCCATCTCTTAGCTGTCACTTTGCTGGGTCGCTTCAGGCATGGGGTAATGCCACCACCCTCAGAAAATTGTTGAGGGGAATAAAGGAAATAACTTCCGTAGCGTGTCTGGCATGTGGTGGGTGCTTCATAAGCATTGATCCCCTCTCCCCACCCATAATGTTTATAAATGAGGAAACTGAGTCAGGTCCCCATATGCCCAAGACACAGAACTGGACCTCGGGTGCCCTCAGCGCTAGTCTGGGGATTTGCTGTCCTCAGTACACCAGAGATACTAAGCCTTGGCTACCCGTTGGAATCATCCAGGGAGTTTTAAAAATCTCAGGGCCCGGATATCACCCCAAATCAACTCAGAATCTCTTGGGGGAGACCCAGGCATCAGTACTTTTAGATTCCCGGGGGCCATTCCTCTGGGCAGACAAGGTAGAGAACCAGTGCCTTCCACTTTCTTGCCTCCTAAATTAATTTGACTGTAAGGAGGCTCTGCTTTGAACGCTTCTGAGTGGCTGGCTGCAAACCCACTGCTGGTGAGGAGTCCTGCCGTCCAACGCTGAACATGTGCTCTGCTGGGCTCTAGGAGGGGATGCGGGGGGATGTGTGCTGCCTGCTTCCAGCTCACGTGCCTCAGACATTCAGCAGACATTCAGCTTTTGCACCTGGGAGCCAATGGGCTCGGACCCTTGGCCTTGACTCCAAGGATTCCGTGGGGCTGGTCGGAAGCAAAGACCATCTCTCTGCACCTGAGTGAGAAGGGGATGGACCAGATATTCTATATCTTTTGTGTGTTATTGATCCCTTGGCATCTACGGAAACCCCTGGACCCTTCTCAGAAACATGTTTTCATTTTATGCGATAGGACTAAGGAAAGCAATTGTTTGGAAATACAATTTTCAAGGTATTAAGAAGAAAAAAAGTTATGATTAAAATATATGTGCTTTATTAACATATTAAATAACAAAGATCTAGCAGTGAGTTTAGTAACTGTTGGAAGTTCAGAGTAGTGGTGAGCTACATAATATTTTAAGATGTCTGCAACAACTGTCCTGTGATATAAAAGTACCTGTGGGGCTTCCCTGGTGGCGCAGTGGTTGAGAGTCTGCCTGCTGATACAGGGGACACGGGTTCGTGCCCCGGTTTGGGAAGATCCCACATGCCGCGGAGCGGCTGGGCCCCTGAGCCATGGCCGCTGAGCCTGCGCGTCTGGAGCCTGTGCTCCGCAAGGGGAGGCCACAACCGCGAGAGGCCCGCGTACCGCAAAAATAAATAAATAAATAAAAGTACCTGTGATTCATAGTGGTGACAAAGTTGTAGGCACTGCTAGTCCTATGGTGGGTTCTTGCCTATATGTTACAGTAGAAGAAAGGGCAGAATTTTGGTTAGAGGTCAATGAAAATAATGATCTAATTTTTTTCCACCTGAATCTGCTGGCCCTGTGAATTCTATCCATGGACTTTTGGAGTTCCATGACCCTAGGTTAAGGACCCTCAGAAAAGAGGAGAAGGCTGAAGGCAGATCTCTGGCTGCAGGAGTGCTGTGGAGAGGGGTTACCCCGCCGGTAACAGCATGGTGTGTTTCCATCACAACGTCCAACCCGCTTTTCCGCTGGGTCCTGGATGCTGAGGTTCCAGTGGAAAAGGTGTGTGTCCTAGAGCTGGGGGTGTGTAGGGAAGGGATTCCCAACTTCGGAGTGGAGTGTGCCAGGGTTCTCATGCGTGTCCCCTCTCCAGCTCTGTAGCCCTGCTTCTTCTTTGACCTTGTTTTCTTAATCTAAAAAACAGGGGTCCTGATACTTCAGGGGTTTCTGTGATAATGAATTAAAAATGCCTGGCATAGTAACAGCGAACCTAATAATTAAGAGTGTGCTGGCTGTGTGACCTTGGACAGGTTCCTAACCTCTCTGGTCCTCGGTTTCCATATCTGTAATAGAGGCTGCTACTACTGCCTGCCTTACTATGAGGATGCAGTGCCTGGCACCTAGGGAGCATTTAGTCCCCTTAACCTTTATGGCCCTTAGACCAGGGCAGCACACATACAGCCCGCCATACACAGTGGCTGTCGAGATGAGTGCCTCAGACATCCCGTGGGATCCCAACAGAGCGGCTTTGGAGCCTGCTTCTTTGGCCAGACTTCTTGGCCTGCTTCCTTGGCTGGACCGTGCAGGATGCCAGCTGCAGGTGGCAGCCCTGGAGGATGCTCGGTGACTTTAACTCCTCAGGCACACCAGCCTGTCCCTGTCTGGCCTGTGGGCCTGGGGGGTGGGGTTAGGAGGGGAGGAATTGGGTGGGAACCTCAGGGGAGGGGTGGGGAGCCTCGGTAGAAACGGCCTCCTTCCACTCCTCCTGGCAGCCAGTCCCCTCCGAGCCTCTCCCAGTGGCGTGGCCCTGACTCAGCTGGGCCTTAGGGGCACCTGGAGGGCTGGCCATGCCCAACCTCGGCCGAAGGGACTGGGTTTCTTAGGAAAGACCCTCGGTTGCAGGCTTTATCCTCCCAGCCTGTGTCCCTCCCAGTCTGGAGTCTCTCATTCTCACTCTGTTTCTTTCTGTCTGTTTCTGTGATGATGCTGTGCCCTGCTCCCACTTCCTCCCTCTTGGTCTCTCTGCCTGTCTCTGCCTCTCTCTCTCTCCCCTTCTTAACCTCCTTCCTTCTCTTTTCTGTCGCTCCATGTCTGACTCTCTCCATCTTTCCATCTCTTTCTATTCTTATCTCCGTTTCTCTGTCTGTCCCTCTGTCTCAGTGTCCGTCTCTCCCTCTGTCCATTTCCCGCTCCATCTTGCCGCACTCCCACCCCATGCATTTCCGTCGCCTCACAAAACCCACAACCGTCTGGTTCATTAATGCTGAGCGCTGCCCCCTGTTCCTTTTGATACAGGGACCTGGGTGACTGTGGAGGGCAAGTGCTTCCCGAAGTTTCCGTCCCCCCCCCGACTCCACCCCCGACTCTAGAGGCAGAGTCTTGAGAGGCGTGAATGGGGTAGAACCCATGGAGCGCCTGGGGCTCGTGAGTGGGGCTCGTGAGTGAGTGTGCGGTTAACCTTAGCTCTTCGAGTTCCTTGAGGGCAAGACTGCATCTGGACTACCTTCGAATTACCAGTATCTAGCCCAGGACCTGCTACACGCTTGGTGTTCAGTACACATTTATTTACACGAATGAACGGTGAGAGCGTGAAAGCAAGCACCAAGTACTTTCTCTCAGGTAAAATACACTCATGACTCTTTGTGGCTACTGGTACGTCTTTATAAATTTAGAGGCTGAAAGCTCCAGTTAATTCTTTAAACCTTATTTGCTTCTTTAATTCTAACCCTTCCATTCCGCCCCGCCCCCACCCTGCCCCTTCAACTTCATGTTCCTGAATGTGCCAAGCTGTTTTTGTACTTTCGGTTCTCCCTGCGCACTCCTATTCATCCTTCCCATTTCCTCTTGGATGTCCCTTTCTTCAGGGAGCTTCCGCGACTGCCGGGCTGGGGTAGGACTGCTGCTTGAGTTCTCCCGTGGTAATCTGTGTGCGCTGCTGCTTGATTCTCCTCCCCTGATGTCCCCTCTTCCTGGGACTGGCAGCTGCTTGAGGGAAGGGACCAGGCTTTCCTCACTCAATCCTGGGCTTCACACCGGGCCCGGAGGGGGTCGGGTACCACGGGCATCACCCTGAGCGTGGGTGGTGATGCTGGGGTGCGCCCCGCCACACAGCTGTGGTCCGCGCCCTCTCTCTGGTTTTTAACTGTTGCAAGACAATCCTGTCCAGGACTGAAAAGAGCACACAGAATGCAGGTAGGGAAGGCCAGTCTTGGAAGTCACTCTCAGGAACTCTGAGCTGGCTGCCACCTACGCAACAGTACCTGGCCTTCACCTTCCACGTTTGAAATGTTGGTTCTCAGCCAGGCTGAGCCCCAGGCAGAGAAATAACTACCTGTTCAGACCGGTGGTTCGCCCTCATTCCCCCCTCCCTCTCCCGCGCCACATTGTTTCAATAGGAGGAGGGGAAATGCATGAGTTATGAGTCCAGGGTGTCTCGTGTCACCAGCTGCTGCCCTTGAAATGTGCAATCACGGTTGTAGATGAAACTGTCCGCCCGGCCCCCAGCCGTGTGCTCTGAGCGTTTTCATCACAGCGCCCCTGTGCCCTGCCTGGGAGGCCCTGTGTTCCTCCAGAGGCCTCGCTGGGCTTGGGGTAAGTATGCTGGCGGCTGCCCCACTTCACAGGGGCTGGGAGGGCTTGTTGGCAACGCCCATCTCCATCGGCCCACCTCCTCTCCAGCCCCCAGCGGCCTGGGAGGAGGGGCTGAGATAAAGCCGCCAGCACGGGGCAGGAGATTAAGAGCTGCTGTGTTGATCTCGAACGGTCTCCTGCGGCAGGGGGAGCGGCCGCAGGGGCCACCTGACCCTCCAGCCCGTCAGGTCCCTGCCTGGGCTCACTGGGAGCAGCTGTGACAAGAAGCAAAAGGCAAAAGTGATCCTGGTTGTGGCCTGGAAATCGCGCTTAATATGGAGGCTCAAGCATGGATGTTTAACGTTCAGGAGGATTTCATGTTTCAGTGATGACGTGAGAGCGGCCAGCAGTCACTGTGCACTTGCTTCGTTCCTGGCCCTCAACCGAGTACTTTTCACCTGTTGCCCTAATTATTCCTCCTGGTAGGACTTGTATAGTCTGAGTTGAGACTAGTGTCAGTGACAAGGGACACTGCTGTTGAGAGGCAAGCCCAAGAGAAACCAGCCTGACGTGGAACCCAGGGCAGCTTCTAGCTCTGCAGTCTCCCGGCTGGGTGTCCTTGGGTGGCCCTTGTCACCCCTCAGAACCTCAATTTCCTCATCTGTGACACTGGGATAATCACACCTACCTTGCAGGCTGCTGCTGGGATGAGAGGATATTACATGTAGAAGGTGCCTGCCCTGGGCTGAGTTGTATGCCCCCCAAAGGATGCGTTGACGTCCTTATCCAGTGCCTCGGAATGTGACTGAATTTGCAAACAGGGTCTTTGCAGATATAATTAGCTGAGGTCCTATGGAGTAGGTGGGCCCTTAATCCAGTATAACGTGTTTTTATCAGAGGGGGAAGTTTGGACACAGAGACAGACATACAGAGCAAAGACACAGAGAAGACAACCGTGGGAAGACAGAGGTAGGATTATGCCGCCAGAAGCCAAGAACTGCGGGAGCTTCCAGAAGCTGTGAGAAACGAGGAAAGATTCTTCCCTAGAGCCCTCAGAGGGAGCCTGGCTCAGCTGACACCATGGTTTCAGACTTCTAGCTTCCAGAATTATGAGAGAATAAATTGCCATTAGTTTAAGCCACCTGGGTTTTGGTGGTGGTGACAGAAACACGTAACAGTGGCTCCTCGGGACTTTGCTGGTGGTCCAGTGGTCAAGGTTCTGCGCTCTGTAGTGCAGGGGCCATGGGTTTTACCTCTGGTCGGGGAACTAAGATCCCACATGCCGGTGTGGCCAAAAGTAAATAAATAAATAAAGACTGGGACTGTCTTTAAAAAAAAAAAAAAAATACAGCGGCTCCTCATAGCAGATGCCACCGGCGCCTGCCCAGCTTCCCCACGCTACCCTGGTGGTCACCTGCAGTTTGGTCACCCAGCGAGGCTCTCATCTCCAGCACTGGCGGCTCTCTGCCTGCAGGCTTTCTCTGAGCGCAGAAGCCATCCAGTACAGCTGGGCACAGAGCGGGCTGCAAGTGCCCAAGAATGAATGCCCCTGGGAGCAGCCCGTAGCCAGTGGGGGCTGGGAGTTGGCAGATAAACACCCCGGCTTCCTCAAACCTGGGTGGGACAGTTCTGAGGCAAGTGCTACACAGTGTCACAGAGGCGACCGGTGGGATGGAGCTCCCACTGCCCACGGTGGTAACCCAGTAACGTACCCTTTACTTAACTTCCCATCTTCTCTCCCTTCCCTACTTTCCTTTTGGTGCTTCCTGGCATCAGTTCCTCAATAGAACGCTTGTGTCCAAAGCCTCATCTCAGGCCTGCTCTGGGGAGACCCAAGATAAAGACAGGCCTGGAATGACACTCCAGTAGCAGCTGCTTTCTCCTCCTGGTCACAGATGGAAGGTCAGATGTTGGCACCTTTGAGCTAAATGGACCAGTAGCTAGTCCCCAACCACACGGGAGACTTTGAAGACCATGACGGCCCACAAAGACAGGTCCAGTATCTCAGGAAGAAGATGATGACGTCGATGACCATGAAGAGGGAGAGAATAGTATTAATCAGAATTGCTGGGCACAGGCCTGGGGAAGTCAGACAGTCTGGTGGGACTGCTCTCACAAAATAATAGGGAAGATGGAGCTGTTACTCCCTGGCTATTCCACCTGAGGTAGGGGTCCTGGGTTGGGAGGCTGGGCTCTCGGAAGGAGGCAGAGGCGATGAATAAGATGACGGGGGCCTGAGATGTGGGCACCATGATTCCCCCAGGGACTCTTCAAGTCCTCCTGAAAATTAGTAAACCACAAAATCCACGCATGTAACAGAATTTCTTGTGAAAAGAGTGATGGGGCCAGGCTTCGTGGGAGTTCAGACTCTGTGAGCTGACACAGTAGGCTCAGGAGGGGAGAGGTAAGCTGGGCAATCGGCCGAAATTGTTGGGAGGTGAACCACACAGGCTGGGCTACGGGGGTCTATGCCACGTTTACCCAAATCCCAAGGGACAGAGTAGCGTGGAACAGACATGGTCATTTGTGGCTGCCCGTCACCCAGGAGCCCTCTCCCTACATTTTGGATCCTTTTCCCCCTTTTCAATCCTGCCTGAAGGAAGAAGACACAAGTCGCTAGAGTCTCTTGCTTTCTGGAGTGTTATTTGCAACGTCCTGCAAATTCAGTGCATCTGTGGGAGCCTAGTATTCAGAACTGGGTGCCAAAGGAAGCAGCCCCACGAAGGGAACCTGACTTCTGGCCAGCATGGTGGCCTGGGAAGTCTGCCCTCCAGGAACAGTGGAGGCTGGATATTGAATATAGTTCATCCCAGGATATTGAATATAGTTCCCTGTGCTCTATAGTAGGACCTTGTCGTTTATCCATTCTACATATAGTAGTTTGCATCTGCTAATCCCAAACTCTCATTCCTTCCCTCCCCTTCCCACCTTCCCCCTTGGCAACCAGAAGTCTGTTCTCTGCATCTGTGAGTCTGTTTCTGTTTTGTAGATATGTTCATTTGGGTCATATTTTAGATTCCACACATATAAGTGATATATGGTATTTGTCTTGTCTTTCTGTTTCTGACTTTGCTTAGTTTGATAATCTCTAGGTCCATCTATGTTGCTGCAAATGGCATTATTTCTTTCCTTTATATGGCTGAGTAATATTCCATTGTATACATGTACCAGGTCTTCTTTATCCATTCATCTGTCGATGGACATTTAGGTTGTTTCCATGTCTTGGCTATTGTAAATAGTGCTGCTATGAACATAGGGGTGCATGTGTCTTTCGAATTATAGATTTGTCTGGACATATGCCCAGGAGAGGGATTGCTGGATCATATGGCAAATCTATTTTTAGTTTTTTAAGGAACCTCCATACCGTTCTCCATAGTGGCTGCACCAATTTATATTCCCACCAACAGCAACACTTGTGTTTTTCACCTTCTCTTGGAACCATCAGACCTATGACATCCTTCATGGGCCATGATGGGTGGAGACCTCCTATCTTACTTTGGTACAAAAGCCCAGATGGAGATTACACTCCCTCTTTTTGCCCCCCTTTGCACTGTGCCACTGCTAAATGAAAAGGAAGCCTTGGTCCTGGGTTTAGTGCATCAAATGAGGGAAGGAGGAGGGTTGGAAGTTAGGAGGGGGTTGTTCTTAGAGATTCTTCATGGTTCCTACATTTGGCTAAATAGAAATGATGTTCAACAAAGTCCTGTCAAATACGAATCTCCCCTACCTGATACACCAAACGTGGGACACAATCAATACTCTGGGGGTCGCCATAGAGTGAGCTCAAAAGTCATTGCTTTAGAACTCTTTCTGAAGGTGACAGCACAGCAAACACACTGAAGATGCTGTCAACTTTTAGACACGTCGGCAATTTAACGACACCATGCAGAAGGTAAACAGAAGGAAATAATAGCTAACCTATGTTGAGAGCTTACTATCTGCCCGGTGCTACACTCAAGCTCTCTTTCATTTATTATCGAACAGCTTCAATTTCCAGATGAGGCAACAGAGGGGGTGTGATTTGCCTGGGGCCGGAGGGTTGGGAAACGGCAGAGCCTGGAGTGTGACTCCAGAGCCTTGCTCTGAACTGACTCACTGGAACATCTCCTAAGAAATACTACCTTATATCCTCTCATCGATTTTAAGTCACCTTTTGATTTCTGAAATGTTACAAAATGAAGAAGCATGTGTCTTAGAGGTGAGGAAATATGGAAGCTCTCAGCATGTAGAGGAGCCCCGGGAAGGTTTCCATAACTCACTACTGACTCCCCCTCCTTCCTCCTGGGAGGAAGAAGACGAGGCTGGGACAGCTCAGGGGCTGATGGCTCCGCGGAGCCAAATCCATCTCTGTCTCCCTGAGGCTACCCTCTTGATGAATGCCAGTGTTAGGGGTCTTGATGGGACTGGACCCTGCTGTTCAATGTGGAACTTTTCCTGGGGTGATACTGTCCCAGGTTCTGTGCTGCATCTAAAACTCCAGAAAGCCTCTTCAAGGGGTTGAATCACCCTCCCCTTCTCTTTTAATTATTCAGGACCTGACACGCTGACTGGGAATACATCACTCAGAGTACATGGCTGGTAAGATTAAATATTAGCGGAAACTCTTTTAATTAATTTTTAATGCATTCTTTAGAACAATTCTTCATACCTAACCACATTCTGAAACAGAGTACCTGAAAGGAAAATTAACGTTCAGGATCTCAGGGGCTTGTAGGTCCAGACAACCCCTATTTTGCTTACCTCTGAGCTACATATCAGGATGTTCCAGACATGACATCCTTGGCATAGAAGTGGAGTGACCGTATGTCCTGGTTTTATTGGGGCAGTCCTAGTTTACGCCTGTTGCTCCTGGTGTACTCACGAACAGTGACCCCTTTTACTCCCCAAAGTGTTCCAGTTTGGTTGCTAAATTATGTACTACCCTACTTCAAGGCCATCACTCCATCACTCTCCCTTCCCTTGCCAGTGACAGACATCACTAGTTGATGGCAGCACCCAGTCCTTGCTGATCCTCCAAGGCATTCTCAGTAACTAACTCTCCAGCAGCCTCTCCGGTGATTAAAGTTGGCATCAAGATGGATCCTGTTTTTCCTTGCTGAGAAAGCAGTTTATATTAAGTCCCTACATTTTTATTTCATCTTTATCTTTAAGCCACTTTTCTATTCAGGCCCTTACTGTTTTTCAGTGGGAGCACTATTGTTATTTCATGTGGGGGCAGTTAGGTGTGGGTGACTACCTCAGGCATTATTGGCTATTTAATACAGTTAATATCCCTGGGCCCATGGGCATTAGATGCCAATAGTAAAATCTCCTCCACCCCCAGTCATTGTGACAACAAGAATATGCCCCCCACCCCGCCAATTTCCAGAACACTCCTAAGGGAGCACTACTGCCCTGAGTTGGAAGTAAATGTAAGTATTGAGAAATAAACTAGTCCAAAGATGTTGCTTTGGTTACTTATTGCTGGGTAATAACCCCCTTTTCTTCCTCCCTTCCAAGGATTCAGTGATATAAAACAACAGCAGTAGTTAAAAAAATTTTTTTTTAATTTTTATACAATTTTTAAAAGTTACTTTCCATTTATAGTTATTACAAAATATTGGCTCTATTCCCCATGTTGTACAGTACAACCATGAACCTATCTTACACCCCATAGTTTGTATCTCCCACTCCCCCACCCCTATATTGCCCCCGCCCACTAGTTTGTTCTCTGTATCTGTGAGTTTGCTTCTTTTTTGTTATATTCACTAGTTTGTTGTATTTTTCAGATTCCACATAAAAGTGATGTCTCACAGTTTTTATCTTTCTCTGTCTGACTTATTTCACTTAGCATAATGCCCTCCAAGTCCATCCATGTTGCTGCAAATGGCAATATTTGTGGTTGAGTAGGATTTCACTGTATACTTGTATACCACAGCTTCTTTATCCGTTCATCTGTTGATGGACGTTTAGGTTGTTTCCATGTCTTGGATGTTGTAAATAGTGGTGCTATGAACATTGGGTGCGTGTATCTTTCTGAATTATTTCTTTTGGTCTTTTTGGATATGTCCCCAGAAGTGGAATTGCTGGGTCATATGGTATCTATTTTTAGTTTTTTGAGAAACCTCCGTCATGTTTTCTACAGTGGCTGCACCAATTTACATTCCCACCAACAGTGCAGAGGGTTCCGTTTTCTCCGCATCCTGGCCAATGTTTATTATTTGTGTTCTCTTTCATGATGGCCATTCTGAGTGGTGTATGGTGACATCTCATTGTGGTTTTGATTTGCATATTTCTGATGATTAGTGATGTTGAGTATCTTATCATGTGTCTGTTGGCCTTCTGCATTTCTTCTTTGAAAAACGTCTATTCAGTTCTCCCCTTTTTTTAAATCGGGTGGTTTGTTTTTTTTAATGTTGAGTTGTATGAGCTATTTATAGATGTTGGATTATTAACCCTTTGTTGGTCGTATCATTTGCAAATATTTTCTCCCATTCAGTAGGTTGTCCTTGCATTTTGTCCATGGTTTCCTCTGCTGTGCAGAAAAGCTTTTAAGTTTAATTAGGTCCAATTTGTTTTTTTGTTTTTGTTTTTTAACTTTTGTTTCCTTTACTTTAGGAGACGGATCCAAAAAAATATGGCTTCGATTTATGTCATAGAGTGTTCTGCCTATGTTTTCCTCTAGGAGTTTTATATCTTTAGTATCTGGTCTTACATTTAGGTCTTTAATCCACTTTGAGTTTATTTTTGTGTATGGTGTTAGGGAGTGTTCTCATTTCATTTGTTTACATATAACCATCCAGTTTTCCCAGCACCACTTGTTGAAGACTTTTTCTCCATTGTATAGTCTTGCCTCCTTTGTCATAGATTGACCATAGGTGCATGGGTTTATTTCTGGGCTTCCTGTCCTCTTCCAGTGATCTGTGTGTTTGTTTTTGTGCTGATGCCATGCTGTTTTAATGACTGCAGCTTTGTAGTGTAGTAACAGTAGTTTTTTTAAAAATTTGCTCACAGTTTTGCAATTTTGGCAGGGCTTGATGGGGCAACTCAACTGAGCAAAAGGCTCTTCCAAGAAAGTTCACTCACACGGCAGACAGACTGTTTCTGGCTATCAGCTGCAAGCCCAGCTGGGGCTCCAGCTAGTTTCAGTTCTCCTTCCTGTGGGTCTCTCCATGAGGCTGCTTGGGCTTCCTCATAGCATGGAGACTGGGTTTCAAAGGGGAGGAAGTGGAAGCTGCTGGTTCTCTTAAAGGTTAGACCTGGAACTGGCATATTGTCACTTCTTCCATATTGTATTGATGAAAGCAGGCACAGGCCCAGCCCAGACTCAGGGGATGAAAAAAACTGACCCCATTTCTCAAGGGGGCAGTGACAGAGGACTTTAATTCACCACACGTTCCTTCACATTATCTTGATCACATTGTCACGATAGTCTTAAAACGTAGATTAGGCAGATCCCGTTGAATTTTCTCACTTTGCATGTGATGGAACTGAGGTTCAGAGGCTTGGTGTGGCTTGCCCGTGGCAGATAGGTAGTTCATAAGCCATGGACTTGGAACAAAGGAAAGGTCAAGGAAAGTTCTGAAGCGTTCCTATGACTTCCTTGGAACCAGTATCGTGAGAAGCAAACCAGATGGAGTCAGAGGGTGTCACTTGGGAGAGGACCCATTTCTTGGAAGGTCCACACTGACGTGCATTTTGCCATGTTAGTCATGCGACCGGTGCCTGGGATCTTGCACAGCCCCGGAGCCTCTGTCACTTACTCATGACATACTTATTGAGCATCACCAGGGGCCAGATGCTGTGCTAGACCTGGGCGATGGTGAGGTGAATGAGCTAGAAATGGTGTTGGTGTCCACAGTCTCCAGGGGACGTGACATGATTTACTTGCACATTCTGAGGACAGCTACAGCTGTGAGGGGCGCTACGAAGGGAAGGTGCAGGGTGCTATGGGCATGCATAGGAGAGGTGCTGACCTGTCAGGACGTCAGACAAGTGTCCCCAAGGAAGTGACACTTCAGCTAAGACCTGAAAGATGGGAAACAAAGAGGCAAAGAGAGAGGGGTGGGGAAGGATATTCCAGGCACTGCCACCTCATATGCCATAATGGGGGTCTGCAAAAAAGTAAAGAAAGCCCCGAGGTAAAACCACAGAGAGTGGCGTGAGAGAGGGCCGTGGAGGAAGGAAGGGCCGGGAGGTGGCAGGACTTTGTGCGCCAATGAGAGATGCTCTTCTGCTTGTTATTCTCGTGTGTCATTCTGAGAACACTGGGAAAACATCTTGTCTTGGAGAGATTGTTCCAGCTGTAGCTTAGAGAATGGATTTGGGGGTCAGGAGTGTGTCTGGGGAGAGCAGGGCCTCAGCTCCTGCTGAGAAGGTGGCCGGAGACCACGTCAGACATGCCCACCGAGGTAGCCCTTCTGTTTCCTTTCCACGAGGACCACCCCCCGACCTCCACCTCTGCCCCCCAATTAGGGCTATATTAATAGAGAAGCTGGCTCTGCTCTGTGATGTGAGCAAGGGCTTCTGATCCACAGGGTCCAAGACACAGGGCCAGGGCCAGGGTGAGGTAAGTGAGATGCCCAGGAAGCAGAACTGAGTGAGGCATTCATTCCTGTCTGGGCTGTGCACCCCTAACAGTGGGTGCCTCCTTACATTTTGTGCCCTAGACGCCCACCTCCTTGCTTCCTGGCCAGGATGGTTTATCTCCAGCCTCACGATGTGCGGCAGGAAGCAGGGAAGGGGAAGGGAGCGTGCCCCTTCCTTGCAAGAGCCTGACCTGTGGCAGACCTATCACTCCCCACACATCCCGATGGCCAGAACAGGGTCACCGCCGCCACGGCTGGCAGGGAAGCTGTGCATGTCACCTTGATCCTGGGCAGCCCAGTGTCGAGCGGATGTTCTGAGTTCTGTGACCGTAGCAGGGGAATCAGATAGCTCTACAGCACGCTGTCAGGTTAGAGAGGCTTTACGGCGCGGTGGTTCAGGAAACGAGGTGAGCTTCGAGGTTGTCCAGGCTGGATTCACTGCCTAGTTCTGCCAGCTCCTGGCTGAGTGGCCTCGGGCAAGTTACTGAAGTCCTAAGCCTCCTCTCTTCATCTGTGAAATGAGGCTTGGGATAGAGTTCATTGCACAGGGCGCTAGAGAAACTGGACTCTGATTCCATAAGCACAGACCGAGAGAGAGCCAGCGGATCATTGAGTCAGCTCTCCGACTTTCCAAGTGAGGACCCCGGGGCTGAGAGAGGGGCGGCCTTGCCACAACTGATTACCCAGTGAGTGGAGGTTGGGGGCTGGAACCCCAGCTCCAGGGGAGCCCCAGTTTCCTGACTGCCCATTCTCCCGGCCACTCCTGCATGGAGTGGCTCTGACCGACCCATCCCGAGGGACAGGGTGCCCTGGTGGAGCCACTGCTGTGCGACATGAGTGGACTTTTGTCCCCCTTAGAGCTGGGAGGCGACAGGCCGGGGAGAAGCCAGGAGGGACCTGGGAAGACTCCTAGGCTTCTGCTGAATTCACAAGGACCTCTTCCTCCCCTGCTCTCCGCATCT
>NW_020173397.1:8972127-8975247 GCF_003031525.2 Neophocaena asiaeorientalis asiaeorientalis
TCCCCTTCCTTTTCTCCCTGTGGCACCCCCTTTCCCATCTTCAGCATCCTCTGCTCCCGCTGCCCTCCCCCCTCCCCCCAGCTGCCCTTTTGTCCCTCTCTGGCACGGGTGACATCTGAGGAATGGCTGATGAAGGAAAGGCCCCAGTTTGGTGGCTTAGGCGCAAAGGGCCCTCTGCTGTGCCACGGTCCCTCCCTGCTGCGTGTCCCAGGCCTGGCCAGCAGGTGAAGCCCGCTGCCTCCAGGCCGGCCCTGTAGCCTAGAGGACGGGTCCTGCTGCCACAGCCCGGGCTCGGGCCTCGGGTTTCTGGTGGGCCCTGCTCTGGGCAGCACCCCGCTTCTTATCCTCATCACCCCCTCCATTCCCTCCCATTCGTCCTTCTCTCTCCATCCTCTACCTCGCTGCTCCCAGCACCTCTGCTGAGAATTCCACGCAGGGAGACCCAGGATGCTGCAGAGCTGGGGAAGTTCATCCAGGCTCTATCCTGGATCCCTGTCATGTTCCTTGAGTGAATACAAGAAATTCTCCTTGGCTTTTGCTTGGTATACAGCTCCCGGGAGTGAACCATGGTTTTAAAGAAATGAGCCCCATCCTTCTTATGGACATGGGTCCCCTCCTTCCTTCCCGCCTTCCCTCCTTCCTTCTTTCCTTTCTCTCACTTCTAACTCCCCCCGCCCCCATTCTCTTCCTCAGATCTGTGACCTTAGATACACTGTGTAACCTTTGTCACGTGCCAGGTTTCTGAACTCAGGGAGGCGGCACGGGCTATATGGGTGAAAAGCGCGTAGCATGTGCTGGGTAAAATGGATAGAACTAGAGTTTGGAGATCACGATATGAGAATGGCTGGGCGCTGAAGCAACGGATTCATCTCCTCACGCTCTTACTTAGGCACCATTTCACAGCAGCCCCGTTTGTCCCTTTCCCCACTCACTCCTCTTTCCTCTTGGACAGTGAGTTACTTGCTTAAATGGCCTTGGCTGAGTGCTCACGGGACAGCATTCCATTAAAAATCTCTTTGCATCACTGTAGTGCAGTGAGAAACATTTGTGGTAGATTTGTGGGGGTGGGGGGGGCACCGATTTTGGAAGGAAAAAGAAACAAAGTACTTTTATTCCCTGTTGAATGAGAAAATACTTCCAAGACTCAGTGTCAACTCATTTCCTCACTTTTTCCCTCAGCACTTTGCCAGAGACCCTGACAAGAACTGCTCTCTCAGGGTCATTGTTGTGGCAGAGATGTTTCCTGTTTGACTTGCGTTTCAAGGGTGGATCCTGTCCCGAGAAAGAACAGAGATCTGCAGAGGGTCCGTGCTTTTCTGTCTTAGAGCATCTGCTTTCAGTGAAGAGAGCAGAGTCTTCATTCCATCAAGGGTCCCCCTTGGAGACACAGAGGCAGAGAATGGAATTCCCTCTGGCCTGGTCCTTTGGGGAAAGTGAGAGGAGCTGTTTGCCAGGAGACTTGGCTGTTTCCATCTTGACCCAGCCTGCCTTCCAGGTGGGAGAGATGGGTGTCCTTTCTGCTTCTAAAGAACCAGGAAATGGGAGACTTGTGACTTGAAACCAGCTTGGGCTGCGTCCCCTTGGCCAAGTTGCTTTCCCTCTCTAATTTCCACGTCCATAAGAAAAAGTTAAGAAAAAGCATCCCAAACTTAGAAATGAGGCAAAAGGATGACGGTGTGTCCTGTGCATGCCATACCCGACCACCAGCTGAGACGCCCGCCCAAAGGTTATCTAAGTCTTTAGGGCTCAGGCCAAATCTGACCGCTGCCTGCTTTTGTATATGACAGTCTACTGGGACACAGCCACGCCCATTCGGTTAGGGACTGTGACTGCTGCCTTTACAACAGGCAGCGCCCAGTAGTTGCAACAGAGACCAGATGGCCCAGAAAGCTGAAAATTATTTACTGCCTGCCCCTTTATAGAGAAGGTTTGCTGACCTCTGCTCTAGGGGAACGTAGTGTTATTTGATTTACTGTTTACTACTGATTCGGGCTCAGGCTCTGGAAAGTGTGATGCTAATTTGTGGGAGATTGATAACTTGCAAATGATTTTGGTCCAGTGGTCATGAAAGTGATTTCTGTCCAGTATAAAAGATACCCCCAAAGAAAACGATTTTATTGACCTGTAGGACATCCATCATCTCCGTGTCTAGCTTGGCAATCTTTTTTCAGCATTCTCTCTGTCCTTTACTGACTTTGGTCCCTCCCATAAGCCTTGGAGCTGGCTTTCCCATTCGGCTGGTTCCCCCATTAATAGGTTAGAGGAATCTTTGCAACCTGCGCATTTTCTGTTTGTGTGAGAGTTGTGATCGTAACTTTTGGGAAATAGATCAGCGGTTAACAAACTGTGCTCTGGGGAACCCCGGGGTGTCTTCAGAAATCCCTGAGGGTGGATGCTAAGGAGATCAGGGAGGTCAGACACCAGGGTCCCCTGTCTCTTTCCCAACCAGAAAAGCTCCATTTGTCAGCCTGCCTTGTATTTTTTTTTTGCGATACGCGGGCCTCTCACTGCTGTGGCCTCTCCCGTTGCGGAGCACAGGCTCCGGACGCGCAGGCTCAGCGACCACAGCCCACGGGCCCAGCAGCTCCGCGGCATGTGGGATCCTCCCGGACCGGGGCACGAACCCGCGTCCCCTGCATCGGCAGGCGGACTCTCAACCACTGCGCCACCAGGGAAGCCCAATCTGCCTTGTATTTTGAGGCTTCAAACGTAAAATTCCTGGAGGAAAAAGAAAAAGCATGTTGCCACCAAAATAAATAAGAAAGAAAGTAAGTAAGTAAGTAAGATTGCTGTAGCACAGGAGGTGATGGGGGAGTTTTCAAGTTCCTGAAAGCTGTGTGTGGAGCAGACACGGCTGTGCCGGGCCCTCGTAGCTGCTGGGGGCTGTGCATTCCTCCCCGCGTCTGTAACAGGCTCCTGGTGGGTTTGTGGCCGGCAGCTGGAATGCGGGGTATTTATGCTCCTTCAGAGGAGAGCAAGGCCTCCAGAGACCCAGCTTGAATAGGAACAATTTCCCCAGGTCTTAACAAGGAAAAAAAAAAAGTGTGCCTTTCCTTTCTAATTGTGTTTCTTAAACAAACCTAACCCGAGACACACAAAGCGTGGTCTGTGGTGCCTGAT
>NW_020173397.1:8975469-9060082 GCF_003031525.2 Neophocaena asiaeorientalis asiaeorientalis
GAAACTGATCAGAGCTGCGTTGTGTGTGTTTCCTCTTTTATTTTGGGGCTTACTTGTTAATTGCAGCTCTAGGGGAGGGAAGTGTCTCGGGACTCAGTTCAGCCACCCCCTTCCTGGAAGCAAGCCTGCTCTCTCCCGGGCTTGTCTGGGGCTTCCTGAGAGTGGGGCCTGGTGGGATGACTTTGAACAGCTCTTGGAGTCTGAGCCATGCTTGTTGGGCTTAGCTTGGGTTAGATGAGCCTGTTGATTGCGCCTTTCCGTTCTCGCCAGACTGATCTTTCTTCTTTTATTTAATTGAGGTGAAATGCACGTAATAGACATTGGGATGAAATTCACATACTCGGAAGGGAACTACTTTAAAGTATACAGTTCACTGGCATTGAGTGCATGCCCAGTGTTGTGCAACCATCACCTCTCTCTAGTTCCAGAACATTCCCATCACCCTAAAGGTAAATACCCATTAAGCAGTCACGCCCCATTTTCCCATCCCCCAACCCCTGGTAGCCACTCATCTGCTTCCTAACAATATGGATTTTCCTGGACGTTTCGTATAAATGGAATCATACGGTGTGTGACCTTTTGGTTCTAGCTTCTTTCCCTCAGCACAGTGTTTTGGGAGTTCTTCCGTGTTGTAGCGTGTGTCAGTGCTTCATTCCTTTTTGTGACTGAATGATGGTGCATCGTATGGCTAGACCTCAGTGTATCGGTTCATCTGGGGATGGCATTTTGGTGGTTTCCATCCTCTGGCTTCTGTGACTAGTGCTGCCATGTAACCCCCTCAGTCCCTCAGTAGCACAATTGCTCACAGAGTGACAACTGCCACCGCAAAGTCTCCCCCAGGTATTTCTGGGTGTCCCTGGGGGGTTTCACATGACTGAAGCTCTGTTCCAGGTACCCGGTTGCAGCCTCTGCAACCTTCTCTGGTTGCCTTGTGTGGGCGGACAGCTGGGCCACACCCAGGTGGCACCGCTGGAGCCCCTGAGCCTCCACCCGCGAGCTCGTCCTGTGATGCGCTGGATGCAAGGTCTGTGTCGGGATAGGACCTGGGGACCTCTGGTTTCATGACAGGATGGGGGCCTTGCCATATCTTGAGGGCATTTCCTTCCTCCCTCTCAGCTCGCAGGTCTTTTATCTTGGGCTGGTCGCTTTTCCCAGAAAGGAGTCTTTTGGTGTCAGAGGGGTCTAAGAAGGGTGACAGGTCATCCTGGGTGATCCAGGACTGGAAGCCCATCATCCTGGGAAGCCCCTCAGTCTCAGGCAAACAGGGATGGTGGGTCCCGTAGGCTTCAGCCTGGCTGGGGAGAGCCTCGTTGTTCGACGTGCTGGGTTCCGCCTCATCCGCCTGTCTTGAATCTGGCATTCCGTGGTGCCGCAGAGCCCCAGTCCGGAGCCTGTTCGCCCACACTTGGCTGGAGATTAAGCCTCTCTTCTTCCACTGAATTGGGTAGTCATCTCCATGTCTGAGGTTAGGAAGAAACCTGGAGATCTAAACTCTCTTTTTAAAGAATTTTTCCACCAGCCCCTTGCTTTCAGGGCTATGTGGTGCCTCCGTTCTAGATATTTTCTGGGGTCCTGGGGACACAGATCCCCTGGCTTCCTATCGTTTTCCCTTGGGCTTGGCTGGAGCTCTCTCATCTCTGATACGTCACTTAGCTCTCATCCACCTGCTTTTTGCCCCCACCCCGTTGATTTATTTATTTATTTATTTTGACATCTCTTGCTTGTTCTTTTTTCCTGCCTGGCTTCTTTATGACTGAAAAAAAAATTCCTTTACTCTTATGTGAGGGATTCATAGAGAGGAGCAGAGAAAAGCACGTGTTTTGTCTGACATTTTTAGCAGGAAGTCTCATTTCCTCCACGTGTGAGGCCAACTTGGGTCTCCACCGTGGCTCAGTCTCTCAGCTAAGTGGCCTTGGACAAGTACATGATCTCTCTGAGCCCCATGTCCTTCAAAGCCTGGGTCCCCTTTAAAGTCAGAAGAGTGGAGTGGGATAATAATAAACCAAAGAACACATGGGAAGCCCTGGGCGTGCGCCAGGCATGGGTGGCCCCATGTCTCCCAGGGTCTTAGATTTCCTCAGCCCCTTGTGTCCTCCCCACCCTCTTGTAGGAGCTCAGAGTCCACTCACGTCTAAAGGGAACACATCCCTCCCATCCTCCGCCCTTCACGTTCATTTTCTCTAGGGCTTCAGAGTGAAACCTTCCTCCCCCATCTGCCAACGGTGCCACCAGCCCATCCTTTTCTCCTCACTCCTAGTTTGGGCTCAGCTTGGACACATGTCCTCAGCTTTCCAGCCTCACCTTTGCCCCACGTAGGTACTAGTCTTTGACCTCCGTGGTCAAACTCGAAGTCATCTTCCCCCTAAATTTGACGGCCTCCACAGAGACCCCAGCCCCACACTTACATTTGGGGGCAGGCGGTGGAGCACAGAGGCTAAGAGTTTGGGCTCTCAAGGAGTTGCCCACCTGGGTTTGAGTCTCAGCTCTACCACTGACTGGCTGTGCTACCTCGGACGAGCGACCGTACTACTCTGAGCCTCAGTTTCCTCCTGAGTAAAATGGGGGTGAATAATAGCGCCTAACAGTCCGCAGGGGACCCATCATTCCAGAGATGAAGGAATATGATGGAAGTAAAGAAAATACAGTGGCCAGGGTGTATGAGTAAATACTCAGGAAAAGTTTATTATTATTTCTGCTTCTGTGATATTTTGATTTTTGGTTTGATTTAGCTGCCAGGCTATCTCTAGGGGTGGGGACTTGTCTTCTTCCTCTTTCTCTACTTCGCAGCCTGGCCTTAGTGGCCCAGGAGGCCGTAAGAGCACTGGAGCAGGAATCCCAAGTCCTGTTTGTCCTGCATCATTGGAGGGGTAACCTTGGGCAGGTCACATCACTTCTCTGAGTCATTGCTTTTGGAGGCAGCTGGGAGACAGAGTCCTGCTGAAGCATGCAGAAAAGCAAGTGAAAAAGAGACTGGAGCTTGTGACGTATGTTTCTTTCCTCTTCCAGCAAGTCCATCCCCCACTGGCTCAGCCAGCGTGTTGTTCACACAGAGCTGAATGGAACCCTCTGGGTCCCTGACTCTGTGGCTCTCAGTGTCTGCTTCACAGGAGAATAAACTGGGGAGATTCCAAATGTATTAATGCCAAGACTTGACCTTGGATGAGGGATACTGGAATTTTGGAGGATGGGGTCTGATTAGAGAGGTTTTTAAAAGCTCCTAGATGATAGGCATGCTTCTGGACCAGGGACCACACTTGAGTAGCGAGGTTCTACACAATCCTCCTGTTCTTCTGGGAAGCGTCCATCGGGCCCCTTTGTGCCAGGCAGAAGGAACCATCTCCCTTTACAGAGCTCCGGCTTGAATTCCACAGAACCCCTCTTTTCTGTGACCCATTCCACTGTTGGACAGCAGCTCTGATGATCAGCAAGTTCTTTTCATCGAGCTGAAGATAGCATCTCTAGAAAGCGCATCTCTCCATGCCCACTGAGGGTGGCTCAGCCCAACCCAGGGAAGCCACTGTGTATCTGAGCCGCCCCTCATCTGAATGGCTCTGCTCTGGCAGAGGTCACTTCACGTCAGGATCTCTTAGAGAGTGGGACTCCAAGGGCCACCTCGTGGATTTCAAAGGGCCGTGGATCCAGAAGAGATGCCATCCTCCTACCCCGGCGTTAGTCTAATGTTTTCCAAATGTGCCTTCACTAGAATTTTCTGGCCAACACGTTCCAAATGTAACCTACCGAATCGGAATCTCCAAGGGAAGGTCTAGGAATGCTGTCTATTTAATACTTGCCCCAGATGAGAGTCACGATCAAGCAGTATGGGAAACACCTTGTAAGTTGATTAGATTAGCTACTTCTGGCTACAGAAGGTTCCAGGCAACAGACTCCCAGATGGGAAAGAGCCTGGGGCTTAGCAGGGGTGAGGCTGGGGGTGGGGTAGGGGTGCTGAACACGTGAAGGCAGAGGGAGTCTAGGCCTGGGTGTGCTCGTCCCTGGGCCTGGGCCTTAGCCAGTTGGTCACCCTGGCACCATGTTGGTCTGTGGCTGTTGTACCAGAAGTCTTTGCTTCTTCTTTGCCCAAAGGGGTCCTTTGATTTCATCCTCGGTTCTTGGGAAGATGGAGGAAACCATCAAGACCGTTTATGCCTCGGTCATGCCCACACAGTTCTGTTCTCTGGGAAAAGATTTACTTTTTCAGGGCTCAGTTCTGTGTTTTAGCTTTTCTGTTTTTTCTCTTGGAACAAGCAAGTCAATCTTTAATTAAATAATGCGGCCCTCTGTATTAGCTTGCTAGAGCTACAATAGCAAAATACCCCGGACTGGGTGACTTAAACAATGGAAATTTATTTCTGACAGTTCTGGAGCCTGGGAGTCCGAGACCAAAGTGCTGGCAGGTGTGGTTTCTCCTGAGACCTCTTCCTTTGCCTTGTAGATGGCCGCTGTCTTGTGGTGTCCTCACACAGCCTTTCCTCCCGGCGTGAGCATCCCTGGTGTCTCTGTGTGTGTTCCAATTTCCTCTTCTTATAAGGACACGAGTAATGTTAGATTAGGGCCCATCCTAAGGGCCTTATTTTAACTTAATTACTGATTTAAAGGCCCTAACTCCAAATACAGTCACATTCTGAGGTTCTGGGGTTAGGGCTTCAACAATCGAATTTGAGGAGGACACAGTTCAGCCCATAGCGTTCTCGTAGGGCTGTGTAAGTGGGCTACTGGTGACAGTGTTAAAAGGAGGCCTGGGTGGAGCATTTGTTAAACTGGAGGAGAGAAGAAGCAAAGAAACAAAGGCTAGAAATCACGACCACATCAGCTATCTCACTTTGGTTACCGAACCCTTCTGCTATCCTGTTTTCAATTTCCAGACACTCTTTGTCATTTTCTATTCACTTTTGAGAGTATCCTGTTCTTGTTTAAAGGATACATTTTCTTTCTTAGGGTGTTTTCAAGAACCTTCTTCAATTCCTTGCATTCTCTAAGTCTGAATTTTTCCCTTTGCATCTTTTTGGTTTCTCTGTGTCAAAGTAGAAGTACTGTTGAAATGTCTAGGGTGTGCAGCTGTCTGGAAAACCAGTGGGGTGGACATTTTTTTCTAAGGACCCCAAATATCAAATTCTCTTGGTCTTGCCTTTTGGCTCAGTCAACATCCTTGGATAAGAACCCTCTGACGATTGGTCTGTGCGTGCACACGTGTGTTGGAGGTGGCAGCGGGATGCTGGACAGTAGGTATTCTGGGGCCGAGTTGGGCGAAAGGTTCTGAGCCTCACTCTTCAGTGGATGGACATTAACTCTACCTGTTTTTAGTATAGTTCCTCATTCCTACCATTGGCAGGGCCTGGTGGCCCCAAGCTAGAGACCCTGGCGTAGCCTGTCCTGATAGTTAGTTTCCCATCCACAGCTGCAGAGCTGCCACCTGCCTGGCACTGTGGCCTGGGGAAGGGAGCTGGGGGGCGTCTGAGCTTGCACTAACTTTCAACCCACCCTCCTGTTTCAGCGCCACCCCACTCACCTGTCTCCATAGGTACCTGGTGCCTCTTGAACTTCCAAGATTCTGCAGTGCGTTCTCTCTGCTTCTCATTGCAGGCATTTAGCAGAGAGGAGGAAGCTGAGACCCAGATCTCTTGTCACTCGTCTGTCTGTTCTCCATCTTCCTAAACTGTGCTGACATTTCCCTTTTGCAGTTGTTCTCTCTCCTGTCTGCTTTCTTCTTCTCTGTTTATAGCTTTGTTCTTCCTTCATCCTAACTCTAATGAGTTCTGGGGCCTGAGCAGAGATCAACATCTGCTTATCAGCTGCAAGTCGGCCTCTCTGCACAGCCTTAGTCTCCTCGTCTGTAAAATGGGCTCATAATAGTTTCTGCCTCAAAGTTGGTGAGAATTAAGCGAGATAGTGCCTGTGGCATGCTTCGTATCGGGTCTGGCAAGAATATCCAGTAAATACTAGGAAAACAACTAAGTAAAATTATTGACCTTATCCGAGGGCCCTTGGAAGTCCTTGGAACCGCCCAGTGGCCTGTCTGGCTTCACATTTTGTTCGCTGGCCTCTGATACTTGCCTTTTTCTTCCCATTACCGAAAAAAGAAGCAAAACTTGGCATTTACCCACAAAGAAGTGTAGACTGAAGTGATGGTCCTCAGACCTCACCACGTATGCCAGTCCCCTGGGCTCTTATTAAAACTCTAGTTCTGACTCTTGCGCTGGGGTGGCCGGCGACTCTGCACTGCTGTTGCCCCTGCTGGCCCGAGGACAGCACTTTGAGCAGCAAGACAATAATGGTAGAAATGTCCCCAGGTGGCCAGTGAGGGGCGGGGAAGGGGGGACTCGTCCTCCTCGGACTCCTTTGGGTGGTGGCCTTTCAATGGGGCTCTTCTCCTTCAGGATCGAAAGCCAGCGGGAATAGTGTGGGTTCCTCAAAGTGGCCACAAGATGTCATAATGTCATTACATGACTTTTCCCAGAAAGGTTCAAGTCTGGGTGTCAAATTACATCCTTTAAAGCAGGAAAGTGGCAGTTATCTAATCAGTGCTGCTTCAGGGACCGGCCCCAGTTAAAACTCTCCCCTGGGGTCCAGGACAGATGTCAGGCTGACAGCAGAATCTTCTTCTTACCCACCTTATTCCATTCACCTTATTCCTAGCGTCACATGAGAGTCACTGGGGCACTAGCAATGAAATCTGTCGTGAGGGGAGACTGGCCTTCTTAGAAACACAAAGCGCACTATTTCCACAGGGTGGTTCCCAGAACCACAATTTGGAGGGATGCTTTGCACAAACAGAAATCTTCCTGCACAAATCAGTTAGGGAGTGGCTTCATGCTCCATCCGGTTGACTAAGTGTATGTTGGGCGCCAGGCAGGGTGAAGAGAGTTGCATTTGAGGTCACCTGGCTGGAATCGTCAGCTCCCTCAGAGATGGTTTTGGAAGAACCGTTAAAGAAACGAAGTCAGCTCTGCCACGATGACGGCCTTTTATACTTTCTTCTTCATTTCACAGTCATCTGTGTTTATTTCATCTCTCCAACCATTACGTGGAACCACATGAAACTGCTGTTTGTGGAGGTCAGGATGGCCAAATGTCAACAATGTCACGTGGCTTCACCTAGACTGGGGGCCAAATCGGTCCCACCCCTGTTTTTGTGAATCACGTTTTATTGGGCTACAGCCCCCCTCACTCATTCACCCGTTGTCTGTGATTGTTCTCAGGCTGCAATGGCACAGTTGTGGAATCGCCACACAGGCCTTCTGGCCTGAAAGGCACACTATTTACTATCTGGCCTTTTGCAGATCGAGGTTGCTGGCCTCGGTATATAAGCGGTAGCTCCTGTGGAAGAGAATCCACAGACGAGCCATTTTTATACCTTCCTACTCCCTGCCCCCAACACCACAACCTGTAAATAGTAGGTGCTTAATAAATATTGGGTATGGAAAGCCGCCATGAGCCTCCTTCCCAGAGAAGTTTGCCACCTGGTCTTTCATCTGCTTCTCCAGACCTTTGGCTTCTGTGCTGTGAGTCACTCTCAGGCACTGGCAGGCAGGCTCTTGCTGTTGCCAGCGAAGACAGCTTCCTCTCTTTGAGGAGAAAACATTCTTGCAAAAGTCTCTGAGGTCCTTTGGACATCAATCAGCTAGCTCTGAGAACTGGGTAGACAAGGATATAGAAATGAAGCCAACATATGGATTATATTTCCATCAAAATACACACAGCCTCCGAAATTAAGTGGGAAAGTACTTTGCGGGGTTGCTCCATCGCTTGGCCATCTCTGAAACTGTTTAAGGAAAGTTTGGTATGTTTGATAAACCTCACAAGCAGCGTGGAATTAACTTTTCTCTCCCCAGACTGTGCAGAAAGCTCACAGGGGCAGGTTGAGGTCCACCAAATTGAACTACTCATTTGAAAGGCTTTTGAGTCTGACGCAAAAAATGATTGGCAGCTGCCTATGCCCGTTTGGGGGTATTTTTCAGTCCCCCTTGGAGGGGCAGAATGGAGGCAAAGGTATAATTTGCTAGGGTGGTATTTTCATTTCCTGTCTGATGTCTATGCCTGGTGTGGTAGGGGAAAAAAAAAACCTAACTGAAAAAAATGATTACATACCATCCATGTTCATTGTCAAGAAAACGAGAAGAGACAGATGAACACAAAGAAGAAAATAAGAACTGATCTGGTATCATTTTACTGTGATGGGATGGCACCATGGTCCTATACATAGATATTCAAGCAGAGCTGGAAGGGAAGGCAGAGGTGGGGGAAACATTTTGGAAGAAGAATGATGTTTCTTACAATACGAGATACATTTGGAGGCTGAAAAGACAGGAGAATTCTAGGGGAGGGAGCGGTGAGCTAGGAGGGTGGGATCCGAATTTGGATCCTGTTTTTAGTCTTTCAAACTGGCTTCTGCCCTTTAGGGGCTTTTACCCTTCGCCCCAAACTTCTGTGCTATACAGCTATGGGGCAAGCCTGGAATTTGGCTCTGAGCACTGGGAAAACATGAATTACTGTAACTTTTTTTTTTTTTTTTTTCGGTTACGCGGGCCTCTCACTGCCGTGGCCTCTCCCGTTGCGGAGCACAGGCTCCGGACGCGCAGGCTCAGCGGCCATGGTTCACGGGCCCAGCCGCTCCACAGCATGTGGGATCCTCCCGGACTGGGGCACGAACCCGTGTCCCCTGAATCGGCAGCCGGACTCTCAACCACTGTGCCACCAGGGAAGCCCACTGTAAGTTTTTTGTAGGCCTCTTGGACTTTCAAAATACTAGGTTTTTGGCAGCATACGTGAAGGGACAGGATTGATGCCTGAATAGGGTCATTTGTTCCCTTGACCTGCAAAAGTCTCACTTGCTCCAGTAAACACAGGAAGTGGGAGGTGGCAGTGGCTGGCTTGACCCTGAGCTCTGTTGTTGATTCCTCTCTGTGCCTGTGTGATTCTTTGGTGCACCTGGAAGACCCTGCTGAATAGTTACCCTCACTCAGTTTGCAACCTCCTTTCCCTCGCTGCCTTCCTGAGTGGAGGATAGAAACCTGGATAATTCCTTTCCCTGCTTCCCTTGCAGCCAGGGCGGTTAGCTACAGTTCTAGTCTCTGAGACTCTGCTGGGCAGGGCCTCTGGGAAATCTTTCTCTTTCCTGTGTAGAAGTGAGTGATGCTATCTCTTTTTCCTATGGCCAGTTTATTTTTGACTTGAGCATGGATGAGATGTCTGGAGCTGAAGCAGCCATTTTGTGTTCACGAGAGAAAGGCCAAGAAGATAACAGAGGATGGCCCCAAACTCATTAAAATCTGTCGTCAACTACCCACCTCTAGACCTTCTGTTATGTGAGCAAGTAGTCCCCTCTCTGTTTATGCCAGTGTGAGTTTGGTTTTCTGTTGTTTGCAGCCAGATGGCATTTTAGCAGATACACCATATAACCTGCTCAGCTCGGCATTGAGACTGATGCATATCATACTAACAGCATATAAACTTAGTTCTGGCAACAGAAAACTTTACAGGATGCTTTGAATTTGGTGGCTGTGTCTGGGTCGCAGCAGGAAATTGACGATATATTCAAACAGGGTTTTGAGGAGATTTAAATAAAAGGACAATTTACAAAGGTCTCCAGAGGGTTTAGGGAAACCATAAGAGATTGGTCAGTGCCCCAGAGCTACTAGCCTGGAGCTCAAAACCCTTAGGCTAAAAGGGCAAGGGAGTAAGCCACGACCTGAAGCTGGGACAGAGGGGCCAGATGGAAGAAGCTTCCTGACAGGCGTGTGACCTGGGGCAGAGGGATGCTGCTAACCTGCAGTAACCCAGCACAGGTCTGTCTCTCCTTCCACCCTCCAGTGTCCTACCAGTGCTAACAGGAAGCCAGAGGGCAAAGGAGCCTGTGGATACACTCTGTCCAGGGCAGGCTCCCAGGACACAGAGCAGGGTGGACAAACATGGCCGGTGGATCTGGAGGTCTCCAGCCTGCTGGTCCATCAATGAAGGCTCTGGGGCCTTCCAGGGAGCTGTGTTCCCCCAGTGGAGACCTTCTGCTCAGGGATCCTAAAGCGCCCCTTAAACCTCAAGGGCTCTTTGATCTGTGTCTTCTCTCCAAGAAGTGGTCTCCAGGTTTTTGGCCAGTGGCCCACGGCTGTGCCTCCAGCTATGCCTGGCCTCCGGGCTTGGGAGGCACTTTGTAGAAGCTGCTCATCTCTGGAGACCCTCCTGGGCTGGCTCCCTGGCACAATTTACAATGTTAACTGAGCACTGGGAGCTGCATGGAGTGCTCTAGAATCAGAGCGGTTTTAAAATTTTCTAACTCTATTTAAATGTCCCTGGGGGCTCAGAGCAACCTAGTTAGAAGCAAACCTTAAGAATGGCAAAAAAGGAAGGAATCCGGGCCCCACCAAGTGCTTCCCCTTCAGGGTCTGATTTCACAGACCCAGACTTGACCCAGGTGGGAAGAGAAGGCACAAGAGGCTAAACAGCTTGTCCCAGGGCTCGAGGCCGGCACACGGCAGGGTAACCCAGGTTCCCCTGGTTGGCCCTGCCCCTCCCACACCGCTCCTCTTTCTCACAGGAGTGCAGGGTCCAGGGCACCTACTGGGTGGCCACTGCTCTGAATTTTCACCTCACCTGGTAGTTGCTGTAGCTTCCATTTGCCGAGGAGGCTCAGAGAGATTAAGGGACTTGCTCAAGGCCACAGAACTAAGTGGCATCTTCAGAAGGAAAACTCAGGTCTCCTGATGCCAAAGCCTGTCTTCTTAATCGGGTAGGGTGAAATCCAGTTTCTTCAGGGCACCCCAGATCCACCTGCTGCAAGCACCTCTCAGTGGGGGTGCATCCTCTGGGATTTGTCTGGCCTGAACTAAGGTATACGTGGCACCCAGAGAATTCAGAAAATCATAGTAATTTTAAGTAGAGAAGAGCCATTGAGAGCACTCTGAGTCGGGCAGAAGAGGGTGAGTTCTTAAACCCTTTGGACCTCAGTTTTCTCACCTGTAAAATGGTGCTGTAACTCTCTTAGGTTGGGTTCCCCGAGAAGCTGACCTTGGGAGAAGCGTTCTAGCACAGGTAGTTTATTGGGAAAATGACCCCAGGACACACTAAGAGGACTGTGGAGGCAAGGGTGAGACAGGGAAGGAAGGCAGCCCATACCACATCCGTTATCAAGCAAACGACTATGCTGGGTGACCAGAGCTTCATCCTGCTGGGATTAAGCCCAACTGGGAACCGATGAAGACGACACAGTTCTCCCGCTCAAAGAGCAGAGAAGCTGGGGTATGGCTCCACCAGCTCCATCCGTCATTGGCTGAGGTTGCTCTGGGGGTGGGAGATTCTTTCTGGGGCCCTTCTGGCGTGCTGGTGAGTGGGCACAGCCGGCTCGAGTAGGAGGAAGCCTTCAGCAGAATGACGCAGGGGTTGGCACGTGATGTCAGCCAGAGCGTGCTGTACGTAAGGGTGGAGGTGGGGGCGCTGGTCTCCGCTGCCGACCCCCTCGAGTTGCGAGGAGGCCATAAAATAACGCCTGGCACTTAGTACGTGCTCATTTAATGGCAGCCATTATTATTCCCGTCATCTTCTTGGCCATGGCCATCACTGTGACTACTACCTGCTCGCGGCAGATGGAGCCGCCATTGAGAGCTTATTTGTCTCCCTCGGAGGATTTTTGCCATCAGAGTGTTTTGCTTCAGCCAAACGTTTTATTTTCCCCGGGGACCATCCACTGGGAAGGGCTTGAGAATTCTAGCCAGGTGTGTTTCCCAAGCACAGGGAAGAATTTGCCTTGCGGGAGGAAATTAGGCCTGGCTAGGTTCACGACTCTGTTTTCTCCAACTCTGCAGAGAAAAGAAAAAAGTACCAACCCTCTGCCTTCTGTAGCTAGGCGAGCCCGTTTCCCCTCCAGCTGGCAGCCGGTGCCGTGCATGCAGCCAGGACCTGCGTGCAGCTGTCTCCTCCTTGGGCCCCCTGCCCTCCTGTTGTGTCCCTGAAGGCCCAGGGACAGAGAAAGGCCCTCTTTGAAGCTGTAAGAGGGTGGAGTTGCTTCCTCCAATTGCCCTCCTTCCTTCCTTCCTTTGTATTTTCTGTTGCTTCCTCTTCCGCCTCCACCCCGCTCCCCAACCCCAAACACACCGTCCAATTTCCTTGTCACCCTTTCTCCTCTGGGCTCCTTGGGGAGGGGTGGCGTTTCGGTCAGGATTACTCCCACATCTACCCCTTTAGAAGCCCTGGCTGGGTTTGGAGTGTGTTGAGGGGGGCTTTTCTCTCCTCGCCCTCCCTTCTAGGTCTGTTCCCTCTTGTGTTTGCTTTGATCTCCAACTGATGCCGACAAGTGGACAGGCCCACCCGCTGATCCCATTCAGTATGGTTGAAAAGCAGGGTTTTCTCTCGTTCTTGGGGCTGCTGCCTTTGCTGCTTGCGGAAGGGAGGGATGCTGGCTGGCATGGGAGCCTCTCGAGCCCTGCAAATTGAATGAGCTGGCAGTGCCGGCTGGCTTGCTGTTAGGGAACTGATGGTTGATGCGTGGCCTTGCTGCACTGAAAGGTGGAAACAGGGCAGGGTGTGGGGTAGGGCAGCTGCAGATGAAATAGGACAGGTCCTCAAGAAAATGCAGCGGTCGCTCTCGGGAGGGATCTCTAAGGGCTGCTATCTAGAAGCTTCTCAAGTATCTGCTACTCTGGAGGAAACGCAAATGAGAAAACAGGCCAGCGGGACACTTCGGGTTCTGAATCTGTTAGTATCTGGCACTGGGGCCTGGGATGAAGCACCCAGTTCCGTGCCAGCATTTTCTGACTCCTAAACTGGCTACAATGACACTTACCCTGCTCTGTTTGGGAGCTCATAGGATCAGCTCTTCCTGCATGAAAAGAACCTCCACAACTTAGTGGCTCGGAGCACCCAGTGGTTTGGGCGGAGTTCAGCTAGGCGGCTCTTCAGTTTTGCCTGGACTTACTCATGCGCCTGAGGTTAGCTGCCAGGTCAGCTGGGGGCTGGCGGTTCTAGGCTGGCCCAGCTGAGATAGGTTGTCTCTCTCCACTGGTCTGCCATCTTCCAAGACCTGGCCCTGCTGATGTCTGGAGTCCAAAAGAGAAAGCCAAAGCGCACATGGCCTCTTGAGCCCTTGACCTAGACCAGCAACATAGTCACCGCTGTTCTATTCTTTTGGTCAAAGCAAGTCAGAGGCTAGCCCGGAGTCAAGGGGTGGAGAAACAGACTCTACCTCTCCGTGGGAGTGCTTGCAGAGTCATGCTGCAAAGAGGTGCGAGTACAGGCAGGGAAACAGTTTGGGTCATTTTTGCCAGCCAGCTGCTGTACCCATGAAATAACAGATTCAGAGTTGATCGGGAGACCATGAAGTGCCTCGTCATGTAAACAGATAGGCAATGGGCGGAAGCTCAGTTTAACCTTACCCCCCAGAAGGATGTATTAGTGATATCTGTCTGCGTCATCCAGTCATTCTCTAGGCTCATGCTGTGGCGTTCTGGCTGAGTAGGAACCAGAATTTGAACGACCAGGTGAACAGAATTAGATGAGAACTCTTTTCCTGGCTGTCTCTTTGCAACCTCGGGGAAATGTAGTCCTCCTGACTCGTCCACCTTTGAGTTTGGACATACAGTACCAATAGGACTCATACATGTAGTCAGCTTGGATGGTGGTCCAGTTTCAGGGCCCCTTGTCATAGGGGATGGAGTCCAGCATGGTACCCCAGCTGTCTCACGGAGCGTAACGTCAGAGGGAGGAGGGGTCCCGGATCCTGTATAATGGGTATCAGCACCTACCCTAACTCGTGGTGGCATGTGTGTTTTCTGGAAGAAAGGAGCCGTAGATGTCACCTGAAGAGGAGCTGTCGCTAAGCTCTAACGCTTTGGAGACTTAAGCCACCTTGCTGTGTGACAGTAGCGCCAAGGGCATTCCATTCATTTCTCTCCCACGATGATGGGAACTGCTGGCCACCAGGAGCTGGTGTCAGTAGAGATTTGAGGCTGTGGAAGGTGGTGGATTTTCAGGCTCACCAGCACCAGCGATCAGAACCCAGGTTGACTGCCAAGAGCTGAGGTTACAAAATCCCAGCCTCGCCAGCACCATGGTCCCTGTGTCTCGTTCACGGACACATACAAGCAGTTCTGGAGCCCAAACTGGCCTCCGACATGTCAGCCCCTTGTCATCCTCCGAAGCAATCTACTGGCGTGCCTATTTCTCTTCTGCTTTTGCCAGCCCTGAGCATGCTCAGTTAAAACAAAAAAATCCTGCCTGGTTTTAAGTGGACTTTCTTGATGCATACATGCTTAGAGGCGGAAGCGTCCAGAAGCCATTCAGACTGGGAAACCGTGTGGAAGACGGATGCTGGCAGCCCCGCTGTGGGACGCTGCCAACCCCCTGCCATCCTGCTCAAGAGGGTCCTTCAGTCTGCACACGTTTTACTGCTCGGTGGGCAAGTCCTTTTCTCTTCCTGTCCGCTTCCCCTGCCTGGGTACGTGGTTCTTTTCGCTCACCAGGGCCCATGCAACCCCAGATCAGTTACTTACACCACTCAGGGCCTTTACCAGCAGGAGGTATGCCTGTGGCCAGCCCAGATGGGTGGCACGTCCGCACCCTCACCGGCTGCCCTGCCGGGGTGTGCTTTGTTTTGTGTATGTTGGCTCTGTTTCAGTGGAGCCTACAGATGTGGTTGAGCCGGGGAGTGGGGGGAGAGGAGGTGCAAACTAAGGGGAGAATAAAGGAACCAGTCATTTCTGATAGAATCCGATCTGACTGGAACTTTTGCAAGGGGGGCAGTGAGACAAGACAGGCTCGGGCTGGGCCCCTCTTGGCCTGTCTTCTGGGTCTGTGTCTCCATCCCACCCAGAGAGTGGGACGCCCCGGGGTCTAGGTGCCCTGCATGGCTCAGTCACAGCAGCTGCAATTTCCAGGCCGTGGCGGGAGCGCCTGGCTCATTTGCCTCCTTTTCTTCGGGGCTCCTTGGGACTGGCTCAGCCCTAATGAGAGGAGACAGATCAGAGAGGGAGCCAGCTTGACAAGAGAGCTGACGTCCCCTCGCCCGCCCTGACTTTTCACCTGTCGGGTGAAAAGGATGCCAATTAAGCACCTCAGCAAAGCAGAGCCCGCAGCCTCACAGCCCATCCTCTCAGTTGCCTTCCAGGGCGGTGGGGGGAGAACCAGGACCCTGGGGGCTGCAGGGCTGTGTGTGGGAGGGGTCAGTCCCTAGAAGAGGCTGCCCCTCTCTGGGGTTTCCTGGCCTGTGGTCAAACCGCCCAGAAAGCACAAAGCCTTGGGACCCCTTCTAGATCACGCAGGCGGCTCCTGATCTCTGGCTCCCGCAGGCTTTGGGGGAGGGACTATAGAAGAGTTCAGAACTCCCCTGCCTCCCTCATATGCCAGCCTCCCTATTCCTGCCTCTGCTGGCTGGCTCCCATTCTTTCTGGGGTTCCCCTGGCTTTTCCACGGGGAGGCACGCAGGGCCCTGCCCCCGGCTACGTCTGCCAAATGCAAATAGTTGCTGAAGTTATTTATTGTGTCCTCCTGTCTCCTTGATGTCACTGGTGTTCCCTAGGCAACCGCTGCTGGCATGCAGTCAGCTTCTAGGGGCTCTGAGCACAGGAACATGAAATGGCTCGTGCTCCCTTCTCTTTTGGGGGCGTCTCGAGAGGGGTCCTCCCACTGGGCATTTCTTATTGGAAAGGAGGGCAATGAGAGAAATCTGATATAACTGCCCCCAGAAGTCGAGGCAGTGGAAACTCCAGGTTCTTGGCTGAATCTCCCTGGGTGGGCGTGAGAAGGCATACAGAGAACGACCACTTAATCTCTCTGGTGCCCTCCCACTAAAACCTTCCCGTAGGCGTGATCATGGCACCAGAGAAAGAGAGGATGCTCTCTTTTCTTTCTAAAGACTCTTTTCTTTGTTTTAAAGCTATGTTTTCTTTAATAAGCATGAAACTGCTTGCAAAACGTTAGGAAGCATAGGTACGTATAAAAAAGAGGGAAAAACTCTACCCCAATGGATAGGCGTATAACTGTGTACAAAACGAAAGCGCTTTCGTGTGTAAACAAAAGCGCGCCTTGTGCGGTATCTTACAATTGCGTGAAAAAGGCGCTATAGTATAAACCTCTTTCCTGGTCAGTCACATGCACCTACGTTGTGTCAGATACCTGCTGCTGTGTAACAACTTAACCCCAAGCCCAGTGGTTTAACACAGTGGTTCTCAAAGTCTTTTGGTCTCAGGACCTTTTTACACGTTTGAAATCATTAAAGACCTCAAAGAGCTTTTGTTTATGTCAGCTATATCGATCCATACTTACTGTATTGGAAATTAAAACCGAGAACATTTTGAAATCAAGAATACATAAGCTTATATCCCACTTGCTGTCAAAGCGATGACATCGTCACACATCATGGAGCCTCTGGAAAAGTCCTCTGTATACTCACGAGAGAACGAGAGTGAAAGGGCAAATAACATCTTCCTGGTATCACAAAAAGAGTTTTGACCTTGTAGACCCTCTCATAGGATCTCAGAGACCCCCTTGAAATACCCCTGCCCTGGACCTCACTTTAAGGACTGCTGACTTTAAAGAATAAGTACTTACTGTTGCTTACAAGTCCTCAGGTCAACTGGATGGTTCTTCAGGGCTTGGCTGGGCTTGCTGATGTGTCTGCCATCAGCTGTGGCTGGCGGGTGGCCTTCCTGATCTTGGTCAGACCCCTTCTTGTGTTTGAGGGTCACCTGCTTAGAGGCTGGTCTAGGATGGCTTCAGCTGAGACAGCTAGGCTCTCCCCCCACCACGTGGTCTCTCATGCTCCAACAGGCTAGCCTGGGCACGTGCGCATGGTGGTGGCAGGATTCTGAGAGCGAGAGATGGAAAGAGAGCATGAAGCGGGGAGATGCAGCTACCAGTCCCAGGTGAGGATTCCCATGCTGTGGAGGATGGCAAAGATCGTAACAAGTCAACTGCCAGAAGTAGGAGCCTGCAGACATGGTTCCCTGCGTCTTCTAGAGTTTGGGAGTTGCCGAGGAGGACTCAACACACAAGGAACTGGTTGGAACAATGCTTTACTCACAGACAGAAGAAACGCAGCAAGATCAGCATCTCCAGTGTCCCAGTGCCATGGGTCCCTTGTGATAGCCAAAGCAGGATGGTGGGCTGCATGCACCCTTCTCACGCTGCAGGCAAAGACCCTGTTCCCTTCCCACCAGGTATACTGGTGGGCTGACCAGTTGCCAAAGCATGCACGTGCTTCCGTAGGTCCCATGATGGCTGCTTGCCCAACAGAGAGAGAGGGGAAGGGAGGGAGGCCGAGAATGAGAGAGAGAGGGAGAAAGAGAGAGAGGGGAGGAGAGCTGAAGGTCTCCTAAAACCTAAGCTCAGAACAGGTGCACTGTCACTTTGTATTCTGTCGAGCAGAGTGAGTTGCGTGGTGCCCAGGAGGGTACAGAACAGACTCCATCCCTTGCTGAGAGTTGCTGGAGAGTCATGTTGCCAAGGGACGTATGAAGGAGAACAACTGTGGCTGTTTTTGCAGTCAGTCTACACATACTTCCTACTTGTTTAAAGGCTGCATCATTTTCTATTGAGGGGACAATGCCTATAATTTACTCCAGCCTCAATTGCTGGACATTAAGGTTGATTTTAATTTTCTCCTAATATAAACGAGGCTGGAACAAGCATCCCTCTGTATCTGTCTGACTGTTTCCTTAGGACAAATTCCTGGAAAGGGAATTGCAGCAATAAAAGTTCTGAGCATTATTAAGGCTCTCATGCCTACCACCAAATTTCTCTCTTGAGGGTTCCCACTTGTTTACGCTTCCACCAGCAAGGAAAGCGGAGCCTGCCTGTTGAGAGACTTCTGCTAGGCAGTCTGTGTGGGGAAGATTACTTATTAAACATGGTTCTCTATACCTCGTGTAGACCAGACAACCAATTACTGAGGTTGTCAGTAATTGAACTGGCTGAGCAGAGAGCTGCTCTCAGCCTTTCTCTACAGAAGTGACCACAGCTTGGAGATGATGCCGAGGGGGGTGTGGTACCCTGTTCACGGATTGCTGACTCTGACTTTACCTAAGGGCCCTGCTTTCCTTTCTAGCCCCTCATTTTCTAGTCTTAATGAGTTAGTCATTAGAGATTCAAGATGCGCCTCTTCCCAAGAAAAAAAGAACGAGTTCTTTTAGACGGTCAAGAACAGTGTAATGGGCTGTCACTCAGGACTGGAGTCCTGAGCCCTTGGGGAAACAAGCCCACCCTGGCTGCCAGGTGGCGAGGCTCTGCATATCAGCCAGGTGACTTCGGGCAGAGCCCATAAACCTGAAGTTGTCTCGGGCAAGCGCCACCTCCTGTCTGCACTGCGCCCTCCATGCCCTCCTAGTGTTTCTCGGCCAGTAATCAAGCCGCTTAGTCCACAGGCCCTGTGTGAGTTTTTGCTTTACTTCTCACCAATGCCCCACGTGCCTCCTTGACGCTGTGTTTCTGCCAAACCATGTTTCCAACGGTTTCCAGAAGAAACCGTGATGAATGCCTCCAACTTCTGGGTTTCTGCTTCTGCTATTTCCTCTGTCAGAAGTTCTGTCCCCACCCTCTGACCGTCCCATTTTTCATCCAGCCAATTCATAAGTATTCCTCAAAACTCAGCCCAAGGGAATTTGAAAGGTCCACCTTTGGGTCTGGGTTGAGGCCCCAGGCCCTGAACTGATGCCTCCGGTGACAGCAGCTCAGGCTGAGATGGGGGAGCCCTGATGCTCACTGTTTTCCTAACTGTGTGACGTTTGGAAAGTCAGCTGACCTCTCTGAGCTCCAGTTTTTCTCTTCTCTAAAATGAGGTTGCTGTCTGGCTTGTATATCATTCTCGGCTGCTCTGAGGGTCAAGTGAATTCACAGAAGTCCATGCTATTTTAATTGCTACAAATGCAAAGCACTATTGTTATTAAAAAAAAAAAAGTCGTACTTTGGGTTCCCCTAAAAAAGCAGAGGATAAGAGCTTGTGTGAAGATGGTTTACTGTGACGAAGTGATTCTTGGGAAAGGGGGGTGGGGGGCTCGTGGGGAGTCGAGCAGGGAAGACAGGTGGGCTGGAACGCGTGGAGAGGCCCCTGCTGTGGGGATGTGACCTCTGGGGGGCAGTAGAGAGCACCTCAGCACGGTGCACTCAGGACACAACACAGGGGAGTGTTTGTTCCTGTGTTAGCTGAGGTTGCTCCTGGGGGTTGCATTTAAACGTGTGCCTGGGGCCCCGTGACAGACGCCGCAGTGAAGCCCCACAGAAAGCAGACCCCCCAGTGCAGCTAAAGCGAGGCCCTCTCGCTTCAGGTGTCCAGGTGTCTGGACAGGACAAAAAGGTGAATGGTGAGAATCTGAGACACCACGTAAAAGGTGTCCCACCCAGCCCCGAAGGCCGCCTCTGACATCTCCGAATCCCCACTTGTAAGCGTGGTACCTGGCACAGGGCAGACAGTAAACCAACAGTAAACGAGGAATGAGGAAAATGTTCCTGTTGAACTGGTTCATGGCCGTCAGCCTCTGATCACAGGGCCCAGAGACTCTTATCCATGGTGCTTTTGTTTTTATTTTCTTTATCTTTAGAGCTCCTTAGTGTCTTTTACAATTTTTTTGTTTATTTATTTATTTTTTGGCCACACCACGTGGCATGTGGGACCCTAGTTCCCTGACCAGGGATCGAACCCTCGCCCCCTGTATTTGAAGTGCGGAGTCTTAATCGCTGGACCACCAGGGAAGTCCCTCCGTGGTGCTCTTATACCTCTCTGGAGCCAGGAGGGAGAAGGTTCTCTGCTGAGTGAGTGAGGCTGGTCGAGCTAACCTGAGGGACTGGCTTAGACGGAGGCTTTTCCAGTTGCATCCTCCAGGGACCTTGTGGGGAAAGTTGTAGGGAGGGGTGGGATGGCCTGTTTGCAGCAGGACACATTCCCGCTTCCTCATTCCCAAGAACCTCCTGAAACAGCAGCCATCAGCATTTGCAAAGCACAGCATCTGCCAAAATGTATTCCATGGAATTCTAGTCCCTTCTCATCTCTTGTTCATCCAGGGCACTTCCACTCTCACCTCTTTGATATTTTGAGTTCGTATCTGTCTCAACTGGGATTTGAGTGCAAGCAACAGAAACCAATTTCTCTAACTAAAGAGCAAAGGAATTTCTTGGAAGTGCATGCAAACCCCAGATCTCTGGGCGAAGAAGTTTGGGAAAGAGAATTGAACAAAGTAAAATAGGGCTGTAGTACTGCAGAACTTTTCAAAATCCTTGGTGTGCCATTTGCAAGTCTCCAAGGGGGTGTACAGTTTGCAAAACTTTCTGAATGTATTTCTTGGATTCCAATATGTGCCGACTGCAAGATGGATCAGCAGCTTAATAACAGCTCTCTAGGATTCAGAACCAAAAAGGCTAACATCACATCGGTTGTACAAGTGGATATGAGGAAGCAACCTGATTTCATAACCCTGTTTATTTGTTTTAAGGCAACACATACTGAGTTCTCACTGTATGCCAGGTACTATTTTAAGAGCTTTCATGTAAACTGACACACTTCATCCTACCTTTTGAGGTTGGTATGGAGCCCAGAAGGGCCTGAGAATGTGCTTCTCTTACTGCAGGGGGTGGGATTGACCGAGGGCCCCTGCTGCTGGGCTCTGAATCCACTTCCATCTTGGGCAGAGACCTCCCTTCCCATGGGCTGTTCCCAGCCAGTGACCCAGCATGTGGCGGATAAGAGGCAGGCCCCTTCCTGGGAGACGCATGATGCCTGATGGTTGACTTGGACTCAAGAACTCCTGAAAGCTTTGCCAAAACTTTCTTAGAATGGCACTGCAACCTAAGACTTTTTCTTCCTTTCCTCTCTTTTTTCTTTTCTTTTTTTTTTTGTGTAGGCGTTCAGTCTGCATGGAGGTTTCACAGCATTTCCAGCCGCCTCTGGCTTCTCCCCACACTCTCTCACAGCTGTTTCCCTCATACACATCTCATCTTGGCATCTGCTTCTTGCAGAACCTCACCTAACACAGTTGGATCTCTTACTTCATTCCCAGTTCATGGATGGGAAAGCTGAGGCTCAAGTAACTTGGCCGAGGTCACACAGCTAGGAAGGGACAGAGCTGATAATCACACCCAGTTTGTCAGACTTCCAAGTGTAAGCTCGTAACTACTTCATTACTCAACCTCTCATTTCATATTAATAAGTGAAAAAATAAGAACGTGCATCGGAGGCATCTAGGAAATGAGGTATTGGATCACAGGACTCGTTTGTTGTCGAGGATCTTGTAGGACGAGGATTCAGGGAGCTGTGCCCTGGGAAAGGCTGGCACACTGCTTTGCAATGCATGTCTGTCACTAGGGACCAGCTCTCATCAACATACAGGAAGAACAGAGGTGAGGACCAAGACTGCTGCCCTGAAGGAGCCTTCCACGACTGTCCTGCGTGGCTGTTGACTGTGGCCTTGGAGAAGTGTAGGAAAGACCCTGTCACGCACTTGATCTTTACACGGGTCCTTGGCTTAATTCTGCTGTCCAGTTGTCTCTCAGACTGTAGAGAGCCCACCACAATGCGGTGGTAGGAAGGCCGTTGCCCTGGGGGAAAGGGGGCCTGAGTTTCCAACCATCCCTAAGCAGCACCAGGACCCTGGCAAGTCAGTGAACTTCTCTTCCCTTGCTTTCCTCATTTGTACCAAAAGGATGGGATGAGATGGAGGGTTTTGAAATAGAGCTCTTTCAGGCTCCAGTGGCCCTTTGGAGAAAACAAAGAAGTCACCGTGAGCAGGTGTGGGGGGGAGGCACCCTTGCCCACCCTCCTCCATTTCAGCAGAGAATCTCCACTTTTATCCACTTTAAATATTGGAATTTGGTGAGTATCCGTAAGCATTATTGACTGCAAGCATCAGCAAACTGACTCTCCTAGCCAAAGAGAAAGGAAATGTATTAAAAGGAGGGACAGTTATTTAAAGATTCAATAAGAGGCCGGAGGACCAGGCTTGGGGTCAGGGGAAGGATACTGAGAGAGTTCTGAAAGGCTGCCTCGGTGGGTTTACCACCATCATGAAGCCCACCTCCCAACCAGTGCCCCTGCCTTAGATTTCTTGTTCCAGATCAACTCCAGGAAGAAGGCATTCAGTTGACTGAGCTTGCCCCTGAGACAGGAAGGAAAGACGTCACCTCTTGGAATTCCAAAGTGGGCAGGGGTCACTTAAGAGTCTTTCCAACCAAGACCTCACAAATTGGCACAAGGCATTTTCCAAGAGGTAAGCCAAGTTCTTTAAGAAAAAGGACCAAACACCAAAGGCCCACTATGTGCATGGGATTTTGTTTGCAGAAGAGCTCCACTGTTAACCCGTTTGAAAGGCATTGGCTAAGAGCCCTTCCTGCGTGACAGAGATGTTCATTCCATCCAGCTGTCTGGGTTCCGGCTGGGGGGAGGAGGGAGCAGAAACTGTCTTGTTTTTGGCCAGGGAACTGCCACACGTGCCACTGAAAGCCCCACTGCCCCTGACAGCTGGTGGGGAGAGGGCAGGAGAGCAGCTGTCTTGGCTTGGGTTCCTCCAAGAAAGAAGAGCTAGAGATTGAAGGTTTGCATGCAGGTAGTTTAATTTGGGGATTGATCCCAGGGAGTGGGTGACAGGGAATGAGGGAAAGCAAGGCAGCCACCACTGTGGACCATGGGCTGCTGAGGACCCCCTGAGGAGTCATTTAGAAACAGCCCCCAGAACTGTCTAGCTGAAGGGCAGAAGAGGGAAGCAGTCACTGCCCGGCTGCCGCCTGTCATTGGTCAGGGCTGCCCCCGGCGCGTTGGCGTGCTTGCGCTTCCAGGTCCGCCGAACAGCTGAACAGCTGAGCGGGTTTCCCGCACAAAGAGGCAGCTGGGAATCCCCGAGGTGGAAAGTGGAGAAGTGGGGTCAGGTGTGGTCAGGTCCACCTGGGCCCAGGTGATTGCTGCAGCATCAGCTGGAGGCACGGGTAGCCGGGAAGGGCTCAGGGAGGATGTGGGGCGGGGCACCAGAGGGCTCCCGTACCAAACTCGTTGGCACTTGCCCAAGCCTCATCCCTCTGAGGCCGATGTGCGTATGAAGTACCTGATGTCACGGTAGCTCGGGGCCAACCCGGTGGGCTTTGCACGTTGCCAGGTAGGGGCTCCGGCCCGTGAGAAAGGGGCCGCCTTTGACTAGCTGAGCAGAGCGTATCGCACTGTTTGGCGACAGATGTTTCACTGGGGACCTCACACTGCTTTCCCAGCATCTTTACGTTCTTCAAAAGGCAGCACTTTTGCAGAATGTACTCACATGATGAAATCTGCATCCCGCTCACCCTGCAAGCCGACTCTGCCCCGAGGGTGAGGGTGAATGCTCTCCAGCTGGGGCCCGCCGTCCTCAGGGACAGTGGGGGGCTCCCCGCCGGCCGGCCAGGCCACCAAAGGCTCGCGCAGGCAGGCTTCCTGGCTTCGGCTCAGGCTGCAAAGGGGGAGAAGGCTGAGCTTGGAACCCGGTTTAGACCCCAGCCAAACGGTCCAAAGCTCTCAGGAGAGGAGGCTCCCCGGAGCTTTGTTGCTTGAACTCTGCGGTGTTTGGAGACTCCAAATGGCCTCGCTGGAGGCCTAAGATATTTTTATGGATTTTTATTTTTAAAGTCCGCTGGCCTCTGGCTCTCCTCCGAGTAGAGACAAGAGGTCAGCCTCTCTCTTCCTGCACGACCGCTCTGGCCGAAGCCCGGCACTCTCACCCTGGATGGAAGAGATTGCTATTAGTACAATTCTATTTTCAGTGACCTTCATTAATAATCATTCCACTTAGCAATATTTAACAGGTCCCAGGCACTGTGCTAAGAGCTTAATGTCCCTTCTCTCACTTCCCCCCTATTTAACTCCCCAGGTGTCCTTTAGATATTCATTGTCCCTTCCTTGGGGACATCTGCCTCGACTCTCCTGTGCTCCGCACCCCTCCATCAGAGGCTCTAATTGCACCGCAAACCTTCTCCTTGAGGCACTTATCACAGCTGACATTTTACTTTTCTTTGTGTCACTTTTTGATAAATGTTGGTCACCCACACTGGAAAGAGACCTCAACGCTACCTGCTCACCGCCATACCCCACCCCAAGCACAGTGCCTGGCACATGGTGGGCGCTCCACAGGACGCTTACTGAATGAAGAATGATTGAGTAGCCTTGCCAGAGCCCTGCAATGTGGGTTTTACACTGAGGCTCAGAGAGGTTAAACACTGGCTCTGGGTCACACAGCTAGTGAAGGTAGAGGAAGGATTCAAACATGGGTCCATCTGGCTTCAACACCAGACCTTCACCATCGTGCCCTGCTGCCTTCCAGCGTCCAAGTGCGTTTTCTCTCTTCCCAGGTCATGTCCCGCCTCTGATGGGTGGGGTCTGGGGGCTCCTGTCCCCTTTCTCTGGCCTTCTTGTTTTACCTTCTGGTCCCTCTCACCTAGGGGCCTGGCAGTCAGCCCTGTGACCCCTCCAGCTGTGAATCCTGCCCTTTGCAAATGCCTTCCATACCGCTCAGCGGTCTTTTGGCTGCAGCGCTGGTGCCCATCTGCTGAGATGGCGTGGTGCCCGCTCACAAGATGGCATGCTATTTTTACCCCACTTAGGTGCCAAGCCAGCCAGATGTTTTTCAGCAGCACAGGGAAGCTGAGCATCGCTGGGGTATGGAGGGAAGCTTTCAAATGTCAGCTGCTGGGGGTGCTCTGGGACATGGCAGAGCAAAGGCTCTGCCTTGGGGGTGGGCGCTCCCAAGAAGTTTCCAGTTCCTGGTACTTGTCTGGGGCCCCAGCAGCACGCGCTGCCTTGGTTGCTGGTTATGGACACGTGCTGGGGCTGTGATGGGTCTCCTCCAGGAAGGAAATGCCCTGGGTCAGCGTTCCCAGGAAGGCACGGTCTTCCTCCTCGGGCTGGGGCCCAGGTTAGTGATGCCTGGATGGCTTCCCTCCCATGGCTGAACTGGCTGCCTGGAAAATTCCAGGTTTGGCTGGCTGTCCAAGGAACTGGCCAGATCAGGCTGTGTCCAGGCGGTTAGCATCAGCTTTCCCTCAGAACAGATGGATCCAGCGGTGTGGCGATCTTAAGCCCTGCCCTTTCCTTCCTGTGAGCGGGCGGCCCTCAGTTGAGGCATAGCCCCCAAAAAACAGCCAATTAGAGACGGGTGTGTGTGTGTGTGTGTGTGTGTGTGTGTGAGTGTGAGACCGGACCCTGCCGCCCCGCTCCCTGTTCCCCGAGCTGCTCCACTGCTCGCCGTGTCGCCTTGAGCAAGTCCCAACCTCCCTGAGCCTCAGTTACCTCATCTGTGGCACCTACGAGGCCCCTCCCCCAGCTCTGGGAGCCAGAGGCACCAACTGGCTGTAGTGAATCACAGTTTTCCCCACGTTTTGCTGACCTCTTCCCAGGACCAGCCATGCTTGGAGCTGCAGCCGAAGAGCAAACGGTTCTTCAGCCGAGAGGCGTGCAAGTCTCACCCTCAGGTGTGAATCCCATTTTCTCACCCTTAGGGGACATTTCCAAACCTTCAAAGCATCTACGAGAGGCTGACTCCCAGTCCAGGTTTCTGGACACGCAGACCCCATGCCCCACGAAGGGCTTAGTTGTGGCAACTGAGCTGCGAAAAGCAGGCTTCAGGAGGGGTCCTCTGGGCCTGATTGAACGCGCTCGCCTGGCGGTCCTGAGCCTGGCCTGAGAGACGGCTGCCATGCTGGGCCGCAAGGCGGGGGGGCTGCTTGCGCTTGCATGTGCGCGTGCGCCGCCTGCGGACCTTGTTAAAATACCGATTCTGATTGGTCAGTGTGGAGTAGCCCCAGGAGTCTGTGGGGTAGGCAGAGTAATGGTCGCTCAAAGACGCTCACGTCCGAATCCCAGGAGCCTGTGCGGGTGACGTGGCAGAGGAGAATTAAGGTTGTGGGCGGAATTAAGGCTGCTCCTCGGCCGACCTGGCGACAGGAAGAGTACGCTGGCTGATCCAGGCGGGGCCCCAGTGAAATCACAGGGGCCTTTAAATGTGAAGGGGGCGGGGCAGAAGCGGAGGTGAGAGTGAGGCAACGTCAGAAGGAATCAATCTGCTGTTTCAGGCCTTGAAGACAGAGGCACGGAGCCACGACCCAAGGAATGTGGGTGGCTTCCAGGAGGTGCGGAGTGTAAGGGGATGGCTTCCTCCCAGGAGCCGCAGAAGGAGTACCACCCCCCAGCAGCTGGATTTTCACCCCGTGAGACCTGCTTCAGACTCCTGACCCCCAGAAGGTAATAGCTTTGTGTTGTTTTGAGCTACTTAGCTTGCGGTGATTTGTTACGGCATCAAGAGGAAACCAACGCAGTTGGCATTTCTGACAAGCCCCCGGGTGATGTTGATATTTGAGGCTTCGGGCTGGGCTGGGTGAGGACTTGGAAGTGGGAGGGAGCTGTGCAGTGGCTGTTCCTGGAAGCTTCTCATAAGCTGGTCTTGCCTCTGTGCCCTTGTTCCTCCCTCGGCAGAGATTATTTGAGGTCCCTTGGGTGTCTCGGGATATGTCCCAAGTCGGGGTTTCCTGGTTTGTGGGCTACAGCCAGCCCCCTGAGAGCTGGGGGAGTTCCTGTAAAGCCCCCGGACTCTTGTGGCTGCTGTCTGGTACCCAGATACGTGATGTGACATGCAAATTACATTTCTCAAATATTATGCAGCTGCCACGAATAGGACAGTAGTGGAGGGCGGTGATTTCGAAAAGAGGCTAAAATCCCTCTGGCTAAAATCTGAACTCTATCAGGACCCAGGTGTCCCTACGTGATCTGGCCCCGCCCTCCTCTTCCAACCCCACCTTTGCTCATTTCTCCCCATCACACGTTAAGTAAGTAAGCTCCAGCCCCGTTGGCTTCTTTCTCGCCCTTGAACATGGGTCTTTGTTGCTTCCGTATCCGAAGGGCTTCCTGTTTATTCTCCCTGCTTGTGTTCGAAGGCGCCTTCTTGGGGGGCCCTTCCCTCACGCCCCGAGCAAGCTCACCTCTTACTCTTTCTTATTGATTTGGTGCGTTTCCTTTTAGTGGGGATTACGGTTTGCAGCTACGTATTTATTGGAAGCGTTGGCTTGTTTATCACCTGCCTTTCCGTCTGCCTTGAGTTCAGCAAGGGCAGGGCCAGGGGAGTTTGGGTTTGCCTGTGCTCAGTGCTCTCACACGTTATGTGCTTAGTACATATTTGACTAGGGAAGGAAAAAATAAATGAATGGATGTATCTCTAAGCCCCCATGAGGAGAATTCTGGAGTGTGTCCACTTCCTCAGTGCTCTGAAGCTACAACTCAGGGGTTGCCACAGTCTCCTGGAGCACTGTTCCCCGAGCCCCTCCTGTGAAGCAGGAGCCACATGGCCGGTAACACTGCTCCTTGTTTTCCCACACATTTCCTTTCTCCGTCGCCGTCTCCCCTCCACGTCCCCATGGTTTATCTCTGGCACGAGGAGAATGAGCGTTGCTGCTCTCCTCTGTATGATTGATTGTCTCCTAATGGGAAAAATAAGCTGCAGCCTTGGTGCCTGGCATCCTTTCTTCCATTTTAATCTCAAGTCAGTAGGGCTTTTGTATGGCATGAAGCTGAATACTAGTATTTACTTTTGTTTTATCCGAGAACTAGCGTGGTTTGTGTGAGTGAGTCCTGGCAGCTGCTGGAAATATTCTGCTTCTGGTCTCGCATCTTCTCCGCGCGGGGGGAGCATGGACTGAGAACACAGGAGCTGACTTCCATTGTAATGGGCAGGGCAGTAGGCTAGACTGCAAGGAACAGCTCCCTTTGCACAGAGTGGTATGAGGAGGACATGTGCCCCGAGCTGCCAGGGAGCAGTTGTCTGTGGAGAAGTTTGGGGCAGGGATGACCATGTGATCTGAGGCTGATGTGAGCACTGTAGGGTCTGGAGGTGGCTGATGGGCAAGATCCAGCCACAGGGACCGGGATGACGGCTGGCTTGGGGGTTACTCTCTATCATCCACATTTCCCACCGTGAGTGGGAGTTGCTGAAAATCTCAAATCCTTATAGATGAGGACACCAAAACTCAGGGAGGTTAAGTAACTCATTCAGGGTCATACATTGAGACCATGAATTCAAGTCTATTTGACTCTAGATCTTTTGTACTCCTACTGCCTACTGCTTTCTCCTGTGCACTTGAAAACTTCCTACTATGTTCTGCAGGTGTTTACATGTATATGTCAGTTCCTTAAGAGGGATGCTTCGTTCTGGCTTGGGGATCTGGAAGCACTTCCTGGGGGAGGTGCAGTGTTTGGATATATGTGCAGAAGGGTGAGTGGTACACATTTGAGCATTACCTTCTCAGCGTCCATTCATTCCTCCTGCTTCCAGCAATAATGCCTGATTTGGGGAGGAGTGGGGAGGCAGGGAGAATCTACTCATCACCAGTTCTCAATTTGTATTGTTTATAGAGTCTAAGCTTAGCTCCAGGAGTGGAATATAGGGCCTGAGCCTAAGCCAGTCAGTGTATCCTATCCTTCTGGCCACAGGTCAAGGATGGTCACATGTCCTAAGCAGGTTGAATCAGAGTAGAGCTAAAAATTTTTGAGGGAGCTATCAGAAAAGGTTTTGGCTCTATCTAGCTGGATTTGAACCTGAGTGGAGTTGAGGTTGATACCATGGTAACCATATTGTCACCATGAGGGGAGAGTCTGGAGTGGAAGGCTCAACTGGAAGATGGCTAGAAATTGAGTCCGAAAGTATGGTTTGATCCTTGATCCAGCTCTACCTGAAGCTAAACCTACCTTTAAACTTTCCAGCTCTATGAACCAATAATTTCCCTTTTTGTTTGTTTAAGCCTGAGTCACTTTTCCCTGTCACTTGTAATGGTGACAGCCCTAGCTGATACAGGTAAGGGGGGGGGGTGGGTAACCAAGTGGTACCAGCTGGAGAGAGAAGTACAGAGAGAAACATGTTGTTCAAACCAGCATGTTTCAAACATGCTTGAAAGTGTGGGAATGAGGACGTCTCTGTATCTCAGTAAGTTCATGATATGTATCCTGTTGGAAAAATGCATAGAATATACTGTGTTAGAGCTCCCCTACACTGCCGCACAAGAGGATGAAAAAATTGAAACTGCTTGCCCAGAACATTAGTGTCCTGGAGTGTTAATAGGTGTTTCACTAGGGAAGGGATTGAGTGGGCCAACGAATTTGAGAAACACGAGAGCAAGTAAAGAGATAAAGAATTCACTACCAGACCTCTTGAAGCCTTTAAAATGCTAACATGCATTGTGAGCTCCAAGGAGAAGAGAGAGGGTGTGTGTGTTTCCAGAGCTTATTTTTCTTGAAGCATCGCATGGGACCAGTGTTGCAAAGAATGTTTTGGGAAACATTGGCTTAGAGAGCAGTTTCTGTGCAGGCTTTAGGGGAGCCTCTTTCCAGAATGAAAAAGCTCTGTGAAGCCGTGAGTGCTCATCTAGATGTGCTTAGGGCTGGGGCTATATATAGGCAGGAAAGGGAGGTAGCTCTTGATTCAAGGGCCCCAGGAATGCTTTCTATATTTAAGTTGCCCATGACCAGCCAGCAGCAGGATTGAAATTCCTATGAGTAGGGGCAAAATTTGAGCTTGGAGGAAATCTTCAAGAAATTCCTCTTGAACTATAAATGCAGAACTGCTTGGGCGCCATCTCTAGTTTGCATTCATTCATTTATTTATTCAACACTTATTTACTGAAAACCTACCACGTGCCAGGTACTGTTCAAGGTGCTAGGGATCAATCAGTCAATCAGACAGAAATTCCTGCCTCTGTGGAGCTTAAATTCTAGCAGATGGAGGCAGACAGTCAGGTAAATATATACATAGATAGTATGTTATGAGCTTAAAGGGGAACAGCAAGGAGTTTAGCGCAGCTGGATGGGGTGAGCCAGGGAGAGGGGGGTGATGCTGGGGGAGGTGACTGTAGAGTCCTGGAGTACCTTGGCTTTCACCTTGACTGGAATGCGCATCTACTAGCAGGTAGGAGCAGAGGTGACACGTGATCTGTCTTTCATTTGTAAAGGACGGCTCTGGCCGCTTTGTTGAAACTCAAGTGCAGGGGCCAAGGGTGAAAGCTGGGCGACCGGGGTGAGGCTTTGCATTTTGCCTGGGAGGGATGCTGGTGTAGTGGTCCAGCGCTGTAAACAAGTGGAGGCGGGGAGGAGTAGCTGGATGCCTTTTGAAGATGAAGCCAACAGACGGTCCTGGAAGATAGGAGGTGGGGAGTGAGAAAGAGAGTTGAATCAAGGCTAACTTTTGGTCCATGGAACTGGAAGGATGAAGTTGTTATTAATGGAGATGGCTAGGCCTGCACTGTGTCTAGAAAAAAATGAAGCCAGTGTTTAAAAATAGGGAGTTTTTTTTTTTTTTTAATCCACATTTCCAGCCACTCTTGAAAAATGAAAAGATCTGGCAAAATCGGGCCCACCTTCTACCTGGCTTCCATGGTTCAAGCTGGCTGGCCGCTCTTCCCTTAGATGGGCAGACACACTCTAGTTTCCTCATTTAGATCACCTGCCTGGCCCCTTAGGGATTTCAGTAGGCGACTCTAGGGATGGATAGTCAGTAGCACAGTGGTGCTTAAACTCGGGTGCAAGTAAGAATCATGCAGAGGGCTTGTTAAGGTAGTTCTCTGGACCCACCTGCAGAGCGTGGGATATGGGAGGTCTGGGGTGGGGCCTGAGAACCCGCAATCCTTCTAATGACCCAGGTGATGCTGACGTTACTGGTCCAGGGACCACTCTTTGGGAAGCACGTTCTCCCCATAACATCCTTTCTCACGTGCTTGTGGGCAAGGTTCTCAAATGTTCTGGAAGTGGCCTGTAAGACGGATGCATTTTGACAGGGCTGGGAGGGTGGTGGCAGCTTTGGTGGGGGCAGTCTGATCAGCCAGGAGGTCCTTTGAGGACTGGGAACCCCTCAGGGTTTGTCAGGGCTGCAGACGGCGCATTTGGCTTGCTTCTTTGTTTTTGGCAAAAGCTGACTCTCCTGGGTCGAGGTCACCAGCAGTTGGGACAGGGTGTCTGAGGCCCAGAGGAGAACCATTGAGGCCCCAGCAGGAGACGGTGTCTTCTGGAGAATCCAAAGGAAAGATGAATTCCCTGCAGCCTGCCCGTATTGCTTGCACAAGCTTTGTCCTTATTTAGTTCAATTAAGGTCCGAGTTCATTATGCAGCCCCCGTGCCCGCTCTTCTACGGGGACAAGCAGAAATCACATTTGCATCTGCTCCTCCAGCTTTGAGAGCTCGAGGAAGAGGACAGGGGCCACTACAGTACTGGTCTCCCACTTACCCCCAAGCACATGAGGCTGGAGAAGGTTCTGGAGTCTCTTCAAGCTGTTCAAGGTAAAGGCTGGGAATCTGGCCTGCATTGGAGGGGCAGCAGTGTCAGAGCAGGGTAAGCAACGTTTTCTTTTTTCCCTGACAAAGAAAATATCTCTTTGTACATCTGGTTTGCGTTTTTCTTTAGGCTTCTGCCAGAAACAATTGTGAAAACAGAATGCAGTCCAGGACCAGAAGAATCTGTCCGTTCCTCTGGAATTCTCCAACTGTCTGGTTGGGCCTCATAATAAGATTTGAGGAATTCCTTAATGTGAAGTCATCAAGCTTTATAAATACTGCAGGCAGTCTTTGGTTTGCCAGTGGTTTCTCACCTTCAGATGTTGGCCTCAGGCCCTCTGTCCCCCTAGAATGGTCTCCCCACTCCCCCCATCATAATCCAACCCATTCACTTATATGTCCAGTATTTATCACACTTCTTTTCTGTGTTGGGCAGTGATAGGTCTTGGTCAGAGTGAGCAGAACGCATAGTTGTCACCATCTTGAAATTGAGAGTCTGTGAAAGGACAGGTCGATTGAAGTAGAATGATTAGCGGTGGTGTCTATAAAGCGGTCCTTCTCTAGCATCCGTAAAGGACCTGTCATTTTCCGTTTGTTGCTCATCACTGACCGATAACACATGGTCCTCCTGTGTGTGCATGATTGGTGTGTAGTTTGTACCATGTGACTTGGGCAATGCTTGAGCCCGTCCAAAGCCTGTTTAACGAGTTGAGTCTACCGGTTGCTTGCTTCACTGTCACAGCCGTGTCAGACTGCAGAAGAAGTTTTCAAACACTCACATTCTATAGGTTGATATGGACACGTAACAGTCTGCTCATGGCCCAGTGCTGGACTCTGTTAAGGACAAGACGGGGTGTTCAGAGAGAGAGAAACAGGGGCCTTATTCATTCTGGGAAACCAGCAAAGGAAGTGAGACCTGAAAGTTGAGTAGAGACAGCCAAGGGGGGGAGTGGAGGGATCATTGTTTCTGGGAAAGGAACAGCATGTGTCGTAGCCCAGAGGAGGGAAAGAGTTTAGCTTGTTGAGGAATGGAAAGACTGTGTGTGTGTGTGTGTGTGTGTGTGTGTGTGTGTGTGTGTGTGGTATCTTAAGAACTGTGTGTTGTTCAGAAATGGAACGTGGAGTGACAGAAGGGGCAAGGCTGGGGCAGTGATCTGCTCCCATGATCATTTTAAGAAAGCCCCTCTGGTTGTGACTCGAGCATTCTTCATAGGTCAGGGTTTCGGGGTGAGGGATGGCACGAGTGGAAGAGGGAAGAGGTGCTGACTGCTGTTAGGATTTGGGCGTTTATTAATTTGCTAAGCCTGCGGTACCACAGAATGGATAAAAATGTATTCTATTGTTCTGGGGGCTAAAAATCCAAAGTCAAGGTGTCTACAGGGCTGATTCCTTCTGAGGGCTGTGAGGAAGAGTCTTTGCCGTGCCTCTCACCTGGCTTCTGGTGGTTTGCTGGTGATCTTTGATGGTTGTTGGCTGCACCACCCTGATCTCTGTCTTCATCTTTACACAGTGTTCCTCCTGTGAGCATCTGTCTCTATGTCCAGATATCCCCTATTTAAGGATATGTTATAAATGGCATGGGTCATACTGGATTAGGACCCACCCTAGTGACCTCATCCTAACTTGATCATCTGCAAAGACCCTACTTCCAAATAAGGTCTCATTCACAGATATCGGGGTTTAGGCCTTCAACATCTTTGTGGGGATACAATTTAACCCAGAACCCAGAGAGAGTGGCTGTTTATATCAGGGAGATGGTAGGAGCCATGGAGCAAGTGGAATGGATCTAGGTGATATTTTAAAGTTGAACTCAAAGGACTGGATGACTGATTGGGAGTATGGAGTGAGGGAGACACAAGGGCTTAGAGCTGTGCTTCTCATCTTCTAACATGAAATCACTTGCGGAACTTGCTCAGATGTAGATTCTGATTCAGGAAGTCCAGGCAGGACTGGAGATTCTGCATGTTTTATGAGCTCCCAGGTGCTGCAAGTGCCGCTGGTCCGTGAATCTGAGGGGTGAGGACTTACAGCTTCACCCCCTAACACCGCAGTCCCTAACCACCTGCGACCCCTGGGCGCTTCAATAAGCACTGAGGTGTGCTGGAGGTGTAAAGACGTAGTGTGAAGAAAAGATGGTAAAACATCAAATTAGTAAATTTTTATCATTATTATTGTTATTTTAAAAATTTTTATTGGAGTATAGTTGATTTACAGTGTTGTATCTGTTTCTACTATACAGCAAAGTGAATCAGCTACACATATACATCCATTGTTTTTTAGATTCCCCATGTAGGTTATTACAGAGTATTGAGTAGAGTTCCTCGTGCTATGCAGTAGGTCCTTATTAGTTACCTGTTTTATGTATAGTAGTGTGTCTGTCATTCCCAATCTCTCCCTCCCCACCCTGCCTCTCCCCTGGTAACAAGTTTGTTCTCCACATCTCTGACTCCATTTCTGTGCTGCAAATAAGTTCATTTGTACCATTCCACAGATAAGTGATCTCATATGATATTTGTCTTTCTCTGACTTACTTCACTCAGTATGACAATCTCTAGGTCCATCCATGTCGCTGCAAATGGCATTATTTTGTTCTTTTTGTGGCTGAGTAATATTCCATTGTATATATGTGCCACATCTTCTTTATCCTCCGTTGATGGACACTTAGGTTGCTTCCATGTCCACTATTGCAAATGGTGCTGCAGTGAACACTGGGGTACACGTATCTTTTCGAATTATGGTTTTCTCTATTTATATGCCCAGGAGTGGGATTGCTGCATCATGTGGTAGCTCTATTTTTAGTTTTTTAAGGCACCTCCATACTGTTCTCCATAGTGGCTATACCACTATACATTCCCACCAACAGTGTAGGAAGGTTCCCTTTTCTCCACACCCTCTCCAGCATTTACTGTTTGTAGATTTTTTGATGATGGCCATTCTGACCAGTGTGAGGTGATATGTCACTGTAGTTTTGATTTGCATTTCTCTAATAATCAGTGATGTTGAGCATCTTTTCATGTGCTTTTTGGCCATCTTTTCATGTACTTTTTGGCCATCCATAATTCAGTACTTTGAATTATGTAGAAGTCAAATAAGATATATGATTAAAATTAATTCAGTTTGTTCTTTTTTACCCTTTTCTGTGTGGCTGGTAAAAATATTTTAAGTTTAAAAAAGTTAGAGGGTTTCCCTGGTGGCGCAGTGGTTGAGAGTCCGCCTGCCGATGCAGGGGATGCGGGTTCGTGCCCCGGTCCGGGAAGATCCCACATGCTGAAAAAAAAAAAGTTAGAGAAGTGGCTCACATTACAGGTGTCCCTTGGAGATACTGCAGGTTTGGTGCCAGACCACCACAATACAGTGAGTCTCATGAATATGTTGGTTTCCCAGTGCATTTAACAGTTACGTTTACACTATACTATAGTCTATTAGTGTCCAAAAGCATTATGTCTAAGAAACCAATGTATATACCTTAATTAAAAAATACTTCATTGCTAAAATATGCTAATCATCCTCTGACAATGCAGGGTTGTCATAAACCTTCCATTAGTAAAAAAACACCATATTTCTGAAGCGCGATAGAGCACAACACCATAAAACAAGGTGTGCCTGTGTATTTCACAATACGTGTCTTTTGGCCAGCGCTGGTTTACAGCGTTGTCCTTGTAGTCATGGCTCAAATAATTCCTCCTTCCCGAAGCTTCCTGACGACTTCAGCTGAAGGAGATGTTTCCAGTAGGCACTCTTTAAAAGGAGGGGAACTAAGGGAAAGTGAAATAAAGCCCTCCCTGTAAATGTCCCCTGTTGATGGGATCATTAGCGCACTTGCCTTCTATGGAGCTGTGTCAGGCCCTCAGAGGCCCAAGGTTCTCAGCCAAATCCCAGGAAGGGGGCCAAGATGGAGCAATGAAGAGTTCTTTCCCTCCTTGGTTTCTGTGCAGAGGAAGGGACAAGAAGTCCCTGGGGAGAGAAGGGCCACCAGGGGTCAGAGCTAGCTTGGGAGCAGGAGATCCTCCTGGGTTTCACTGTTCTTTGAGCAGAGCTGCCAGGTCTGGCCAGTGCTCAAGACCGTGCTCTGGGCCAATGGGCAGGGACCCAGGAAAATGGGTAGAGGACAAGGAAGCAAATGTGGTGTTTATTGAGCATTTACTATGGCCAGACCTTTCCCACCCATATCTCATTAAATCCTCCAATAGTTCAGTGAAGTATTAGCAGCAGTGGTGGTAGTAGTAGTAGAAGATGAAGTAATGGTAGTAATAAAAATAGTAGCTCTCAAACTTTCGTAGTAATGATGAAGCTGTCTTAAGTACTTCCCATGTTGCCAGCACTGTGCTCTTGCCCTTCACTTGCGTTATTCTGTTGAACCTTCACAAGGACCCTATCAGAAGAATGCTCAGTTTTCTGAATAAGCCCAGAACAACTAATCAACATGAGTGTAGCCTAGTTTCCTGTGGTAGCTCCACTGTCAAAACACTTTCAAAAGGTAGAAACTGAGGCACTGAGAGCCTAAGGCACTTGCCCAGCACTCCATGTTGGAACCAGGATTTAAACCCAGGAAGTGTAAGTGCTTGCAGAGTCCTGGTCATAATCACTCTGTTGACTGCCCTGCATTGGCGCCATGTGACAGACAGTAGGGTGACACCCGCTGGTGTGAACAGCCACGATCCATGCAGGCCGTTTGTTCCCTCACAACTACTCTGCTCTGCCTCGAACAGTGAACGGACAGGCAAGGCTGTGTCCAATAAAACTTCGTTTACGAAAGCATGTGGCCAGCAGGTAGGGTTGCCAGATAAAATATTTTATTTCCTAATCTGGCAACCTTAGGTGAGCCAGATGTGACCGTGGGCCATAGTTCCCCAACTTCTAATCTCGTGAGTGCCTGATTTCAGCACTTGACAAGCATTCTCTTAATTCCTAGAAAACACCAGTGAAGAAGGAGTTGTGATTCCCATTTGACGGATAGGGAAACTGAGGCCAGAGGGATTAAGTAACTTGACTAACGTTACACAGGTGTCAAGTACAGATTTGGGTTTGAAATCCAGGTCTGTTTGTCTCCTTAGCCTCCTTGTACCCAAAAGACTTGAGGCTCTGGAGCAAAGAGGCAATGCTCCTGGCAGCCTGGTGACATTTAGGCAAAATGGAAAGCCATTCCTGCTTCCCCTCCCGCTCTTCTGTCTCCAGGACCAGGTTGCCCTTTCGCTTGTACCTCATTTCACCTGGATTGATGGGGGAAGAGAAACAGAGGATGAGGAGCGTGTGGCAGGGAGACTTGCCGGGGCGCCATGTTTCCTGGTGACGGCTCTGAGCGCTTGGCCTAGCTGTGGCTTCTTTTTTTAGAGCCGGTGGCAGTAACTACTTATTCCTCATCTAGGCTGACTTCTCTGGCTTCACCCAAGCTAATGCACCAGAAGAATGGCTTTGGGGCCCATGAACTCTGCCGTAGAGTGAAGGTCAATTTCTGAACTGCGGGCAGAGTAGATCATTTGCCAGTGGGCAATGTCTGGAGGCCTTTTGGCCTGTCACAACTCGGGGGAGGGGGTGTTGTTACTGGCCTCCGGTGGATACAGAGCAGGGATGCTGCTCAGCAACCTATAATGCACGGGCGATTCCCCCATAATAAAGAATTAGCTAACCACAAATACCAGTAGAGCTGATATTGAGAAATCTTGACCTGTGGTAAAGGGGCCAGTGGAATGGGTCTGCTCTCAACCAACTTGCTTGTTTCCTTTGGTTCCAGCCCCCTTGTTATCATACCCCTTCCCCACTTTTTTTTTTCTTTGCAGGTGGGAGGCAGGAGGTTGACCAGTGAAGGTTCTTCAGTGTGAAGGTCTCTGCTTGTCCCCTCCTCTTCCTTGGTCTTTGCAAAGTATACCTTCCCCTCCCCACTGTAACCCTCACCCATATTTGCCAGACCTGCTGTGTTAATCAGGGTCTAAGCAGAAAGACAGAAACCCCCTCAACTATTTGCAGTGAAGGGCATTGAATGCCAGGAATTGGAGGAACTAAGAAGACAAGGGGGGGTTGAGCCTCCCCACCCTTAGGCTGTGGAGACAAAGGGAGGAGATGGGGTTACAGGATCCCAGTGGCTAGGGTCATCCCTGGTGGGTCTGTCCAACGGGAGCTGGAGCGTGCAGATGTTGCTGCTGGAAGGATAGGCTGGAGATGGGGAAATAACACCAGTATTTCCGGTTGGGTAAAACAGCTCAGCTAGAAGTCAGATGACCAAGGAACTTGGGAAGTGTAGCTGTGAGAGTCAGCTGGTTTAATACATGAAGCAGGGCTGGGGGACAGTGGGAGGTGGATTTGAAAACAGGCTCAGGAATGGTCTGCTTACTTCTTTTGCTAGAAGGAAGATGTGCAGGAATTCTGGCTGTGCACAGGGATCCTGGGCTGCCGTCAGACTTTCCTGAGAGAGGGGGCTTGAGTTAAGAACTGAAGCTACCTAAGAGTTCCTATAGGCATCTCCGGGAGGACCCAGTGTATGAGTCTTTTGTATATTTGGAGTCAGAAAAATCCTGGAAGGTACTATAGATGCTTGAGTCAGCTTCCAATGGAGGGTTGATTCTCAAAGTAGCAAGATCACTTGACTCAGAATCCCTTGGGGACTGTTAATAATGTGAGTTCCAGAGTCTCACCCAGAGATCTAGAATCAGAATTTCCAAAGGAAGAAGGTGAGGAGACCAGGAATCAGCATTTTCAATAAAGTTCCCCACAGTTGGAGAACCACTGCTGAAAGGTCCCAGTCATGTTAGCACTGGTTTGGAGGCCCTTTCCACTCCAAATTTCCCACTCTGTTGATAAGCTATGAATATAACTCAAACGTTGTCATTTTCTGCTTTGCAAGTTTCCCTGGAGTATTGGAGGGTTTCCCCATGAATGTGTGATATTGATGAACTAGATTCTTAAAGAGAAAAATTGGTCAGCTGTTGTTTTTCTCTTTCTACTTGAATGAATTGTACATTCTGTGTGTGTGTGTGTGTGTGAGTGTGAGTGTGTGTGTGAGAGAGAGAGAGGGAGAGAGAAAGTGAGGCGTAGGAGAATAGGGGATCCCAACATCCCAAGAGAGGGTTGATTTGTGATCAAAGAACATCTGCGTGTTGAAGCCACTCTTAGGTATTCCAGGCCCTGAGATCCATCTCTTCTATGGGCCCGTTGCCTCTCTGGGCCCAGTCCCATGATAATAAAAACCAGTTCACTTTCCTATAGACCTATTTTGTGTGCAACACTTTGGATAGGTTATTTCAGTTTCTCACAGCAGCTCTGCCATGTAGCGATCGGCTTTTCTCATCACAACAGATGAGGAAACAAAGACACAAAGAGGTAGACTCATTTGCCTGAAATTGCTGAGTCAGTGGAAACAGGATATGCAATGTACTTTCAAGTAAGTCTCAGAATACATCCCCTTGTCGCTCTTCCAGGAAGATTGTGAGTCAAGTGAGTATTTAAATACTCAGCTGGATTTGACTTCTGGTATAACAGTGTGAGAGCCTCTGCTGACCCCATCGCCAGTAAAACTTGTAAAAACCATAAAAGAAAAAAAAAATTCATCTCTGGAAACGATCCTAAGGGCACAGAGCAAATGAAGAAAATCTAATATTCAGTAAGAACTTGAATTCGGTGAGCGTCTGTGGTGTCTGAATCATGACCTGCTCCCTCTCAGCTCAGACCTGCTTCCAGACTTATAAAGCCAAGAACACAGAGCTTCCTCATGTCAGCACCTTGCAGCCTGCCTCTCGCTATCTGTTGCTGGGCAAAGTTTTGGGCAAGTGAGGCCAAGAGGTGGTATCAGCAGATGGAGGAGGGGGTCCCCTGAGAAAGAGAACCAGGTATTCCTTTCTGGACAGAAGAGAAGCCATTTCTGGCCTAAGCCATTCTGTGACCTAAGCCTGGCCACAGTGCTCGTCCTTGAACCGTTCTCAATAATTAATGATCTTAAGGGAACAAAAGAATGCGACAACAGGCAAGAGAAGTAACAATTGCAAAGATAATATATCGGTTGTAAAGACCCCCTGTTCTGTTTCAATGGTAAAGATGAGCCTGAAGTGCTCAATGACCAGATCAACTGGAACCTAAGGGAGGATGATGTTGACCTTTTCGGACCCTTGTGACTTCAGTCAACTAAAGCTTGAACTCTGTGGACACACCCCCTCCACACACCCCTTTGTCAATATGCGTGTACCATTAGCTTAAAGTTTCCCCCAGTTTTACTGTTTGGGGAGACACCTCTTTGGGAAAGATCCCCAGTGTTCTGCTTACTTGCTACAAGTAATAATTAATCCTTCCTTTTCCTGATCTTTGGCTTGGTTGTGTCTTTTGACTTGACACTCGCCAAGAGGCAAACCCAGTTTTCCACGTAACAGTGGGAGCTCACTTCTTTTGCCCAAACAGTGCTCAAAGAATGGAGGCTCTACATTGGACATAGCACCACTGAGACTACTGGGGCCCTAGCCCTTAATCTGGCTCATGAGGTTGGGGTTCCATACAGACAGAGACAAGATAGGGTGACTTAGGATTGCTGGCCCTCCTCCCACTGAATTCTAGCTCAAAGAGAAGCATTGTCATTGCCCCATGCACCAGATCCTTGGCTTAGGGATTTTTCCTGGCGGGAAAATGTGTGACATAGAATAAAGAGCTCCAAATATCTTTTTAAAGGAACTGATTTCATTTGCAGCAAAGTGGAAAAGTTTAAGTCGAAGGGCCCTCTCAAAAATAGTGAGAGATTGTGGTGAAAGATGATTTGATAGATTGATAGATTCATTAGAGGTACAGGTGAAACTGCAGGCAGCTAGTTTGTTGGCAGAGAAAGGGAAAGAGCTGGTAAGAGACCTCATGGGGTCTGAAAAAAATCTCAAACAGTGACCCCAGCAATTATTCCTTCAAAGGAAATGGAATGTGATTGGATCAATCCATGAAGTAATTTATGCCCCAGGGCATTGTTGAAAACAACAGAGCAATCAGTCAGCAGTATTAATTGTTAAGTGCCAGGAGGCCCTTAACATCTGGGTGTGGTCAGGGAAAGAGACACTTAAAGAGAGTCTGCCAAAACTCTTGGCATCCCAGGGTGACTGTGGGCGTACCCCAAGCTGTAATCCCTGAGGAGAAACATTAGAGATTTTACAGTACAGGGTGAAATAGACTTAGCTAAAATAATCCAGCCAGTCACTAAACAAGTAAATGAGCAGATAACGGTAACAAACCCCAGAGGAGAGTGGACTAAGAGCCAGAGTTGCTGCAGTATATAATCTAAAGTGTCCAGTTTCCAATAAAAAATACAAGACATGCAGAGAAACAGGAAAGTATGGCTCATATACCAGGGGAGGAAACGGCAAAAACACTGTCTGTGAGTGACTGGATGTTAGATTTAACAAAACTTTAAAGTAGCTATTAAAATCTATTCAGAGAACTAAAGGAAATCATGATTAAAGAATTAAAGAAAGGTATGATGACATGTCACATCAAATAGACTATCAGTTAAGAGATAGAAATTATAAAGAAGGACAAAATGGAAATTCTGGATTTGAGAAGTACAATAATTGAAATAAAAATTTTACTAGAAAGGCTCATCTGTAGATTTGAAGTGACAGAAGAATTAGTGAATTTGAAGATGGATTAATAGAGATTATGCAAAGCAAAGACTAGAAGGGAAAAAAAAGGGAGTGATAAAGATGAACAGAGCCTCAAGAAATTTGAGGCACTATTAAATGCACAAACATATGTGTAATGGGAATACCAAAACGAGAGAAGTGAAAGGAACAAAAAAAGTTCTTTTTCAAAGAAATAATGTTTGAAACTTCCCAAATGTGAAGAAAACTTTATACATTCAGGAAACTCAATAAACTCATAGTAGGATAAATTCAAAGAGATCCACAGACACTTCACAGTAAAAAGGCTGAAAGCCAAAAATAAGGAGAAAATCTTGAAAGTAGCAAGAGAAAAATGACTCATCACTGATTAGGGAACCCCAACAAGATTAACAGCTAACTTTTCGTCAGAAGCAATGGATGACAGAGGCAGTGGGATAACATTCAAAGTGCTCAAAGCAAAAACAGTCAACCTAGAATTCTTTATCCAGCAAAGCTGTCTTCCAAAATTAAAGGCAAAATAAAGACATTGCCAGACAAACAAAGATTGAGAAATTAGTTGCTAACAGATCCACTTTATAAACACTAAAGGAAGTTCTTCAGATGAAAGCACGTAACTCAAGATAATAATTTGAATGCACACACACACACAAAATCAAACTACTAGTAAAGTTAGCTAATTATAAGAGACAGTATAAATGCAAGTTTCTTCTCCTTTTTTCTCTTAGTTTAAAAAGTAATTATATAAAACAATATGTATATTATATATTGTTGGGCCTGTAGGATGTAGAAATGTGATATATTTTCCAATAATAGCTCAAAAGAGGCAGGTTAGAGCAAAGCTTGTATTGGACTAAGGAAATGATTCCAGATGGTGATCCAAGTCCACAGGAACAAATGAAGGGAACCAGAAATGATAAAAAAGGAAGACTAATATAACAAAAACTATAAATGTCTATTTACTCTCCATTCTTCTCTTAGCTTCTTTAAAAGACATAAAAAGGAATAAAATTATAAAAATTATTATAACAATGCATAGTTATGCATTTCTAACATATATGGATGTAATATATACACAATAACTCAAAAAAGGGAAAAGGAGAATGGAGCTATACATGAATAACCTTTCTGTATCTCACTGGAATTAAGTTAGTATCAAGCTGAAGCTGAATTTGATAAATTAAAAACTATGTAGTAACTTCAAGAGCAACCACTAAGGAAATAACTCTGAAAATTGAAAAAACTCATTAAAGAAATTTAAATTCTTCCTATATATTTAAAGAGATTTATTGACAGGAATTGGCTTATTTGATTGTGGTTGCTGGCTAGGACTGTGGCGTATTCACAGTCCGTAAGCCAGGTCATCAGGAGGGATAGGCTGTAAACTCTTGGGCAGAAGTTGGCACTGTAGTTCCTGGTAGTATTTTTTCTTCCTCAGGGAAATCTCAGTTCTGCTCTTTAGACCTTTCAGTTGATTAGGTGGAGCCCACCAGATGATGGAGGACAATTTCCTTTATTTAAATCAACGGATGGTAGATGTTAATCACTTCTACAAAATACCTTCACAGCCACAGCTAGGTTAGTGTTGCATCGAAGAAGCAGGGACTGTAGCCTAGTCATGCTGACACACACAACTGACCATCACGCATCCCAGATAAACTCCATGTGCCTAAATGTTTGCTTTAGAGTCAGCTTTTGGAGGAACCCAAAGTAAGATACACCCTCTACCACTCTCCTGTTTGACTCAACATGGCCCGAGGTTCCCCTCCCTGAGGGAGTAAAGCCCGTTTTGAACACAAGCAATTCCCGTGACAGCCCATGCTCTCAAAACCCCATGGCTCCTCGTCCAGAATGTTATGTGTTGGGAGATTGTGTCAGCTCTCTCTTGGATGTTGTCTGCTCATGCAAGGCCAAGTTTGACACATTATCTTGGCTGCCACAGCCCCCTGTATCCGTAAGCCAGTGTTTTCTGTCATCACCTTTGCTAAGTGTCCCAGGATTCAAATAAATACCGCATGCCCCCCGAGTAGTATTTACAGCTGTCTGAAGAAGGTATTCATGGGAAGACTTCTGATTTAAAAAAATTTTTCCCCATTTCCCCTGAGCCCAGCATTGAATATTTTCACTACAAAGCTAGACTCAGGACAGAAAAACAGCAGATAAACATTGCCATATGTTTTTAAAACCATGTAGGATTTTTTTTTTTGAGTGAACTGATACTACTCTCAAAAGTTTATATGAAGATCTCTTATCATTTATAATGATTCAAAACAGAAGGAAGCAATTGGGTTAAGAGAGGTCCCATTTTTTTCTTTCAAGTCTTTTATAATTTGTCCTGGAAAAATGCAGCAGGCATCTAAAACCTTTGAGGGGTACGTGCAGGGTGGGGATTAGCAGTCTGCAAGATATTCGTTATCTCTATTTTTAATAACAAGAGCTAAGAGTGATTATCAGCTTCTCCATGCTAGGTACCATGCTAAGTGCTTTGCATGCTGAATCTCATTTGATTTTCAAAACGACCCTATGAGATAGGTGCTATTTTAACCCCAGTTTCAAGATGAGAAAACAGACGCCCAGACAAGCCAGAGAAGCTGTGAACAGTCTCATAGGTGTAAGTGGCAAAGCTGGCCTTGAACCCTGTCCCTGTCTGATTACAGAGTGTGTGCATGTAACCGCTGTGCCTCAGGCAGCTTCTGATCAGATGCTAATGCCACCTGCAAAACAGGTGTGGGCCATGTTCCTAACTCCCAGTATTCACGGAAATGCTCTCGTTGGGATGTTTGTGTCTCAGGGCTGGCATCGAAAATCCTCGTTGCCTGTGGCTAGGCTCATGTAGAGGGGAGTAAGATTTCGAGGGAATGGTGAAAATGAGAATCTTCATTCCCACAAGAAAAAAAAAAGTCTCATTCCCTGTCACTTGCAGCATGTCATCAAAGGGAAATAACCTTTGTGACACGGAAACAGTGTCGCTTAAGACGTGGACTTGTCTTCCTCCATTCAGTTATATGATTAATTTTCTTCGTATTAACTTGAAATGAGCCCATTTAAAAGAGTACTTTTTTACTTGAAAGCATGGCTCATTATGCTATCATTTCAAGTAATTAAATCAGAATAAATGGCTCTGTGAAGCTATTTTAATGTAACATCTAATTATATCTGACCTAGACAGTGAACTATAATCATTAAGTACATGAACTGTGTAATGTTCTGCATGTTCTTTAATAATTTATGTGGCAGAATTCAGCTGCGTGGAGTCGTAAGCGGGAACGGCATCTTCCGTGACACCTGTTATCTGCGCGGGATTGCAGAGGTGGCCTGTCTGGCAGCTGCTGGTACACCTCAGCATCCTTTCCTCTCTGGATGCTCAACTCCAGTGGAGGGAAACTGTCTCTGTGCTTTGGATGCCCATGAATTATTTTGACAAGGAACTCAGAACAAATCAATGACATGGGTAGCATTTATATACTTTTGGCAATTGAAACGTTTTCTGGGCCTGATTAAACGTGGCCTCACGAGGGAGGGCACCTTACCGGATGAGCTGATTCTGTTGCCCAGAAGGTGTCTGGACCACCAGAGTCGCCGCACTCTGGCGGTTACTGGAACCGCTGCTCTGTGTTTGCATTTGCATTCACAATTTTGAGTCTTGAATTTGGCCGTGGGAATGTGTTCTTGGCGACAGCTCAAGAGAAGACCTCTCTAAAACCAGGAGGGATGTTTCAACCAAATTTGGGAAGACACGTCACTGTGACAGCTTTTGTTTTTGAATTTGTAAGCGAGGAATTTTTTTCTTTTAATCCATTGCTGTTACTAAAATTAGTTTCAATTTTGGACCTTTTTTTCCCTACTTCTTTTGCATTTATCATTCTCATTGGGATACTGTCATAATTTTTCTTCTCTTTTTTAAATAGTTAAGCCTGTCACGCTTTGGGAAATAAAGACGTTTGTTTCCTTTGCCTCCTTTGGTGGGGGGAGAGTGAGAAACAAAAGACTTTGGTCTCTAAAGTACAAATTCACTATCCCTTCTTTGCAAGTCTGAAAAGTTCTGAAAACTGAAAGTTTTTTCATTGCTCATTTCGTGTTGAAACCTGCACAGATCTCTGATCATTTGGCTAAACCTGACCTTTATTGACCGATGCTGTTGGTTAATCCATGCGGTTGATCGCACTTCTGTAAATTTTCACACGTCCCGCTGCAGAAGTATTGGTGTGTTTGATTATCACCTGCTGCCCGGACTCACTAGGAATATCATAGAGTACACTGTATATGCCCCTTTCTAAAATCTGAAAAGCTCTGATTCCCTGAACAGTTCTGGGCCCCAAGGTCTAAGAGATGGAGATGTGAAACTTGGAATAAAGATGCTATCAATAACTATCATTTATTGAACCCCACAGTGTCCCAGGCACTTTACCTGTGTTGTTGATTTTATGGTCACTCATCGTATAGATTTTCATTTAACGGATAAGAAAACTAAAGTTCAGAGAAGTGATTTGCCCAAGGACACAGAGATAACGTATTTATCAATCTTTATAAATATTCTTTCGAACAGATAAGGTATTACCATAACGTTTAGTTTTCCTGGCCAGATACCCAGAATGTAGTGACTCTTCAGAATGTCTCGCAGAGAGGAGATCTTGCGTCCCATCCTGGGTGCTACAAACCTTGCCTCATTCAGCACTCACAGCTAATGGCCAAGGAGCACTTCCTACATGTCAAGCATGAACCATGTGCTTTTGTTCGTTTCACCATCACAACGATACCATAAGATGGGAACTGTTATCTCCTCCCCCCCCCACCCCATTTTACAGATGGGAACGCTGAGGCTTAGGGAGGTGACTTAAGTTGCTTTGAGACCATGCTGTCGTCGAACCCAAATTTGTGTGCCCAGTGAGGCCGGCCAAACTGAAACCTTGGAGTTTGGAGCAGGGAAAGGTTTGTTGCAAAGGCCAAGCAAGGAGTATGGGCAGCCCCTGCTCAAAAGACCTGAACTAACCAATGGGCTTCTGGGAAGAGTTTTTAAAGGCAAATTTTAGGGTAAGGGCTACAGGATGTATGACTTCCTTCTTATCGGTTGGTGGGGAGATAACAGAGTGGTGTTCCAAGAATCTCAGTCATCAGCCTTCTGGTTCCCACCAGTCTGGGGTCCACACGCTTGTGCTCAGCCTGAAGTTACCATCGTCCGCCTAGGTGGCGGCCTTGCTTCCTGTAGAAGAACTCAGAGATCTATATCAGATGGTTATGTCCACCCTGTGAGGAGGAACTAGGACTCTGCGTCATTGCTGCGCTGTTGTTTCTTGCCTGCGTTTCCTTTGTTTCTGCTTTCCCTCTCTTCCCTAATAAGTAACTGCTCGAATCTGCTCTTTGGAACTCAAGGAAGGCCTACAAACAAGAACTGGGGGCCACAGAAAGGCTTTTGTACCTGTGAGGACCCCACAAGGCCCTGCTTGGTTTCAAAAGCACCCTAAAATGGCCAGGCTGGGAGCAGAGCCTGTGCTTTCTCATATCTAAGCCATGCAGCCATCATCTCATCAACTCACCCTAAAGTTTACAAGTGTTAAAATTCACCAAGACACAAGAAAAGAATTCAGTCACAGCCAGTGTAACTCACAGCAAAAGAAAACTTTTCAACTGCAGGCCCATAAATCTTAAAGCCTCCTAACCCAGTTTGTGGAGCCAGCACCCTAAGAGGAGACTCATTTCTTTCTGGGTTGGAGACTGAAGGCCAGACACAGAGGATCCCTCTGTGTTGTCAACGCAGGGTTCACGTTGTGTGTAATAAACCCATTATGTGTTGGGTTTCTCGTCTTCTTTCTTGACTCAAAATCTCAAGTAAGTTTCTGGTTCCTATATTAAGTCAAATTAAATATTGACTTGAGTTACTGCCAATTATCAGGCCCTTTCTTAGGGGATGGAGAAAGACCAGGGGACAAATCAAAGTCTCTGCTTTGAAGAAGCTTATGTTGCAGTGGCAGGGGGGATAGTAATTGAGAAAATAAAAATGTAGTGTGTCAGTAACTGCTAATGGGCACAGGCTTCTTTCTGGTGTGATGAAAATGACCTGGAATTAGATAGTGGTGATGGTTGCACAGCCTTGTGAATATATTAAAACCTCCTGACTTGCACACTTTAAATGGGTGAATTTTATGGTGTGTGATTTATATCTCAATAAGAATAATATGTCAGGATGTAGTAAGAGATAAGAAAAAAAGCAAGGTGGAGAGCCAGAAAGTGACAAGAGGTGCTGGATTAGATGCGATGTTCAGGGAAGATGCAGAAGACACTGTTAATGTTCTCCTGTCTGCCCTCTGTCCACCATGATTGGTGAATCATGGTGGACAGAGTTCTCCATTGGGAGAATTTTGGTCCTGCCTGTAACTCCCCACCTCCAGCACCTGCATTGCTCTGCTTCTATGCCCAAGTGCCTTCTTCCCCATCATGGAATTCGCCCTGTATGAGCACGTATACAATCATGACAACTAAGCAAGGTGGTGGGGAGCTTTATGGGCTGAATTGTGTCTCCCCCCAGATTCATGTGTTGAAGCCCTAATCTCCAGTACCTTAGAATGTGCCTGTACTTGGAGATAGGGCCTTTTGAGAGGCTATTAAGTTAAAATGAGCCAGTCCAACACAGAGAGACACTTAGGGTTGTGCATGCCCAGAGGAAAGGCCATGTGAGGACACAGGGGTAAGGAGGCCGTCTGCAAACCAAAGGGAGAGGCCTCAGGAGAAACCAAACCTCTGACACCTTGATCTTGGACTTCCAGCCTCCACACCTGTGAGGAAAATGCATTTCTGTTGTTTAAATCCCTCAGTCTATGGTATTTTTGTTACAGCAGCTGGAGCTGACTTTGACAGTGAACCAAACCCACAGCTCAAGCATGTAGTGTCAGACTAATATAATGTGAGGAAGGCATGACCGGCCATTGCTGGCTTGGGAGATGGAAAGGAGGCCCAAGGCAAGGAACACGAGCAGCCTCTAGAAGCTGGAAAGGGCAAGGAAACAGATTCTCCCTTCAAGCCTCCAAAGAGGAATGCAGCCCTGCAGACCCCTTGATTTTTCATCCAGTGAGACCCATTTTAGATTTCTGACTTCCAGAACTATAAGAGAATAAATGTGAGTTGTTTTAAGCCACTAAGTTTGTGGTAATGTGTTACAGCAGCAATGGGAAACTCATACATACAGTTTCTGCCCCATTGCTCAGCTCTGCTGTGGAAGCCTGAAAGCAGCCACAGACCATGTGTAAATGAATGGGGGTGGCTGGGTTCCAATAAAACTTTATTTGCAAACGCGAGTGGTGGGGCAGATTTGGTGTGCTGCCCGTAACTTGCCATCTCCTGGAATACAGAATATCTATGAGGGAATGCTAAAGACAGAGGTGGGTCTTTATGTATTGTATTAACATGGTCCTATCTCCAAGATATTGTTAAGGGGAAAAAGAAGGGTGCAGGAGACTCTGCTTATTCTCGTTTGTGTTAAAAAATGCATAGATGGAGATTTGCACTACATCTGTATGAGCCTGTGTATGCATATACAATTTCTGGAAGGATACACATGAAATATGCTCAGTGGCTCTTCTGAAGAAGAGGACGGTGGGTCTGGGGTGGGAGAAAGGCTTACATCGATGATTCTGCTTTTGAGCTGTTTGAATCTCTCTTCGAACTGTGTGTATGTGCTTCTTCTTTCTTATTAAATGACAAAAATAAAAATGTTTACAAACCACCTATTCAAAACCAACCCAAGCGTTGTGCCAATGTCAGTTGTTGTTTTACTTGAATAGTACTTAAGAAAGCTTTTTATTGAAATCTAGTGTAGGCACAGAAAATCACACATATTTCAAGTGTGCAACCTGCTGAATTTGCACAAAATAAACACACCCGTGTGCCCAGCACTCTGAGGGAGAAACAGAACACGCCAGCATCTGAGGAGCCCCTCTGCTCCCAGACCGACAGTGCTCGAGAGTCACTGCCACTCCAAACCACAACAGCAGAAGTTAGGTTTGCTTCTATTTATACTTAATGTAAATGAAATCACAGGATATCTCTTCTTCTGTGTCTTGTTTCTTTCACACAACTTTATGTTTGTGAGACTGTCTTATTTCTGTGTGTGTGCAGTTATAGAGGGTCATTCTCATGTCTGTAGTGCATTTTGATGTGAGAATACACCATAATTATCTTTTCTACTGTGGATGGGCATTTGCGTAGTTTCCACAATGGGACTGTTAGGAATAGTGCTACTGGCCACTTTTATCTTAGCCCCTATTTAAGTCCTGTTGAAGAATTCTGTGCCTTCTCCAAGATTCCAAAGAAATTCTCCTACTGTGTCTTCTAAAGCTCCACTGCTTTACCTTTCATATTTAGGACTGTCATCCACTGGGAGTTAAGGGATGGGTAAGACACATTTTTCACTCATAGAGAAATAGCCAATTGACCTACCAGCATCCATCGAAAAGACCATTTTGTCTGACTGCATTTCAGTGTTCTGGACTGGACTTGAAAAATATTTAGGAATTTAAGTGTTTTGTATCTGAAGGGACCAAAAAACCTAGGAGACCTGACTGATAGATTGTCTAGGGGCAGAGACACAAACCTCCTCTCTATGTAACTAAAAAAGTGTGTGTGTGTGAGGTATATGTATGTATATGTGTGTGTGTGTATGTGTGTTAGGAGTGTATGTATTAGGAGTGTGTATGTATTAGGAGTGTGTATGCATTAGGGGTGTGTGTTAGGGATGTGTGTTTATGCATAGGTGTATCTATTGGGTGTGTGTGTATGTGTGTTAGATATGTGTGTGTGTACAGGTGTGTGTGTACAGGTGTGTATCTGTATTTGGTGTCTGTGTGTCTTTGTTTATGGAATCAAGGTCTCCTCTGTGGAGGTTCTACTCAGGTTCCCAGGAGAGGGTTCCTGGACCAGGGAAAGGAAGGGGCTTTTCCAGCCATAGGATAATTGGGGCAAAGGGCAGGGGCTGCGGAACTTGGTTTTTAGAACAAGTCATGGGTTCAGAGCCTGACCGGCTGCACAAGAGAACTGATGGATTGGGTTCTTTATGTGCCTTTTGCCCCAGGCCAGATTGTTTTTCGAAACGGGGTCTCCTCTCAGAGGGATTTGAGGTGGCTGCAGCCACTGGGAGCTGAATGCTGGTGTGTGTGGGACGCAGGCAGGGCTGGTGAATCCCGTGCTTCTAGGCCCCCTGTCCCCAGGAAGAAAGACCCTCCATGGACTCTCTTCCCATTCAGTGAGCCAGGAAGTGGGCAACCAGCTCAGACTGGTCTCTCATCACTCAACTGGGAGCCTGCTTTTAGCCCTCCAAATATGTATTTGTTAGTTTCAGTGGGTGAATTTTCTCCACATCTACTTAAATAATACAAATTCTGCCACCAAATTTTCCTAAATGTCTGTCTTCTGTGTAATTTGTATGTCACGCTGTCGAAACTGCTGCTTGAGATACTTCAGTGGATAAATAATTCTCTCCTCCACTTCTGCAAAAGATTACACTCTTTGATGTGAAAATTATATGCACTTAGAAATATGCTAATCCGAAAAATGATTTGAGAAGGGGAGAAGAAAGCGAGCAGCTGATTCGGACACTGCCATAGTCGTTTGCACCTGCACCAGGCGATTCCTGAAGGCGAGGGAGATCTTGCCAACTCTTCTCACCCCTAAGTGGTTTTTAGTTTCAAAAGCCATTGATTTCTCGAAATCTGATGGAGGCAATTCTAATGCAAAATATGACGACTTTAAATATATTAAGTGGTTGGGAGGTACCAGTGGAGATTAGCATGGTATCAGGGAAACTTTCATTCATTCATTGATGTACGTATTTAGTGACTATTAATGGAACACCCAGTGTTAGACAGCCACAGAGAATAAGCCAGATGGTGTGTCTGCCCTCTTGAAGTTGTCAGAACTTAAGATGGTAAGGGTCTGTTGGCAAAGAACGCTTGGAATCTACTCTAGATGAGACTGTTGTTACTCAGGGTGTGGTCCGTGCAGCATCCTCAGCGAGAGTGTCAGAAATGCAGACGTTTCAACACTGGCTCCCCTAGACCTAGTGAATCTGAATCCACATTTTAATAAATCCTCAAGTCACTCGTATTCACGTTCATCCTTGGCTACTCATTAGAATCATCTAGGGAACTGAAAAAAAGTTCTGAGGCCCAGAGTGCACTCCAGGCCAGTCAGATCAGAACCTCTGGGGGTGGGACTCAGGCATAGCAGAAAACCGTTCCTCTGGATGTCCTGAGTCAGAGTTTCTGGGGGCGGTATCCAGGAACCTATTAGTAGCAAGACATTCAGACAAAACCTGTTGAGTAAGCGCTCAGAGCTCCTTGAGAGAGGAGACTGGAAGATCTTTGCATGGTGGAAGGGGAAGGGGATAAAGCAAAAAGGAGAACTCAGTCTGGGGGTGGGGTAGGTGGGGAGAGTCCTGAACTTTACAGCTTTCTTTAACTTTTAATATTGACATACTTTCAAACTTACCAAAAAGTTGCAAGAAGAGTACAAAGAGTTTCGTTACACACTTCACCCAGACTTCCCAGCCCAAACTTTAACATATTATCACAGTCATGGCTCTCACTTCCGGCTCTCCCACTGTGTGTATATGTGTGTGTGTGTGTGTGTGTGTGTGTGTGTACACACACATATATAATTATATATTATGTACACACACACATATGCACATATATATCCATCCCCAAACCTTTGAGAGTAAGTTGCAAACTTGATTCCCTGTGACTTCGGTATGTATTTTCTGAAAACATGAAAACAAAGACATTCTCTTTTATCATCACAATTTATGATTAAAATTAGGCAATTAACACTGATAGAATCCATTTTCTAATCCACAGACCTTATTCAGATTTTGTCAATTGTCTCAATACTGTCCCTTAAAATAAACGAACACGTGCTGCATTCAGTTCTCACGTCTTTGTTTTTCTTTAAGCCAGAACATGGTATTTGGTATTTGAGTATTTCATGACACGGACATTTTTGAGGTACACAGGGTAGTCATTTTATAAAGTATCCCTCAGTTTGGGTTTGTCTGATGTCTCCTTGTGAAGGTGCTCAGGTTATACACCTTCGTCAGGATACCACTGAAAGGATCCCATGTCCTCCCCACCACGTCAGATCCAGACGCCCTTGGCGTTGCCTGTTAGTGGTGGTGTTGACCTTGATCGCTTGGTTATGATGCTCTCTGCCAGGTTTCTCCACTGGAAAGTTCCATTTTTCCTTCTGTAATTCATTATATTGTGATAAGAGACTTTTGGGACTTTGTAAATATTGTTCCTCCTCCAACTTTAACCCACTGGTTTCAGCATCTGATGGTGATTCTTGATGGAAACAGTTACTATTACAATGTTTGCCAAATGGTCAGTTTCTAATTTTATCATCCCTCTGATGTTATTATTAGTTTGTTGTTTTTTTGTTGTTTTTTTTTTTGATTATTATAAGGGAGAGCTTCCCCTTCTGCTCACTTGTTTAGTAACTTACACAAGTTCATGGATTCTTGGTGTATTCTATCTGTTACACTTGTTGACTGTTTAGCGCTCAAATAATCTGGGATTTGGCCAGTGGGAACTCTGTCAGCCCGGCTCCTGGGTTCTCTGGACATGTCCCCATCAGTCTTTGATCACTTCCTTACTTTCTGAAACAGTAAGACATTCCAGGCTCAGATCTCTCTTCAGGCTGAAATACATTGGGGCTGACACTTCGTGGGAGGGGTTTTACAGTTTAACACTGATCTGATTTCAGTGAGGAAAATTTTAGTGAATGGCGTTGGTAAGACGATCCCCTCTGGATTTTTACAACCTATACAAGTGCTAAACTTGACTTTCAACAGTGGATGTTTTCCTGAAACAGTGCGCAAACGTGGAGTTGGGAGGAGGGATTCAATTCTGTTTAAAATAATGTGGTTATCTTGTCTACACCTAACTCCATAACGTTTTTAAAGCAGATTTCATTTATGAACACTTTCCATAAGTTTGTATAAGATTTTAACTTAGTTCTCATAGAAATAGCAACTCTTATTGCCATTTCAATTTTTGAAGTGAGTCCTCACCAGTAACATTGTCCCTTTTAACAAATAACAGTGTTGTTAAAACAGGCTGCAAGAATGGGCTCAGTATTCATATCCTAAGACAGAGTGGTCTCTTCAATAGTCACTGTATATTTTCTTAATTCCAGATGGAAAGTTCTGAAATCAAGTGCTCAAAGACTGATAGGGACACGTCCAAAGAACATAGGAGCCAGGTTGACAGGGTTCCCACTGGCCAAATCTGCGATCATTTGAATGTTAAATAGTAAACAAGTGTAACACATGGAATAACCTAAGAATCCATGAACTTGTGTAAGTAAATAAATAAATGGGGACATTCTCACTTGAGGACAGTTTTGCCCCTGGGGACAATTGATGTCTGGGGACATTTTTAATTGTCACAACAGGATAGGGAAGGAATTGTTACTGCACAGAGACCAGGCATGCTGCTCCTGCAATGCACAGCACAGCCCCCCAATTAAGAATTATCCCTTCTGGGCTTCCCTGGTGGTGCAGTGCTTGAGAGTCCGCCTGCCGATGCAGGGAACACGGGTTTGTGCCCCGGTCCGTAAAGATCCCACATTGCCGCGGAGCGGCTGGGCCCATGAGCCATGGCGGCTGAGCCTGCGCTCCGCAATGGGAGAGGCCGCGGCAGTGAGAGGCCGGCGTAACGCAAAAAAAAAAAAAAATTATCCCTTCTAAAATGTCAGTAGTGCCGATAAGACGACTCCTGCTCCAGAGGGAAGCATCCATGGTTTCCCAAAGTGTGATGTGTAGAATACGAATCCCCCAAAGTGTAACAGAACCTCAATTCTATTTGAGGTGGTAATACACCCAACAAAAAGACAACATTCCAGTTTTGCTTACAGTTAGGGGGTGTATGTGACTATGGAAATGTTGTATAGGACTTTGGGGAGGACTGTGAAAAAAGTTGATGCACCTGGGAGGTGGACTCCTTTGTCTTTCCCTCCTTCATCCATTGCTGGCCTGGAATACACATGTGGTAGCTGGGGCTCCAACAGCCGTCTTGGGCCATAAAGTGACTCTGAGGATAAAAGCTACTCGCTTTGAGTTTAGTGAAGCAGGAAGACAGGAGCATGCATGTCTGAAAATACCGTGGAGCCCCCATAGTAACTCTAGAGTATCTGACCTTGGATTTCTCTTACTTATGTGTGAGAAAATAATTCTTATTTACTGTTATTTTGGGTACATATGCCTTTTCAATTTTTAATAAGTATGGTTAATAATTTTCCAACTTGGCGTTTAATACAACATATATGTGTACATGCACAACAGACACCCCTTGAATTAGAAAATCTATAGAGAACAACGTTCTCCTTTAGAAAAGCATGTGCTTTCCCACGAAGATAATTTATTTTCAATGAATACCTTCCCACAAGAGGTATTTTGCCCCCAGCAGAGGGAATGAGTTCTTTTGAAAATGGTACGTGCTTTGTTCTACTTACTTCTTACACATTCCAAAATAAATGAGTATTCTAATAATTTAGTGCATGCCACTTGATTTGTACCATATGCCCGTGTCAGGAATAAAGAGCTTCAGTGCATTTTCTTATCTGAGTGTTGAACTGGGCTCCTAAACTTCCTGGCTGGCTTGCACCATCAGGCGACCATCTGACTGGGACAGAGCGGGTTAGGGCAAGCTGGGCGTTCTCCTTCCTCAGGGCAGAACCTCACAAGCATCTGCACTCAGAGACGTTTCTCCCTCTTCTAGGAGATTTCAGTTTAGGGGCCTCTGAAACACTGTAATTGACAGGTTATGGAGAAGGAAGGCGACGTGCCTGCTAAGGAAGATCTCCCTCCCGCAGTCCCTTAGGATGCAGCTCTGTGATTTCAGGGTTACAATGAGTATTAGCCAGATTTTAATAATTCCCCTCCCTTCCTTCCCTCCATCTCTCCTAAGTAGTAACAATAGGTAGCATTTATTGTGCCTTTATTATATGATAATATGTGTTCTACATCCTCTGCTCATTTCATCGGTAGGCACCATTATTAACATCCTCAGTTTGGCAAACCGAGACTTTAAAATGTTGTGTAAAATGACATCTGCAAACACCCTATTTCCAAATAAAGTCACATTCTGAGATCCTGGGTGGATACAAATTTGGGAGGGGGGGCTCTTCCACCCACTGGACTGTGCAAGTTTTTAACTCCTGCGGAATACGATGTTATATAACAGCCTTCCCCGTGCAATGTTTAGTTTTGATTGTGTGTATGTGTGTGTCAATTCCCTCGGGGAGAAATTTCACATAGAATGCTTACTGTTTCTTCAAGTGCAAATTCTATCCTAAGAGACCAAGATGTATTCTTTTTCACAGGCATGAGGACAAGCCCAGATCATTTGGCTTTTACTGGGTGTCACCGCTCCATCCATCAGACTTGCCTGTGTCCAGAAGGCTGTTTTCTTGCATTTTTATGGCTGCTGGAGACTCCATTAAAGGCACGTTCAATCAGCGGCCTGACAGTGACAGAACCCAGTTCCTCACCAATTCTCTCTCTTGAAATTTATAGAGATCATAAAAGACTTGTAGGAAATCCTTTGGCCTCCACATTTGGGTTGCAAAGTGTCTCCTTTAAAAGGCAGAATGCCACTGAAGACCATTTAGCCATTTGGTTTTTGCATTTCCTGGGTTTGGGTTCGTCAGCCACTCTTCCCACCCAGGCCCTGGGTCTTGTGCTACAAAACCCAGGCTTGGGAATGAGGGAGCCTCATTAGAAGGGGCAGAAGCAGTGCTTCTTGATTTTTCTTTTTCCCTTTCCTACCTTCCCAGGGACCGGGAATGTATCAGCAAGGTCCCGACCTTGGCCGTAGTTTGGCATCATAGCAAACCTGCAATTCTGCTGTGTGGAAATAACCCAAGTTGGGCCGTTGGCAGTTGTGCAGCCCTGGGTACCCCTCCCCGTGGAGCAGCACGTGGTGGACGTCTGGGTTTGCCACCCCTGCATCCACATAGGGTGAGAGCACCTTGTCTTTGCTTTGGAGGCCATCCTGCTTCACTCAGTGACTTAGTGTCTGTGCTGCTGATGCCCCCCACCTCCACCCCACCGCCTCACCTCCACAAGGGGTGGGGCCTGACACCCGCACCCAGACACATCAGATGCCTTTCTGAGGCTTTTGTTGGATCTATTAGGAAGCTCGCTTGCCACAAGGTTTGTGCTGGGCCTTTTGCCCTCAGAGCTTGTCTCCTACTTCCTTACTTTCCCTCCACTCTTGTCTGTATTCCAGGGGGTCGGCCCCTACAAGCTGCATTTCCCCAGCACCCTGGCCAGCTAGCTTGCAGCTGGGTTGGGCCAGTGGAAGGCCCTGGGGTAGACTGAGGGTGAAAGTAGGGAGAGGCCGGAGTAGTTCTCCCTCTCCCTCCCTGTCTTGGGCAGTGTCTCCAGCAGCAGCTCGGCTCCTCTCTGGCTCTAGCCCCCACCAGAATGGTACCCAGCCTCTGGGCTCCAGGCACATCGTCCTGCTTTCTTTTTCTCTCTGATATGAAAGGTAGTGCCTTCCTAATGTGGCTATTCTCTGGATTAGTCAATATCCCTGGTTGTCTTCTAAGCCATTCCCTTACCTCTATAACCAGTTCCCTGCATTAATTTTTTTCCAACGCAAAATACCCAAGTGGTTTATTTTCATGTGTGGTTCGAGAAAAGTAATCTGGAACTTCAGCAGGCCAGTGAGTGGGGAGAGTTAGACTGAGAATGAAGCTAACAGGGAGGTAGGCAGGGCTGAGAGAGAGAGAAAAAGAAGACGATAGACTGAGTCAGCATGATGTGAGCTCCTGGATACAGCTATGCCTGAAGCCCCTGGGCTTTTCATTTATGTTAGCCAACAAATCCCTCTCTGTCCTCACTTTTTTTTTCCTGATCCAGTTTGAATTGAGTTCATGTCACTATAGCTGAGATGCCTGTCATAGCAATATTGAAAGTAGTGAGATGCCCATTAAGCATTATTTTTTGTTGTTGGGTTTTTGTTGTTGTTTGTTTTATTTTCAGCAAAAGTTCTGCTTTTAAAAGGTTTTTCATCAGAGGCAGCAAATCACCTTTAGAACAGATTTTTCTTTTTTGAAAAGGTCATCAAAGATTCTCTAGTTAATCAAATGTGAGGCAAATATTCACTTCAGGTTCCCAGAGGAGACTCGAGCAAAGGAATTATTTCACCATTGGGAGCTGCACTATGTTTTTTAAAGTTCTTATTTGTAATATATGTGTGTATCATGGATATATGCATGTATTACAACTAATCAAATTGTATACTTTGGTACAGTGTAGTCCATGTCAATTATTCTTTAATAAAGTTGAAAAATGCAAAAAAAAAAATAAAAAGCACAGGAAAAGCAAGTAGACAGGAATACTATTCAGCACTAAAAAGGGATGAGCAGCTGTCATGCTGGATACATTTGATTTGACTCTGCAGATGAATCTCAGACTCATTATGCTGAGTGAGAGAAACCAGACACAAAAGGAGACATGTTATGTCATTCTACATATATGGAACTCTACACGACACAACTCTAATCTATAATGACAGAAAACAGACCAGTGGTTGCCCAGGGAAAGAAGTACGGGGAATTATTTGGAATTAGAGACACAAGGATACTTTCAGGGATAATGGGAAGTTTCCCTGTCTTCACTGTGGTCATAATTACACAGGGGTAAAATTTAGTCAAACTCATTGAAATGCATGATTAGAATTGGTGCATTTTTTTTTTTTGGAAGATGTTGGGGGTAGGAGTTTTTATTAATTTATTTATTTTTGCTGTGTTGGGTCTTCTTTTCGTGCAAGGGCTTTCTCTAGTTGTGGCAAGCGGGGGCCACTCTTCATTGCGGTGCGCGGGCCTCTCACTACCGCGGCCTCTCTTGTTGCGGAGCACAGGCTCCAGACGCGCAGGCTCAGCAGCTGTGGCTCACGGGCCTAGTTGCTCCGCGGCATGTGGGATCCTCCCAGACCAGGGCTCGAACCCATGTCCCCTGCATTAGCAGGCAGTAGAATGGGTGCATTTTAATGCATGTCGCATGTACACTACACCCAGTAAATTCGATATTATAAAAAAGTCAATGTGTACATTCCATATGATAGAATTGTTCCCAAATGAAGAGCTATTATTAAATCCACAGTCTGTTTTCCCATGAAATGGGAATGGAGGAAGTAAGGCAACACAAATGAAGCCGCTGTATCTCAGAGAGTGAGTGCTGTGTGCAATGGGGAGAAGACTTGGGTGGGCCAGAGAAGGGGGTGCTCTGAGAGTTCTTTCTGGGGAGGCTCTTAGCTGGCACTTCCGCTCCAATCAAAAGCCTTTTGGAAGCCAGGCAGGAGCCTCTGACAGTAACTTTAGGGTTCATGAGTTTAAAGTAGAACCATGCAAAAGCCAGCCACGGATGGATGTGGCTGACGGGAAATGCACATTCCCAGCAGGTGGATGGTGTGGGCGCTTGAGAGCTTGGGTGAGGGCAGCTGGTGGAGCCAATTGACCGTGTCTGTGTGATTTTTATGAGCCAGATGCATCCTCACTGTCAAGATTCCTGGAAGTTCTTTGGGAGTCAAGTGAATGTTAAATTAACAAAATGGGCTCGTGCAATTCACTGGATAAGCTTGGAGTCATTACAAGGACGTTAAAAGAAGGCTAACCAATTTTGGCCTCTGTCCTGATGAAGTGAGGCGTTTGGTTACAGTAAAGTTTTGGAATGAGGCATGGAGCCTGACGTGACCACAGCAGGAAAGTTCACATAGTCCCTAAGGTAGGCACTGGCACGGACAAGGTCGTGCTACAGTTATGGGCGTTGCAGAGGACAAGAAAGAATCAAGAGTATGGGGTTGTGGTGTCAAGGAGTGACCCCCAGATTATGGCCAGAGGAGAGATGGTGACAGAGGGCTCTGCCCCTTTTCACTTTCTCTCCCACCTTTTCTCCTCTTTCTCCTGTATTCTGACAGGCAGTGTATTGGTTATTTATTCCTGTGTATCAAACTGCCCCCCAAAAACATTTAGCACCTTAAAAATGACACTCATTTATTATGTCTTAGTGTCTGGGGGTTGGCAATCTGAGCATGTCTTAGCTGGAACCTCCAGCTCTGTGCCTCCGACTGTAATGAAGGTGTCGGCACAGGGTCTGTGGTCTCATCCAAAAGCTCAAATGGGGCAGGATCCATCTCCAAGTCACTCAGTGGTTTTTGTAGGATCCCTTGTGGGTTCTTGGACTGAGAGCCTCATTTCCTCATTGGCTGATGATCAGAGGCTGCCCTGCATTCCTTGCCAGGTGGTCCACTCCATCAGGGCAGGTGTGTGATAAGAGCCAGAGTGTGCCAGACAATAGCCACTGCCCTTTATAACCTCTCAGAAGTGACATCCATCACATTTTCCATGTTCTGTGTGTTAGAATCGAGTCCCTGGGCCCACACTCCAGGGGTGGAGATTACACAAGGGCATGAATAGCGGGAAGCAGGGTCCCTGGGAGCCATTGTGGAAGGTTGCCCCCCAGTGGGCAACAAGCATTTATTAAGCCCCTTTCTGTGCCACGTTCTGGATCAAGTGCTAAGATTCATTACTCATAGATGAACAAGAGAGGCTTTCTGGCCTCAGGGGTGTTCCATTCTAGGCAAAGAGTTGATCAAGTGAGCAATCACTTAAGACACAGAATGGTACATTTACTGATAGAAACGTGCAGTGGAGCAGAGCAGAGAGAAGTCTGGCTTCCGAGCCAGATTACATACTTTACCACTATGGGGTGTTGGCCCACAGACCTAGTGGTGAAACAGCCACAGGTGCTGCTGATAACGTTGTTGATCATTGCCTAGATTCAAAATGGAAGGCGATGTTCAACTTCAGGTAAATGTTAATGAAAAGGACGGTGTAATTTTTATTCCCATCCAAGTTTGTACACCTCCTGAATTTTGTCCACAGTCACAGGCACCATCCATCAGGAAGAACTCTCTACTCTCCATGGGTAGCTTTTCTGACTCCACCGCCATCTGGGCAATCCCCAGTGACTTTTATGAGAAGGAGAGAACAGGCCAGAGAGTCAGACAAATGTGGATTGACTCTTGGATCAACTGCTTTGTGGCTGTGTGGCCTGGGGCAAGTCACTTCACCTCTCTGAGCTTCACTCCCTTCATATGTATTAAATGTGGATATGTAGACAACCAGGGTTGTAAGGAATACAGTGCCTGATGTCAAGACCCTGATTACACAGGAAATTGTGAGTTACATGTTTTTTATTATTACTCATCATCTGAATTTTATGTATCCAAATTTCAAGAACCAAACTAATCCATATTTCCTTCAGGAGAACCCCCCCAGACAATTCCATTTCACACCTCAGTTTCTTCCTTAAGAACTCCTCTTTTTTTTTGACATGTGGCATGTGGGATCTTAGTTCCCTGACCAGGGATCAAACCTGCACCCACTGCAGTGGAAGCACAGAGTCTTCACTGGACCGCCAGGGAAGTCCCTAGAACTCCTCTTTATAATTCTAGATTGGCACTTGGATGTCAACTTGTGGATGGAATTATACGTATATTTTAATGTACTGGCGAAAATAAAATAGCTTCCATCATTTGCTAAGAGCTTAAAAATATCCAGAGAATATAGCAGGCATTGTACAGACCTTACCCCATTTAAACTTGCATTAGTCATCTTTTTAATCCTCACAGTAACCTCCCAAAGCAAGTACTAACATTATCCCATTCTGCAAATAGAGAAACTGAGGCCCAGATAAGTCAAGTGATCTGTCCAAGTTTGCAGAGCTGGTTGACAGCAAAGCCAGGAGTCTGACAAAGGGCAGTCTGACTCTGGGGTTGCTGAGAACAAGAATCATGACTTCTTTCCATTTATTTTTGTTTTGTTGTTGCTGTTTCCTGTCAGCATATAGCACAGTTCCTGATATAGGGCACGCCAACAGTCTGTGCCCAGTTGCTGGGGAATAAAAAGGGAGAGAGGTTGGGGCAGTGTGGCATGGTGGAGAAAGTTCTAGAATGAGGAGAGAGCCCAGGTTATCATCCCAGCGCCGAGACCACCTATGGGTTTGTGCTAGGAGGGTGTCATTTTGTCTTTTTGGAGAAGGGTTCTCAGCCTCTACCATACGAGGGTAAATGCCTGGGCTCTGAGGTAGCAGCCTGGATCCCAGTCCCCAGCTTTTCTGGTTTGCTTTTTTTTGGCTCCATCCCAAGGCTTGTGGGATCTTAGGTCCCCGACCAGGGATTGAACCCGTGCCCCCTGCAGTGGAAGCACGGAGTCTTTACCACTGGACCACCGGAGAAGTCCTGTCCCCAGCTTTTCTACCTTCTTGTTGTGTGACTTTAGACAGACCCAAGTGAAATCTCAGTTTCCTCGCGTGTCAGATGGGTGGAATACTCTCCTTACTTCCAGAGGTGGGGAGAATAAAATGAGAACAGGCACATCTGATATAGAGCCCCATATTATATATAAATAGCACTGCTTGCCCTGCACGTCCAATGTGCCGTAGAGTGAGCGGTTATAAGGCTGCCAGTGGGGTTTGTGATGATGGTGATGGTGGCAGAGATGCTGTCCTGAAGCTGTTTGGCAGAGGACCGGACGTGAGAGACATGGGGGACATGAGCGCACTGGGCAAAGGGCAGGCAGGAGGTGAGGGTCTGCACCTGGCTCCTCTGAGCTGGACAGCCCGGCCCCTGGTGCCGCTTCAAACCAGTGGGTCGCCGTCTGCATGGCTGAGATGACTTCCCCTGCCACTGCAAGCGTAGGCTGGAACATAAGAGTTGCAGTCAGTTAGCTTTTTGTATGTCTCCATGGTATGTGGCAGCCAGTTTGATTTTTTTTTTTCTCATGGATTTGGCAATGTAAAGTAACTTGGGGGAGGAGGGTATCTGAAGGCAGAGGCCACGAGGACAGCAGAGCATAGCTGGAGAGGGACGAGCCTGGGCATTGGACCAATGTGTCTGTGAGTCCTGCTTCTTTCAGTACTACCTGCGGGCCTTGAGGGATGTTAGTTACCAATGTGGAGCCTCAGTTTCTTTTTCTTTTTCTTTTTTTTTTACATCTTCATTGGAGTATAATTGCTTTACGGTGTTGTGTTAGTTTCGGCCGTACAACAAAGTGAATCAGCTATATGTATACGTATATCCACATATCCCCTCCCTCTTGCGTCTCCCTCCCACCCTCCCTATTCCATCCCTCTAGGTGGTCATAAAGCACAGAGCCGATCTCCCTGTGCTATGTGGCTGCTTCCCACTAGCTATCTATTTTACATATGGTAGTGTACATACATCCATGCCACTCTCTCACTTCATCTCAGCTTCCCCTTCCCCCTCCCCGTGTCCTCAAGTCCATTCTTTACAGCTGTGTCTTTATTCGTGTCCTGCCCCTAGGTTCATCAGAACCATTTTTTTCTTGGATTCCATATATATGTGTTAGTATACGGTATTTGTTTTTCTCTTTCCGACTTACTTCACTCTGTATGACAGGCTCCAGGTCCATCCACCTCACTACAAATAACTCAATTTCGTTTCTTTTTATGGCTGAGTAATATTCCATTGTATATATGTGCCACGTCTTCTTTATCCATTTGTCTGTCGATGGACACTCAGGTTGCTTCCATGACATGTACCACAGTATTCATTGAAGCCTCGGTGTCTTCATCTGCATAATACGGGATATGGGTTCTACCCTCTGGCTTGAGACACTGTGCATACGGTCTGATCAAAATAAACTTTCAGTAAATGGAAGCTATTAATATTGTAGCTCACAGTACCAGTAAACGATAGAGTTTCATCTCGGGTAGATATTGCCCATTCTGGAAACAAATTCACCCCTTGGATTGCCAATGACATCAGCACAGTCCAACAGTAGAAACACAAGATATTTTCCTAATGTAGCATATTTCATTGTAAAAGATGTATTTTGGCTCTTCAAGTGACCAGCCTTGTTATTAAAATTATAAGGTTGGTGATGCAAACCACATGATTAATCTCTTCCCCTGAAAAGGTTCAAATAATATAATCCGTTCATGAAGATGTTTGAAATGATACCATTTTATCATCCAAATTAGCTTCGCATGAGTTCCTTGGAGAAACCCTAAGAAAACAGATCCTTTTATTCATGCCAGAGAGACCAGCAGAAAACATTAGAAACGTCTCTAAATGTCCCACAAAGCTCCGTTGTGAATGGGAAGTGGTATGGGCGGTAAATAAGCATTATCCAAATCTTATAAAAACTATAAAGGTAACTGGCAGAAATACTGACCTGGTCATTCACTCATAAATAAATATACAACCGTCTTAAACATCCCGGCATATCCCGTTTGGTTGATTCACGGCCATTCACCAGAGACAAGGATTCCTGCCATGGAAGATTTAACACCCTGGGCTATATGTCACTGTCTTGTTAACAGTCCTGTAGGTGGGATGAGCTCTGGTTAACTGCCCTTGCTGACACCTGTGTTTAGTTAACAGATTGGCTAATGATGCCTGGACCTGTGTGAAAATGACCCCCCTCTCTTTATGCTTTGCTCATCCTCTGGAGAAAACGTCCTTGCCACAGGGAAGTCAATGCCCAGCAAGCAATACAGAGAAAGTGCAGAAATTGTGCTTTGGAAAGAGCCCTTCAGACCTGGATTCCATGACTAATTGCATGGTTTCATCCAGATTTTCTTAGCACTTATGAATGGGTTCTTGTGAGCACTTGGCAGCTCAGCGATACATCGTGGTTTCCTCCTTACTGTGTCTCCCTGGCTTCCTGTTCACCCTCCATGGCTCAGCCACTCTGGAGGGCAAATGTTTATGGTTTGATAAAGAGGTTCCTACTTGCATGATGTTTTTGATTGGTTGGTGGTGTCTGCTGGGGTACTCTGTGGGGAAAGATTGTGCTGACTTGTCTGGGATCAGTGGGGAAGAGTGCTGTGATTGATTTGTGACGTCTGCCACAGGTGTAGGACTAGACAGTAGAGGGGCACGTGCTATCTATTTGCAACCTGGCCATGCATTTTAGATATGCCAGGAGGATATGGTATGGTCTGCTAGCCAGCCTCTGATTTCCTCCTGTTGCGCTAGTGCAGGGTAGAGATCGGGGTGGTTGGGGGATTGGGTGTTATACAGGGGCTCTTTTAAGTGTTAACTGGGGCTGCTAACCCCTAAGATACTAGGTAGCTCCAGCTACCAGGTCTACAGTGGCTTCTACTCTGGTCTCAAGCTTGTTTTCCTAGCTTCTTTCCATTGCAAATGTCATACAGTGGCCAGTGAGGAGCAGTAAGATAGGGAGGTCAATTTTGAGGATTTAAAGGGAGTAGTGACTTTGAAGAACCCAAAACGTGTGGTTCCAGATATTGAAGAGGGATCGGGGGGAAGGGCGACTGTGACGACAGGCATTTTACTCACTATTTCATTCACCCTTCTTAAGGACTCTATGAGATAGGTTTCCTCAGTCCCCATCTTCCAGGTGTAAAAGCAGGATCTCAGAGAAGTTGAGTTATATCCCTAGGTCACACAGCTGGTAGTCCGTGCTGGAGCTGGCAGTCAAACCTAGCTCTATGTGATCTCTAGGTTTGGGCTCTCTCCTTTCCACGTCACTCACTACGTTAACCTCTGGGATTCCAGTTTCTAGGGAAAGGTGGCCAAGGACATCCAAGTCCCCAAAGCTGAAGAAATCGGTAGCAGATGCTAATTTCTTCCTCTGCCAAAGCTCTTCATCTTGCCTGGTCCTGCCCAGGTCCTGGTACACCCTGTCCCTCTCAACACAAGAACGTCCCTTTGCTGCATACTGGACAGAGTGATTTCCAGGGTATAGTCCCAAGGCCGTGTTATGCAAAAGACACCATTTTGAACTCTGATAAATAGCTATTCAATTCAGTCCACCAAACTGGGGAAGAATCACTCCAAGAATATCTGTTCCCTGCTGAGCTGATCTGAGTACGACTGACTGTCTTGCTTCATGGAAACAAGGCTGAGGAAAGGGAGGAATTGCCGAGAAAGGAGAGGATTCTCCTTCTAAAGAGGCCTCAGGGATTAAACTAGTCACCTGTGCGGTATCCTGTCGGATGAGTGATAGAATTTCATCTTCTTGTCAGTGGAGCCAGCAGAACGTGATGTGCTAGATATATGCCTGCTGTTCCCCTGCAGAGAGAAAGAGAGAATAGAAGATTCCTGCTTCGTACCCTTAGGAGACTAGGGAGGGCAGGGCCAGCCCTCTGAGTCTCTTTCCTTTCTTCTGGGAGTTGTGACACAGTTTAACTGCTGTTGCTAAATTCTCTGACAACGGCCTTCTGACTGTGGTTTGCTCGTTGTGGAGCTGGGAGAAGAGCGCAACACGCTCCCTACCCCATACCTTTGTGTTAGTTAAGAAAGGCTCACTCCTGCAACAAATACCCCTCAACCTCATGGTGTAACGAACCAAAGGCTTATTTCTCGCTGAGGCCATAGTCCAGTGCTGGTGGAGCTGGCCAGTGGGTTGAGTCTGCTCTACTCAGTCATTCAGGGAGCCAGGCCCCCTCCACCCTTGGGTTTTTCATCCCCTAGGGTCTTGGAAGGTCACATAGGAAGTCTACTAGGGCCCAGGCCAGGAAGGGGTGTCCATCACTGCTGCCTACATTCCATGGACCAGATCTGTCATATGATCCTGTCTCTCTGCAGGGGACACTGGGAAATATTGTGTAGCTGTGTCCCCAGGTAGAAAAGGAGGTGGTATTTGCTGAACTCGTGGCATTGCTGTCTCAATCTCCATCTCAAATGGCCAATTCCCCATGTCAAGAGAACAAACAGGGATTCCCTGGTGGTCCAATGGTTAGGACTCCATGCTTCCAGTGCAGGAGGCATGGATTCGATCCCTGGTCAGGGAAAAAACTAGGATCCTATATGCCACACAGCACGGCCAAAAAATAAAGAACAAACAAATCAACAACAAAAGGGTTGGCACCAGCCCAGACATATTTGCTTATTTATTCTTGAATAGGGGAATTTTCCAACTCTAGAATCTAGATCATTGCTTCTCCAAATGAGGTACACAGTGTCCTGAAGGAGTGTGGTGGGTGTGAAAGGGCATGTGTCCTCACCAGTCAGCATGGGGCATCATATCAGTGCGGCAGTTTTCCCTGAAGTTTTAAGGGAATTAAAAATGTTGAATTTTTACTTCCTTTAAGGGTTTAGACACAAGCATACCTAAGGGAAATCACGAGATTTCTGATCTTCCTCAAGTTAGGAGTCTTACATGTTTAAGGCTCCTTTTGTGGACCTTAGGGATATTCTTCCTCTTTTCTTTACATTTAGGGGAAGTTGAGGAAACTGCTCCTGAAACATTTGACTCAAGATGCTTCTTTACCTCCTTTTCTCAGTTCTAAGTTTCACAGGCTTCCACACTGGAAGGGGAAGACGAGTTGGGAGTTTACCTATGATCTCATTACACTAGAATATTTTCTGAATCAACCGTGAGTCAGACACACTGCTACAGGCTTGCATGTGTCCTGGTTATCTATTGCTGAATAGCAAACTGTGCTAAAATTCAGTGGCTCAAACAACCATTTGATCATCTTACGATTTTGTGGGCCACGGATTTAGGCAGGGCTCAGCCGGGCCAGTCTTACGCTCTACATGGCTTCGAGGTGGCTTGACTCAAATCTCTGGCACTTGGGCCAGACAGCTAGAAGACTGGGTTCCAGCTGGAGCCCTTTACCCCTTATGGGCAGCTCAGTGGTCCAAGAACAAGTGTTCTAGGAGGGCTGGGCAGAAGCTGCAAGGCTCCTTATGACCTAGCTTCGGAAGTCCTGAAACTTCTGCCACATTCTATTGATCACGAAAACCAGCTGATCGAAGGTGAAGGGAATTAGACTCCACTTGCAATGGGCAAATTCACCAAGAGTGTGCAGCCATCTTTCATGGACCATTGTGTGGATTATCTTATTTCATCTTCCTAGCATCACTAGGAGGTAGACATTACCTCTAGTCCCGTTTTACAGTTGAATCAATTTTATTTACTTGGTCACTGATTCATAGTACCTAATAATCCACATACTCTCTAAATAGAGTTAGGGCTTTCAGAGGCGTAATCTAAGTGACTACTGAATAGGAGGGCCCCTTTGTAAAAAGTTCCTTGGCCTAAGTAACTTAGAACTTGAAATGGTGGCCCTAATATTTACGATAGCTAGCTTTTCGAATACTTAAATATGCCCCTAACCTTCGATTCCTGTAACTGTTGTGTCTTTTTGTTTGGTAGATTATATTATTATTCAAAACATTGGCCCATCCTCTCCGTGGGAGGATTTTACTTTCCACCGTATTGCTTCAGTCTTGGCTGTGTGACAAGTTGGGGCTGTGTAGCGTGACTTCTAAGCAGAAGCTTTCACAGTCATTATGTAGTTCTGCCAGGGTCTCTTTTCCTCTGCCACGAGGTTGGCAGTGTCCCCAAATGCAGGCTGCCTGCCTGCATCACAGAATAAAGATCCCACAAAGCCAAGCCACAGCCAGCCCACGATGGACATGTGAGTCTAGGAAGCCATAAACTCTAATTGTTGCAATCCACTGCGATTTGGGGGTTGTTTGTTACTGCATCATCATTTAGCCTAAGCTCACTGTTACTATTAGTTTTCCCATTTTATAGAGGTTGAAATAAGTTGAGGAGAGTTAAATAACTTATCCAAGGTCTAGGACTTAACCCTAGGCTGTTTGATTCCAGAGGCTTGATCTTAATCTTCTATATAAGTGGTGAAAAAAAAGACTCAGACTGGAGAAGCCACAGGCTTGAGTTGCATGTTTGGTTGTTGTCTTACTTTGGGCTGCTACAACAAAAATAGCATAGACGGGGTGGCTTAAACACTAAACATTCGGGCTTCCCTGGTGGTACAGTGGTTAAGAATCCGCCTGCCAATGCAGGGGACACGGGTTCGAGCCCTGGTCCAGGAAGATCCCACATGCTGCAGAGCAACTAGGCCCGTGTGCCACAACTACTGACCCTGCGCTCTAGAGCCCGTGAGCCACAACTACTGAGCCCACGTGCCACAACTACTGAAGACCGCGCGCCTAGAGCCGGTGCTCCGCAACAAGAGAAGCCACTGCAATGAGAAGCCCATGCACCGCAACGAAGAGTAGCCGCCACTCGACGCAACTAGAGAAAGCCTGCGCACAGCAACGAAGACCCAAAGCGGCCAAAAATAAATAATTTTTTTTTTCTTTTTAAATCACCTCAAAAATAAATAAATAAACATTTATTTCTCATGGTTTTGGAGGCTGGGAAGTCCAGGATTAAGATGCTAGTAGTCTGATGTCTGGTAAGGGCCCACTTCCTGGCTTATAGACAACTGCATTCTTGCTTGTCCTCACGTGGATGTGAGGTAAAGATAGAGACAGAGGTAGAAAAGAGAGAGAGAAAGAGAGAGAGAGATTAGAGCAAGTTCTGTCAAGTCTCTTCCTTTAAGGGCACCAACCTCATTATGAGGGTTCCACCCTCATGATTTGATTACCTCCCAGAGGTCCAGCCTCCAAAAGCCATCACCTTGGGAATTCAGGCTTCACCATATGAATTTGGGGGTGACACAAACATGCATACCATAACAGCTCCCTAATGTGCAGCTTGTCTGATCTTTAGCTCAGTGACAACAGCTCATGTGCCAAAGGTACCTCTGACTTTCAGGAGAGAGTCACTGACACATCTCCTGGCTGGGGATGTAGCTGAGTAGTTCGTTTTATCACAAGGGAGCAAAACCGTATAAATATTTTTTGAGCATCCTGTAGTATTTCATTGTATTTACAAGGTAGACATCACTTGGGATGAGTTAGCCTTTCCTGGCCTGACATGCTTCTCTGCTCCTTTTTTCTAAACAACAAGAAAAAGAAGGAAAGCAAAATAGAGGCGTGGCTGGTGCGTGAATTGCAAGGTGTTAAGGGACTGTCTGCAGCTTCCTTTTTTCTCGGAATTGTGCACACAAACGCCCACTACTTCTTAGTCTCTGGCTTTGCTGGGTAACAGTGGCATGAAAAGAAGAGAGGAAGTCACAGTGTGGTTAAGATAGGGAACTTCACCTGAAATTGGAGGAGTGTCCTGGCTGGTCACCTACGTGCTGGATTTCTGGAACCCATGCTGTTCTCAGAAGCATTTCTTCTCTGTCTTGGAGTATTTCCTTTTGCCTACTATTCCTATGCTGTATATGATTTCAAATGATTTTGGCTGCAAGTAATATAAGCCAAACTAAAAGAGGCTTTATCAGCAAGGAATATTCTATTTTTATTCATTTTTACTTGAGACGTGATTGACACATAACACTGTGTTAGTTTTAGGTGTATAAGGTAATGATTTGATATATGTGTATATTGTGAAATGACTACCGGAGTAAGTTTAGTTACAGTCCATCACCACAGATAGTTATAATTTTTTTTCTTATGATGAGAACTTTTAAGGTCTACTCTCTTAGCATCTTTCAAAAATATAATACAGTATTATTAACTGGATTGACAAGGAATGTTTATTGTCCGGAAGTAGGACAGTTGCAGAGTGGCTTAATTCAGTGGCTCCACGACAACATTAAAGATGCAGGTTCTTACCATCTTTTTGCTCTGTCATCCTGAGATTGTTGACTTACCTTCTTAGGTTGGTTCCCTCGGGGCTCTGTAGTTCCCTGTGCAGAAAGCAGCAACTTCTAGTGAAAAGGGAACTTGCTTCTCCCACATGGACTTGGAGCAGTTCCTAAAATGGAAATTTGCATGCAGGGAGGTGACGGATGCTTGCTCTCAGGAACAGGACCTGATGGGGAGTGACAGACAGGACTGGCCAGCAAGAGGAATTGAGCTGAGATGCAGTCGCACAGAGGCCTCAGGTGACCCCACAGGGCACCCTGGAGCTGGTTGGATCCTCAGTTTCCCAAGTTGAGGCAAGAGGCTGGACCTATGTGCTTCTACATGGACCAGTCACTGGATTTGGGCTTAACCTTGGCCACAGACCTCTTGGAAGGTGCAGGAGTGAGAGCTTCTGTCCTAAAGGGGGGTCTGGGTGGTGCACCCGGCATCCACCACACGTCTCTTTTCCTGAGCAAAGACGTGTTTCCCACATGCCTCTTCACATCCCCCTGGCCGGCACTGCATCTCATATCCATTTCTAAACCGTTTATTGGTAACGGCAGTGGAGATACCAGGATTGCCTTTGACTGAAAAAGAGCCACACTCTGGGGATAGCTTGGGTTTCTCCTGAAGGATGAAGCTGCTCTGAAGGAGGTATATAAAATCAGGTATGTTAGCAAGGAAGGTGGAGAGTAGGGTGGCCATTCAGTGGGAACAGAGTCTGGCCCGTGCAATCCTGAATATTTATCTGTCTGATTGATCAGTGCTGAACACAGTGGAGGGAATCCCAGATACAATGTGTCAGAAATGTCTGTATCTCTCAGTGCTTAGGGGAGGAACATGCAAGGAGGGGAAAAAGGGCTACTTCCCACAGGAAGCCCCAAGCTGTGACTGCATTGGTGATGCAGGAGGATAGGTTTCTCTTCTCTATACAGTTGACCTCGAGCAGTGTGAGGGTGAGGAGTGCCAGTCCTCTGCAAAGTGGAAAGTCCGCCTGTCATTTTTCCTAGGCCCTCCCTATTGGTGTTTCCTCCCTATCCGTATCCGTGGTTCTGCATCTTGGAGGGCCTCGTAATGCTGTAGTATTTACAATTGAAAAGAATCTGCATATAAATAGACCTGTGCAGTTCAAATCTGTGTTGTTCAAGGGTCAACTGTATAAGCTGTATTTAAAATGGTGATCCTGGAGGTTGGCTGAAGGCTCCATTGTCCTGGCTCCCAAGGAGTCCAGATGGACCTTAAAGCATCAGTAAAGTCTCTGCCGTGGGCAGACGTGCTTTACTTCCTGTATGTCACCCTCCATCTTAGTTCGAGGTCCCCTGGCACAGACTCTGAGACCAAGATGCAAATGCCAGCCATTTGTGTGGGCAGCACAGGTGGGGAAGGGGGCATGTGACACAGGAAAGGACGGCAGCAGGGTTGTTGGGTAAAGTGCAGCACCCCGATAAAATGTGAATTGCAGATAACCAACGAGTAATTTTAAAAATATAAGCATGTCCTGTGCTATATTTTTTAGATAATTTTTTTTTTAGCGTATGTCCCAAATATTGCCTGGGGACATACTTATACTAAAAAATAAATCAGTTTTATCTGAAATTCAGATTTAACGGGGGGGGGGTCCTCTAATTTTTATTTGTTGAAGCTGACAACCTGAGATGGCAGCCAATAAAGGATGCATGGTCAAGTCAGCAGCTACTGGGGTGACGGGCGCTTTATCCACTGGGGATGGCCCAGAGTCACTGAACCCGGGAGGCAAAGGAGCTGGGGTATTTGTATATCTGCTCCAATAGTCTTTGGTTGAGAGCTGGGTGGGGTTGGGTGCTGGTCCTGAGGTGGTGATTTCCTGACTTTGGTGACCTTTCATGAGCACAGACAGAGCAGCATCCCTGTATGGCTTCTGAGAAAGGCCTCAGGCAAAGAGATGCAGGTCCTGATAGCGTCAAGTCAGCTGATGACCATAAAGTGATAAGGCCCGAGTGATATGAGCAGGGCACGGTCAGTGCCCTAGGACCTCAGTTATGAAATGGATGTCGTAGTACTGGAAGTTACTAGAAGTCGGTAGATCTGGGTTAGAATTTTGGTTCTATCAGTGAATGTATGACCTTGGACACATCGCTTAACTTCTTGGCCCCTTCTCTTCATCACTTAAATGGAGCTACTGATGCCTACTTCATAGGGTTATTGTGAGGGTTAAAAACACGAAAAAGTATATACAATGCCTGGTGCCTAGTAAGTGTCCAGAAAATATCTGGTCATGAGGATGTTAAAATATATAGGCTTTGAGATCAGACCTGAGTTTGAGTCCTAACTCTGCTAGCTACCAGCCTGTGGCCTTGGATAAGTCACATTATCTCTCTGCCTTTTCATCTGGAAAAGGCAGGGACTTCCCTGGTGGTCCAGTGGTTAAGACTCTGTGCTTCCACTGCAGGGGGCACGGGTTTGATCCCTGGTTGGGGAAGTTTCACGTGCTGCATAGGACAGCCAAAAAAAAAAAAAAGAAGAAGAAAAGAAAGAAAGAAAAGGCATCCATCTCCTAAAACTCTTTTGAGGGTGGAAAGGTATGAGGTATGTTAAGGTATGAGGTATGTTAATGGGGTATGAGGTATGTTAATGGGGTATGAGGTATGTTAATGAGGTATGAGGTATGTTAAGGTATGAGGTATGTTAAGGTATGAGGTATGTTAATGGAGTCTGAGGTATGTATGTGCACGCCTGGCACAGAGCAGGCATTCGGGTCTAGGAAGGTTTGTGCTGTTATTCCTTAGTAGGGCGTGAGGAGGGTATGAGTTCCTCACGAAATGTTCCAGGCCAAACCTGGCATGTAACTCTGCCCAAGTCTCTTCAAACCCTTGATGGCATCATACACGGGCACAGGGCTGGGACTTCTGGGGAGGATGGATCTGGGTAGGCATCAGGAATTGCCATCCTTCTGGGCACAGATCCCTCCCTCTTGAAACTGGGTGGGGCCACGTGACTTGCTTTGGCCAATAAAATGTGACAGGTGGGTGGGTGGCACTTCTAGGGGGACCAATGCCACGCTGCAAATGCCTAGGTGACTACTTACCGTTGAGTAGTTGCATCAGAGACTGTCAGGCCCTCAAAACCCACAATATTTACTATCTGTCCCTTTACAGGAAGAGTTTGCTAACCCTTACACGAGCCTATCCTGACATGAGACACACCTGCTGCTGTATTTCAACCTGGGGTATGTGTGGGACCTGAGATTCTGCGTTTCTAATAAGCTCCCAAGGGATATCGATGTTGCCGGTCCATGGACCATCCTTTGAGCAGCAAGGCTCTAGGACAGGGTTTCTCAACCTCAGCACTGTGCATATTTGGGCCCCGATTATTCTGGGTTGTGGGGAACTGTCCTGTGCATTATGGGACGTTTAACGTCATCCCTGGCCTACATTCACCAGATGCCAATAGTTCCCCCTAAGATGTGACATCCAAAAATGTCTCCAGACATCCCCTGGGAGACAAGTCACCCCTAGCTGAGAATCACTGCTCTGGGGTGTCTGGGGTGTGGCCAGCAGGCTCACAGCTCCCCGGGGTCTTGATAACCACCTCTTGGGCAATAGGGTTTGGTCTGTCTCCTGCCTGTCTGGGCCGAAGAATGATGGAAATGGTGCAGAAGATGGAGAACTCGTTTCAGACAGGATAAGTCAGGTACTAGGGAAATGCAGATTATGCCAGGCAGGAAGAGAGAGAAGTTATTACACTTTTCTGCTCTGCTTAAGAGTCAAGTCGATTTTTAAAAAATGTTTCTCTGAAAAAGCTGGATAAGACAGGTGGAAAAATTTGGTGAGAAAGTTTAGAGTCTGGAAAAACAAGTGGAATCTGTGGGCTTCTTCACTAATGGCTCAAAGCCTTGCTAGGTGTATCAACTGGCCGGACATTTGAAGTTTGGTCACTCAGGCCTCTTCTGCCCATCCCCTCTCTGACCTTCCATGCAGAGCAGGACTGACTGTTATCTTTACGAAACCCCGTTTTAGGGGAAAGAAAGGGAAAACCACCATCCCGCCCTTTGCTGCGGGTCCCAGGGGAATGCTGACTTAAATCTGCTGCAAAAGCAAACCTCAGATTGGATGAATCAGAGGTGGGTGGCCGTGCTGCCTTCGTTCTCGGAGGGAAACAACCCAAGTGAGAGTGCTTTGAAATCAGGGGGAAAGAATCCTCCATACATGTCTCAATTTTCACCATTTGCATCTGACCACAAGAAGAAACCCCTGACAATCTGTTTTCTTTTAATGTTTTTTTTTTGCAGGCCCTTTAACATGTAATACGGTTTATTATTCTCTTTATTTTTCTGGATTGTCTAAAATTACTAAAGCCCTAAGAGATTGTTATTTTGAAACTTCAAACAGCGCAGAAATGGGTCAAGTTAGGAGGGAAGGATGAACCCTCCAATCCTACTTCTGGGGATGAGCCACGTGACTGTTTTGGTGCCATCCCCCCCGGATCTTTCTATATATTTAACGCACACGTGGATTGTTTACACGTGAGAGTATAATAGTGTGTGTGGGATGATTCTGCTTTATTTGTTTGCATTGACTATCTGGGCCAGGATGGGGGTGAGTTGAGTGAGACAGCTAGGGTGCAAAATTTAAGGAGGCGCTCACCCCTAGGTGCACGCTGGTGCAGGACCAGCACGTGTACAACCCCGGGGGTGAGCGCCTCCTTATATTTTGCACCCCAGGCATCTCACTCTTAAACATTACTCTCAGGGCCCTGCAGGTGGGCCCTAGGCTGGCCTCACCCTAGTCTCCCTGCTTGTTATATCTTAGATACCTTTCTGTTATAGGTCAAACAGCTCTGCCTCATGTTTTTTTTCATAGTACAGTTTACGTTTTAAAGGGAACCAGTTCTTCAATTTCATTTCTAACTACCCAGGGAGTGTACAACAGGAAAAGAACTATTTGTGTATAACTTGCCTCCACTACCTTCTAGAAACTTCTTTTTTTTTTAAAGTAACATTTTTTTTAAAATAGGCTTTTAAAAAAAATTATTGTTCATTTTTACTTTTGGCTGTGTCAGCACACGGGATGTTTGTTGGGGCATGCGGGCACCCCCCGGCATGTGGGATCTTAGTTCCCTGACCAGGGATCAAACCTGTGGCCTCTGTGGTGGAAGCCCTGAACCTTTTATTTTAAAGATTTATTTATTATTTATTAAAAAAATGTTTTTTGGCTGTGTCGGATCTTAGTTGCGGCACACGGACTCTTGGTTGAGGCCTGTGGGCTCTTCATTGCAGTGTGCGGGCTTCTCCCTCTAGTTGTGGCATGCAGGCTCCAGGGTGTGTGGGCTCCAGGGCGCACGGGCTCTGTAGTTTGCAGCACGCAGTCTTTCTCATTGAGGTGCGCGAGCGCCGTAGTTGTGGTGCGCAGGCTTAGTTGCCTCACTGCATGTGGGATCTTAGTTCCCTGACCAGGGATAGAACCCACGTCACCTGCATTGTAAGGCAGATTCTTTACCACTGGACTGCCAGGGAGGTCCCGAAACTCCCTTCCTTATAGGCATTGACCTAAAGCAAATAGAGGGCCAGATATTTCTCCAGCAAAGATGGGTTTCTTTGGTATCAGCAGAGACTTGCAATTCGGGGTCTGCAACCATGGTGAACCACGTGTAAGTCCCTCCTCAGCCCCTTGTTGAGCTGCCCTGTTAATGAGTTGAGAGGATAATGGTGAGCAGCTGAGAGAGGCCAAGTAGATTTACATCAGAAAAGCCTCTAAGGTGCTTGGGAGAAAGGGGTGGAAGAGGTGAAAGAAAGGGGCATAAGAGAGGGTCTTGAGGAAGAGGCAGGAAAAGGGGATTTGGGGGGAGCAGCTGCCTCTGTGAGTGAGAATTTGGGGAAAGAAATGTCTACAGAGGAAAGTTAGCACGTGTGACGTAGTGTGACTCAGTCTTTACTATCCCTTCATGTCCTCTTGGAAGACCCTTACATTATTCCTCCAGGTTTTCTGCAGTTGAGTTTGTGCTGTTTGGGGTGCGTCATGGCCTAGAACCCAGCCCCAAGGCCAATTGGACATAATTGGGTTACATGTTCTTGGTGAATTTGATGTGGGATCACTGGAGCCCAGAAAAGTTACTTCTTTTTCTTTTTCTTTTTTTTTCTTTTTTGCGGTACGCGGGCCTCTCACTGTTGTGGCCTCTCCCGTCGCGGAGCACAGGCTCCGGACGCGCAGGCTCAGCGGCCATGGCTCACGGGCCCAGCTGCTCCGCGGCACGTGGGATCTTCCCGGACCGGGGCACGAACCCGTGTCCCCTGCATCTGCAGGCGGACTCTCAACCACTGAGCCACCAGGGAAGCCCAAGTTACTTATTTTTCAAAAACTCTGCTCTCCTACTAAAGGTAGAGGGTACTAGGCCTCTTTGAGAAGTTTTGGGAAGCTCTGAACCTACTCAGAATAATGCAGATGAACAAGTGCACAGATAATTTTGGCAGCAGTATTCAGGGGATCCTGGAATACCAGAGGCCCAACCTTAGACCCTCATTCAAGAATAGAGGGGAGAGGGGACTTCCCTGGTGGCACAGTGGTTAAGAATCCACCTGCCAATGCAGGGGACACAGGTTTGAGCCCTGGCACGGGAAGATTCCATATGCCGTGGAGCAACTAAGCCCGTGCGCCACAACTACTGATCTTGTGCTCTCGAGTCTGCAAGCCAAAAGTACTGAGCCTACCTGGTGCAACTACTGAAGCCTGAGTGCCTAGAGCCCGTGCTCCGCAGCAAGAGAAGCCACTGCAATGAGAAGCCCCCGCACCACAACGAAGGGTAGCCCTCGCTTGCCACAACTAGAGAAAGCCCACACGAAGCAACGAAGACCCTACGCAGCCAAAAATAAATAAATAAATAATAAATTTATATTAAAAAAAAGGAATAGAGGGGAGGGTTCTACCTAACGCTGAAGGCCCAGCCACTGCAAATCAGACCATGTTGAAATTGGGCCAAATCAGTGAGCCTCTCCGTCTCCAAGAGGACCTGGTGGAGGCAGATACGAACTTGAAACCTGAGTATTTTGGAGCCTTGGTCTCTCCCGCTTGACAACAGGAGGAATATTTGGGAATTTGGCAGAAGTTTCTGACCCAGAAATCTTACAATGGGAGTTTGTCTCTGAAATCCCATTGGAGACCATTAGTGGAGCGATTTGTAGCCCCTTGCTTTTTTTGGGTGCCAAGAGCTGTTCTGTTTTTGGGAGGCAGCCATCCGGGGCTGGGAAAAGAGCAGGCAAGAATATTCTAAGCCCTGCTGAGTGATCCCTGGTGGAAGATGAAGAAAAATGAGAATGTAAATCCTTGGTGGTTGAGAGAAGCCTGCAAGCCTGGATGTTAGGACCAGCCTTGGAAAGAAGTAACAAAAGACTGTATGTGGGGGAAACCCACTCCTTTTTTTCTTCTCTTCCTCCTCCCCTTTCTTTAAAAGCTATTCTATCCTCACTAGGGAGACCTAGGGACCGTTCACCTTTCTGAAGCCAAGCGAGGGGGATTCCAAGAGAATCATGGGTGTCTTAGTTTGAGTTTGCATCGAAGCAGACCCTGGAAAAAGAATGTTATTGCAAGTAGTTTATTTGTAGGGAAAAACTGGGAGGGGGAGGGGGAAGTGAGTCAGAGAAGGGAAGGCAGCCCCTAAAAGGGTGTGTTGTAAAGTGAGATCTCCGTAGAAAACGTGCCCTCAGAGATATTCCACGTCATAGGCAGGGTATTTATTCCCCAGCCCTGGAGGGCCATTGATTAGAGGCTGATCCTGGAGGGTGTTAATTCCCTGGCAATTTTGGCCTGCTGCATACTTGGGCAGGGTGGGGTCCAATTGTCAGAGAAAGCCTGCAGGCAAAGATACTCAGGTGCCGGCAACTGGGAGTCAGGCTTGTGTGTACTAAAATAGTAACAGCTGAAGGGATCCACGGGGCGCCATGACTTTTACTCCATTTGTGATCATTAGCAGAGGCTCCGCAGAGCAGAGCGTGGCCTCGTGGCCTCGTGTTCCCTGGTTGGTTGGTTAGTTGCTTGCTTGCTTGCTTTCTGAACTGCCAAAGCTAACAGGCACTCCTGGTGGAGCCTGTGAAGAGTGTGCTGAGAGTTTTTGGAAGAGCTCAGAAGTTGTGGGGTGAGCTTGAACAAGGAGCCTTGAGCCTGCCTCTGGTCTAGAGATGGCCCATGACAGCAGGGATTGAAGGGAGCGTGGTGTATTGAGGTTGGAAGAAGATGGGGCAGCTCCAGGACAAGCTCGGTTCTTCACTGCAGTTGGAAGGTGCACACCCCAGCACTTCCTGCAGCTCCGCATGAAAAACCATGGGGGTCAGAGTTTGAGAAGGAGCTGTAGGGCTTGCCCAGGAGGCCACTGGGTCACACAATGGGATGTCTAACATGGAAAAGTCATTGTCAAGTCGAATTGCTATTGGTGCGAAAAGGAGACATGGCTACCCCTCTGGGAGAAGTCATCCTCATTGGAGAGGGACTGGGGAAAGCTCAACACAGCCACCTTTGTGGTGCTCACCATGGCAGCAAGGTTGATCAGCCTCACATGGGGCCACCGGGAACCAGCAGTGCCAGGGACACTTTGCCAGCACTGACACGTGGATACTCAGGTAAGGAGACTCCCTGTCTCAGGCTTCAACTCTGAAGAAGCCCACAGCCAAGAGGGTGGGGATGAGCTCTTTTGTTTTTCTTTCCAGTATTATTGAGATATAATTGAAATAAGACATCATATAAGCCAAATGTGTATTACCTAATGATGTATGCGTGTACTGTGAAAATGATCAGCACAATTAGTTAACATCCATCCTTTCACATAGTTACAAAATTTTCTGTCCTTGTGATGAGAACTTTTAAGATCGACTCTCTTAGCCACTTTCAGATATACAAAACAGTATTGTTAGCTATAGACATGATGTTGTATATTACATCCCCAGGACTTAACCATATCTTACAACTGGAAGTTTGACCACTTTCACCCAATTCCCCAGCCCCATTCCCCATCCCCTGCGTCTGGCAACCATAAATCTGATCTCTGTTTCTGTGCGTTTTTTTTTAAAAATTGAAGTATAGTTGATTTACAATATTGTGTTAGTGTCAGTTGTATATCAGAGTGATTCAGTTATAGATTTAGGTTTAGATTTCTCATGTAAATGAGAGGACACTGTATTTGTCTGACATTTCTCAGCGTAATGCCCTCAAGGTCCATCTATATTGCCCATTTTAAAATTGGATTACTTGTATTTTTGCTGTTGAGTTGTATGAGTTCTTTATATATTTTGTGTAATAACCGTTTATCAGATCTGTGGTTTGCAAATATTTTCTCCCACTGTGTAGATGGCCGTTTCATTTTGTTGATGGTTTCTTTTGCTGTGCAGAAGCTTTTAGTTTGATGTGCCTCCCACTTGTTTATTTATTTATTTATTTTGCTTGTGCTTTAGGTGTCATATAGAAAAAAACCACTGACAAGACTCATGTCAGGAAGCTTTTTTCCTGTGCTTCTAGGAGTTTTATAGTTTCAAGTCTTACATTTAAATCTTTAATCCTTTTTAAGTTAATTTTTTTGAGTGGTTTAAGGGGTCTAGTTTCATTCTTTTGTGTGTAAATATCTGATTTTCCCAACACCATTTAGTGGAGACTGTCTTTTCTCCACTGAGTATTCTTGGCTCCCTTGTCAAATATTAGCTGACCATAAATACATGGGTTTATGCTTGGGCTCTTGATTCCGTTCCATTGATCTATTTGTCTCTTTTTATGTCAGTACCATACTATTTTGATTACAATAGCTTTGTAATATAGTTTGAAACCAGGAAGTGTGATGCCTCCAGCTTTGTTCTTCTTTCTCAGGATTGCTTTGGCTATTCCAAATCTCTTGTGGTTCCATGCAAATTTAAGGATCGTTTTCTCTATTTCTGTAAAAAAAAAATCTCTATCTATCTATATATATCTATCATTGGAATCTTACAGGGATTGCATTAAATCTACAGAAAACTTTGAGTAGTATGGACATTTTAACAGTACTAATTGTTTCAGTCTGTGAACAGGGATATCATTCCATTTATTTGAGTCACTTTCAGTTTCTTTATTCAGTGTTTTATGGCAGGCAGTGTAGAGATCTTTCACCTCCTTGGTTAAATTTATTCCTAAGTATTTTTTAATGCTATTTTGTAAATGAGAGTGAGGTGGTCTTAAAAGAAGACTCCCTCTCCCCATTCCCAGCTTAAGAAGCTGGGGGCCACAGTGCCGGCCTGCACTGAATTGTGCTTGAGAGTGAATTTTTTAAAAATCAAGAATGAGTAGAGTAGAAAAATAAAATGTAGCAGAACCATATAGTGGAATATCATATGGCAATGAGAGTGAACAAGCTATAACAACATGCACCAATATAAACAAAATGTTAAGTGGGTGAAGCCTGTTGCATGAAATTCCAAAAGCAGCAAAACAAATGTATGGTGTCAGAAGTCAAGATAGTGGCTACCTTGTGTGGAGTAGCAGTTATAGGAAAGGAGCACAGAGAGGTTTCTAAGATTTTGGTCTTGTTTCGTTTCTTGATCTGAGTGGAGTTTACACAGATGTGTCCATTTTATGCAAATTCATTGAGCTGTACATTTGGGATCTGTGTACTTTTCTATATGTCTTTTATACTTCAATACATTTACAAAATTTAAAAAATTTTGAACAAAAATACTAAGTCTTATACCTTGGAATGAACTTTTCTGGTAACCAAAAGTAACTGAAAAGTTCCAGAACTGGACCAAGATGCCACCAAGGGAGCTGTTACCCTAAAGGAAAGTGGGAACTCAGCCAAGCAGAGATGGGGGCAGTAAAATCCATACCGCGGATCCAGGACAAATAACCTTTTGCTTCAACAAAAACTTCAAGAATCAGAAGCAAAGAAAGGAGAGGGACAGGAAGAAGTCAGTTTTGCGATGACACTTCCCAAGAAGCTGTGATTTCTTGATAAATTAATGAATGGTTGCAAATGTTTGGCAACAGCGTTGTCAAGACTGTCCTCAGAGAAAAGATTCCAGATGAGAAGGATATTTTTCAGTAAACTCCCTTGTCTCCAGGCTCCAGGAGACCTGGCAGGCGCTGGCAGGCATGCTGCCCAACACATAAGGGGGACCCATCAGCTTCTTCAAGCTTCCCACAAAATGTTGTGATGAGCCTCGATGTGGCTGCAATTAGATCAAATAAAAGCAACGTGTTAAAAGCACAGCAGTGGGAGGTCATGTGCAGAGCATCAACGAACACGTTGTAAATGTAAGTCTTTCCCTGAGCCTGATAGAGAGGTGTGGCGTGGAATGGAGATGAAGGCGGTGTCTGCTGGTTTGCAGTGTCATCCTGAGCTGGCCAGGGATTGGGGGAGGGGTATTAGTATGATATTAAGGAATAACAGCTCGTTGTTTTCAGGGCTTCCTCAGTGCCAGATTCGGTGCTAACTGCTTTGCAGGCAATACCAGTAAAGTGGGTTGTATTAGTCCCATTTGAAGCTGAAGAAACTGAGGTCCTGAGTACTTAGGAGAATTGATAAAGGTTAATAAACAGTTAACTAGGGCCTGTGTCCGCCAGAAGCCACAGTTCACCTGCTTTTTGAGTTTTACTTTTTTAAAGTATAATTTACATACAGGAATTTACATACATCTTAAGTGAAAGTGATGAGTTATTACCATGCATCCACCACCCAGATCAAAACAGGGAACGTTCCCATCATTCCAGAAAGTTCCCCCTCGTGTCCCTTCTCAGTCATCACCCCCAAAGAAAGTACCGTTCTGATTTCTATCGTCATAGATTAGTTTTGCCTATTCTTTTTTTTTTTGCGGTACGCGGGCCTCTAACTGCTGTGGCCTCTCCCGTTGCGGAGCACAGGCTCCAGATGCGCAGGCTCAGCGGCCGTGGCTCACGGGCCCAGCCGCTCCGCGGCACGTGGGATCTTCCCGGACCGGGGCACGAACCCGTGTCCCCTGCATCGGCAGGCGGACTCTCAACCACTGCGCCACCAGGGAAGCCCGAGTTTTGCCTATTCTTGAACTTCATAAATGGCATTGTATCATGTGTGCTGTTTTGTGCCTGGCTTCATTCACTCAACGTGAAGACTTTGAGATTGAACCCCGTGTCTCCTGCTCGAGTCAGCAGCCCGTTCATTTTTCACTGCTGAGTTGTATTCCACTGTATGAATGTGGTGCTCTGTGTCAATTCATTCTGTTGATGGATATTTGGGTTGTTTCCCGTTTTAAAGGCCAAGTGCTTTTATCCACAGATATTTCACTGCAGATTGATGAAGGCAGCTGGGTTACTTGTCACAGCAGGAAGGGCACTTATATGAAAAAAGAATGGGGTTTCAGAGCCTGAGACTGGTTGCAGTTAAGCTAAGGAGAAATGGAAGCCGAGCTGGACTCCCTTACCCTCAGGTTTCTGCAGGACTCACTCGCTGGCTTCGTTCACTCAGGTCTCTGCTCAAATGTCACATTCACACCCTACTTAAAAAGGCACCTCCCAGCCTTCCCTGGTGGCGCAGTGGTTCAGAGTCCGCCCGCTGATGCGGGGGACAGGGGTTCGTGCCCCGGTCCGGGAGGATCCCACATGCCGCGGAGCGGCTGGGCCCATGAGCCACGGCCGCTGAGCCTGCATGTCCGGAGCCCGTGCTCCGCAACGGGAGAGGCCACAGCAGTGAGAGGCCCACGTACCACAAAAAAAAAAAAAAAAAAAAAAAAAAGGCACCTCCCTACAGGTTAAATGTCAACACAGGGGTAAAATCGGCAAAATCCAGACCATGTGAAATTCCACAGGACAAATGACCTACTCATTTCAACAGAAATCTGCAAGAAACAAAAACAAAGACAGGACTAATGGATGGGGAATTAGAGACTAAAAGATTTGTTTGAATCAGAATCTAAATTAGGTTCCTACCAGGCAAGCCAGCAAAATATGTTAGACAGTGGAGGGATATGAAAATGGGTAGACTGTTAGAGTGTGTTAAGAAATTCTTATTGAATGGTTTAAGTATGATGCTGGCATTGGGGTTATGTTTTGTATCGGTCCTTTCTCTTTTAAAGTAAATGACACCTCTCCACCCTCATGTTCTGTCCTTCGTCCCTGCCTGATGTTATTTACTAGCACTTATGGCCCCTTGACATTGATCCTTTTTGTTTTTTGAATAGAAGCTTCATGAAGGCAGAGCCTTTGTCTTGTTCATAATGCTTAGTTCCAGCGCCTGGCGCGTAGAAGGTGCTCGTTACATTTGCATCGAATGAACATGCGAAGAGTTTGAGCAAGGTTCCCCTACAAACAAAATGCCAAAGAATTGAGAAACAGAGGGGAATGATGAGCCATGGGAACATGGTTTCTGAAATCTGAGTTTCTTGCAGTGAGAGAGGCTGGCTTTGAAGGGCAGCTTTGTCAGAACTGTTTAGGGAGCTCTCTCCTGTGCTTGACCAGAGGGGAGACAAAAGTCACCCTGCCCAGAGGGTCCCCACGTTTGAGCTGGGCCACCATGCAGCAGGCTGGCTGTGTTTTCAGCAGCTGGGAGCCACGGGGCGAGCGTGTCACCAGGGTACTGGCTGCAGCATTTGAAGACATGCTTCGTTACTATTTAACTACACAGCACTTCGGGCTCGTCTCTTAACCTCTCTGTGCCTCAGTCTTGCCTGTTGTGAAAGGAGTTCATTCATACAGCTCTCCCACAGGGAGAAGCGAAGGAGAGTCTTCATGTGGGGTGGGGACTGAAGACAGGCATTTTAGTAGCTCCGCCCCCCTTCCCCAGTAATTCTGAGAAGGTGCCCCTGATGTAAAACTTGACTTGATACACAGAGGGGAAGGTTGTAGAGTTGTGCCTAAAACAAAAATTGCTAATAGTCAAAATTGCCTTTGGAAATTCTTCCAGGAAGGGACCTCGCTGGAGAGAACAGCTTTGCCTCCACGAGTGGGACAGCTTTCTGTGTCCTCACCGAGAGCCGGATGAAGGAGGTGGACAGCAGGCCCACCTCAGTACAGGGGGAAGCTGTCACTGAGGGGGGCGCAGGAGAACTGGGACCTGAACCCAGGCCATCTGGCCCTGGAGCCTGGGTCCTTAACTGCACTGCTGTGTGGCCCCAAGGGGAAGAGGGCCACCGGCACCCTCAGCTGACACGGCAGTGCCTGGGGTAAAGCAGTGTTAGGAGCATCAGTCTGGATTTAGCACACTCGCTGGTTGAAGACAGAGGGGAGGTGCAGCATAGTGGAGAGGACCACGAAAATAGAGGTGGTGGGAGGTGTGAGGCCCTGGCCCAGCTTCCAACTGTCACTGGTCCCCAGGGCAGGGCCAGGGCAGGTCAGCCTCGATTATAAACTAGCTCAACCATCAGCCTTGGTCTGAGCTACTCACAAATCAGAGAGGCTGGCTGCTTTGAGTTTTCTTGTTTTTTTTTTTTTTTTTTTTTTTTTTTTTGTGCTGGTTTGGGAGAGGCCCTGGCCCAGCTTCCAACTGTCACTGGTCCCCAGGGCAGGGCCAGGGCAGGTCAGCCTCGATTATAAACTAGCTCAACCATCAGCCTTGGTCTGAGCTACTCACAAATCAGAGAGGCTGGCTGCTTTGAGTTTTTTTTTTTTTTTTTTTTTTTTTTCTTTCTTAGTTGTAGGCGTTGAGAGGTGGTAGAATAGCCCCAAACAAGACCTGGGGATGAGTAAAGGGCCTGGATTATCCCCAGCCTGGAATTCAAAGGCAGCTGCAATAGGAGGAAGGACTTGCCCAGACATGTCCACACATCCTTGAGGGCTTGGGAAGAGGATGCAGGATTCCTGGCTTCCCTCCAGGCTCTGCATCCACTTCCTCTCCTTCTGTTTTCCCACTATTGAATTTGGGTCTCTTTCTGGAATGTTCTAAGCCATTTTTAAAGGCAGCAACACACTCTGTTTCTGCCTTGGCTATTAGAGAAACCAGGAGCACATTGCCCAGCAGCTACTGGTGGCCCTCAACCTGAACTCTAGGCTGACCCCTGGCTGAGTGATGGCTATTAGGAAGGACCCTCCCTCCTAAGACCCCCCAAGCCGCTTCAGACTCAGCCATAAAAGCACGTATCGGCATTTCTTCTGTCTTTTACCCCTTGCCCCTTGACTGTCCCATCCTGCTGGCCTCTGTCAGCACCTCTACCTGGATTTCAGTTCATTCGTTCTGTGAGACTGTCACAGTGAGACTGTGCCCTGCTTACATCTGCCACAAGCACCTGCATGGTTTCCTTCAGCCATCATTGCCTGAGGGCTTTCTCTGGCTGCCCAGGCCAGTTCAGCCCCTGGTATAGGATAGCCCAGAAGCTCCAGGGTGTCATC
>NW_020173397.1:9060119-9079223 GCF_003031525.2 Neophocaena asiaeorientalis asiaeorientalis
AGTAGCCCTCAGCCAATGCCTGGTAGGAGTTGGTGGATAAACGCCCTGGCTCCCTTTCCCCTCTGCTGGGGTAACCCCAAAGTGTTTTCTATACTGTGTGCCCTGGGGCATACATGTGAGTATAAGGATGCAATGACTAAGAAAACATGTCAGTTGTTAAGTGTTATGCTGCTGTAATTGGCTGCTTAAAATTGGGTGTTCAGAGAAAGTGAGGTTTAGGCTGAGCTGTGAATTACAGGAAGAAACCAGATGGATAAAGATAAGACAGGAGGAGATCTCTGGTAGAGGGGGGAAAGTAAGAGCAAAAGCATGGAGATGGGAAACTATGTCAGAGTGTTAGTAATGAGGTGTTCTCCTAGTATTAGGACAGTGACTAAAGGTAGTGCCTGGTGCAGAGCACAGGCTTGACCAGGGATACCAACATGGTCTGGGTATTAGTGCAGGCTTCTCTGAGGAAGTAAGAGGGAAACCTAAATCTGGAGAATCAGAAGGAGTAATAGAGGATTGGGAAGAAAATAGAGGCTTCCAGGCAGAAGAACGTCATGTGCAAAGGCCCTGAGGCTGGAGATACGATACGTGCAGTATGGCTGAAGGAAATCAGGGGTAGAGAGCGCAAGATGAGGCTGGAGGGGTTGTGTGACAGATTGTGTTACAAGTGAGCAAATATTCACTCACCTCCCTGCCCCTTGTAGGCATGAGGATACTTCCCATTGACTTGAGGCTTGGCCTTGTGGCTTGCTTTAGTGAATGGAATATGAACGACTGGGACCTAAGCAGAGACCTTACGTGTGTTTGAGCAGTTGGACTTGGCCTCTAGCATCCTTGGATGCAGGAGGCCATCAAGACATTATGTAGGAAGTCCTTCTACCTTCTACCAACCTGTTCAGTTCTATGTAGTTATCCTACCAGGTGATGCGGTGAAGATGGGTGGATGATTGATGGGAAGCTCAAAAGGTGCCTTTTTGGTAAGAGAGAGGAGCCGGGCTGCTGGGACTAAGCCTTCATGTGACATAAATCCTGCCCTTCCTCCTCAGACCCTGGGGAACCCAGGTGGAAGGACGGTTCTTAGTGCACGGTCTATGATGGTGGTTTAGTGGGAGGCCGGTTCAGAGTCTCACTTCCAGGGTGGACTCCTTGCAGGAAAAGATTTAAGGGTGGACAGTTGTGAAGGTAAACATCCTGACCAATGAAGAGAAGAACAGCCAAGCCGAGCGTACAAAACTTTCACCAGGACAGTGGGAGGCTGGTTCTTCCCAAACGGCCTGTTGGCTCTTGCTATGCAAGCTCTCAGCAGGGTTGGTGATCCTGGAGTGGGAGAGCCTCTTCTCCAAGGCAAAACAGGAATCTTGCGTGTGCGGAATAGCCAAGGGAAGAGATAGTGGATGGCTTAGCAGCGATCAGGTGGGTTATTATCTGGGAGGAGCTGCTTAAGGCCAATGTCAAAATTTCAACCTCTGTTGGGGTTGGTGGCGGGGTGGGAATGGTGGACAGGGGGTTATGTGTTCATAAGCCAGGACTCCCATGAGGCCATATCAGCAAAAGTTACAGCCTTTCCTCATCAGTTCTTGGAAGAACTAGATTTCCCTCATCATCTTAGAAAAATGCTTCTGGAGTCAACTGATAATCCATTGAAATAGTGGAGGTGTTCAGTTTTTGTCAAAATTCTGCTTTCATTGCCTGAGTGTTGCCCTGAGTGTTGGGTCTAGAGCTGATTCATGGCATTTGGCCCTTTGTAGCCAGGACAGAGAGAGTGAGAGGATGAAACTGGTGGAGGACCAGTCTCTCACCTCACTTGGTGGAAAAGCTCCTGCCGTCGTACACAGGAACAGAAGTCTTCCCAAGGGAAGTATTGAAGCCTGACTCCCTCTTCAAGAAGGTCCTTTTGATTCTTCTCCTACTGCCATTTGAACTAGAGCATGTTTTCATCTCCAAAGACTGGGCCCTGTTTTATGTCTCCAGAGCAGCCCCCAATTCACCTTGCTAACCTTGATACTATTTGATATTATCAAATATTGGTTGATAATCTACTATGTGCCAGTCAGTGAAATTATAGAAGTTAATGCACAGTCTGATAGGCAAGCACAGTGCATCTCAACATTTTTAATGCCACAGCCCATGGTGAAAATGATAACTTTGTATGATATCCCTCTGAGATGCTATCATGCTAATTGAGTCTCTTTCCTTTCTCCACTTTACCAAAGGTCTACTTCTGTTATCCTTGTTTAGTTTGGACCGTGGCCCCCCAAAGAGCATATTAATATGCTACAACCTATATAGGTGGTGAATAAGTAAATAGTGAAAAATTTGAAATAATCTGAATGTCCATTTTAGCAGAAGCAGAGACAAAGATTTGAGTGTAATTATTTTTTGAGGTCAGTGTGTGTGTGTTGGTGGGGGAATGCGGTGTGCACAACCCTGGAAGGCGATGGAGAAATGGTACAGAGAAGGAGAGGAGCAGGCAGCCAGTAGAAAATGTGTTATTAAGCCTAGTACCGCTGTCAGCATCTGGAGCTTATTTCCGTAGGGAAAGCTCTGGAACCCAAGGCAGAGAGCACTCCTTAGAGTTGCCTCATCCAATGGGTGAGGGAGCTGGGGTATTGATACACCAGCTCCCCCAGTCATTGTCCGAGAGCTGCTCCTGGCAGGTGTTAATTCTCCGGCACTTGCCCCCTGCTGCATTCATAGACAGCGTAGCATCCTGCGGTTCTGGAACCACACTTCCAACTCAGAGATGCAGGTGCCAACAGTGGCATTTGGCTGGAGCACACGGAAATGTTAGGGACATGGGTGGAACACTGGCAGAGCCTGCTAGACCTACAAGAAAGGGTGGTAGAATATTTTTTAACACGTGCTTTCAAGTAAAGGATAAGGTAGAACTGTGTTCAGCCACATAACGTCGAGTACACAAAAGCAGCTTATAGAACATCAAGTAGAGTCAGACCCTTTGGATCTATTATTCTTCTGTGCATGTGAATATGCCACATGTAGGGGAAGGCAAGGCTGGAACTAGGCTAAGGCAAAGATACTTGCTTTGTGCACAGATTCTACAGGGGTGACAAAAAACTCAGTAATCAACGCAAATAATATTTCCATGAAATGTTTTTAAAATATCAAAGTTAATGCCAACAGTTCTTAATGAACAAAGTATCGAAATTTTCAATAAAATTGGGATCTGACCTTGCATTTGCACAACTTGGCCTCATTTTCCTCGTGTTAATCCTGGCCCTGTTGGATTCTGGCCCCTTGAGGTGGAAAGTCAGGGAGATGCCCTGGCCTCTCCCCTCTTCCAGCCCTCCAGCCTCTCACTCATGCATCCCTTGGCCAATCCCAGCTACCGCCGCTGATGTCAGAGCCCCAGAAACTCCACCGGCAGGGGGCAGCTTCGCCCTCTGTCTTCCCCTGTCCCCCATGCTCACTCACCCCTGCACACAGAGCGGAAAAGCTGAAGGGGGACGAATGTATATGAGGACTTGAAGGCCCAGGACCAGTACCATCTTCTCAGAAACCACAATAACCTGGAGGCCAGAAGGACTGGTTCCAGAGCAGGCCCACAAAAGCCCTAGCACCCGACACTTTGGTCTTCCAGGCCTGGTTCCCCGTGGGTAGTTAACCGCACAAGCTCTTTCACAGTCCTCTGGGGTGACAACCTGGGGTCAGGCTGACCTGGCCGGGCTCCGCTTGGTGTACCGAGAGCCCACAGCCAAATGGCAAGTCGTCAGAGCCGGCTTGTGGAAACCAAGCCATCCCGACCCCTCTCCCCCTGAGAGCCGGGCCAGTGCCAAGAGCTCTCTGATCCCAGCTCCTCCAGGAGTCGGTGTGCTGCAGGTGTGTGCAGCCAGCCCCTGTGCAGGTGGGCTTCTTAGTACATTAGGCATCAAGGACCCTTTATGTTTATGTAGCTCAGTGTCGTGCTAACTGCTGACACCCGTGGAAAGATGGAGCCAGGCGGGTTCTGACAGGTCTTTGCAGGGCAGTGGGCAGGGAGACCAAAGTCGCTTGGGGAGGAATATAAACTGGAGGACAGAATGAACTTCTCTTTCATTTGAAGACTTCATGGATCCAGAGCAGTGTTTTCTTTGGGAGATGTTAGCTCATGCCAGTGCGAACAAAATAATGTTTCTGTCTTGACTGAGACTTTTGGCCAAAGAATTCATTTCACAGCCAATGTTCAGATTGACTGTCACACAACCTTTAGTTTTCTTCCATGGAAAACAAAAACACGATGACTTGTTTTCGGGTCCTTGGCAACTGGCAGTGCTGTGTTTCCTTTGTCGTGTCACAGTGGCTTCCATTCCCCCCCTTACCTGTACCTGTAATGAGTGCGTGGGAGGGTCTCAAAGGCAGAAGCGTAGAGAAAGGAGGAGAGGGGGTTGTAATATTCCACAACGAGTGTCAGCACCTTCTTAAAAACAGAACAAATCTGAGAAATGCTCTTCCTCAGGGTGACTAAGCAATGACCCTGTAGTCTAGGGGGTAGGAGAGGGCGAAGAATCTGATCTGTAGACCTTCATCCTCCTTCACTGCCTGGCCCGTTGGTAGCCATGTCAGGAGCGTGGGCTCTGAGTTCCAGTCCTTGGCTGCACCACTTAGTTGTGCTGATTGTCTTTAGATAAATGACTTAACCTCTCTGAGCTTCAGTTTCTTCATCCATAAAATGAAATATAACAATACCTACCACATAGTGTTGTTGTGGCCACTGAATGTGACCATCCTTTTGATCACAGTATCTGATGCAGAGGAAGAGCTTAATCAGTGCTGTGTTTTATTATGACTACTGAGAAGGGTCAGTCTGGAAGCTCCAAATTAAACATCTCCTCTATTTTCTCCAGGGTTCCTCCAGCAAGCCCATAACTTTGGGTCTTGGTAAAATGCTTACAGTCATCATTTATAAGTTCGATAAATGTACTGCATGTCACAACCCAAGAAGGCTGGAGGGAGAGCAGAGGGGAATAATTCTTCATCTGAAATCCTGGCCTGCTTTGCCGTTCTTCACTCAGCTCAACTCCCTGTCTTTCGCTAATCTTATCCCACCCTCTGTATATCGCCAGTCCACAGAGGAAAGCACCAAATACTGTCTGGTACATAGTAGCTGTCGAATGATTGGCATCCATTTGTCTTTGGTTGGATTCCCCCCAGAGGCTGACCCTATGATAAGGCAGTGAGTGCCAGTACTTTATTTGGGAGGTGAACCCAGGAAGCACTGGTAAGAAAGTGAAGAAGTGAGGAAGAGAAGGGAAGGGATGGTGCGTCAAAGAGCAGTCACTGATGTGGGCAACTGTGGGCTCAGTCCCGCTGGTAACCTCTAGGAGGCGCTATGGAGCATGCCTCAGAGTTGTCTTACAGGAGGGGTGAGGAAGCTAGCGATGTAGCCACTAACTCCCCTCGGTCGTTGGCTCAGGGCTCTCCCAGGGGCATGTTCCCGTGGCCCGAGTTGCAAGTGACGAACCCATTGAGTATAGGAAAGCTGGTTCCAAAGAGATATGGGCAGGGTGCTGGTAGCTCCAGCTACACCATCCTAGAATTGCTGAAGTTTTGTGTAACCCTTTGCATTCGACTCAGGATATGTATTGCATGTTTAAAAAATTGCCGTATCTGATGGGATGATTTTGTGTCACTGTAATGCCTCAGGGGCATGGGTCTTGGTCTCAGGGACGGTGTGATTTCTGCTACCTGGGCACAGCTGCCTGCTAACAAATCTGCCTTGAATGGTTGTCTTTTCTTTTTTAAAAATAAATTTACTTATTTATTTATTTATTCGTTCATTTATTTACTTTTGGCTGCGTTGGGTTTTTGTTGCTACATGCGGGCTTTCTCTAGTTGCGGCGAGCGGGGTCTACTCTTCGTTGCGGTGCGCGGGCTTCTCGTTGCGGTGCGCGGGCTTCTCGTTGCGGTGGCTTCTCTTGTTGCAGAGAACACAGGTTCTAGGTGCGTGGACTTAAGTAGTTGTGGCACGTGGGCTCAGTAGTTGTTGCTCATGGGCTCTAGAGCACAGGCTCAGTAGTTGTGGCGCACAGGCTTAGTTGCTTCACGGCATGTGAGATCCTTACGGACCAGGGCCCAAACCCGTGTCCCTTGCATTGGCAGGCGGATTCCCAACCACTGAGCCACCAGGGAAGCCCCAGTTGTCTTTTCTTGAAGGCAGCCACAGAGGCCAAGTGCCAGTGCTCATTTCCTCTTTGAGCTCTCCATAGAACAAGCCAACATCTGGAGTTGGGTTTTTATGTGATGCGCATGGAGCGGAGACCAGCAGTTAATCTCAAGGGCTCAGAAAGCACCACAGCTTTGGGTCAAGGTGACCTGATAGGGTGGGCTGGCACCCGAAGAGTAAACCATTGAGGTGAAGTCTGCTGGCATGGGGATACCATGATGGTACTCTGCAAGACTGTGCTCTAGGAGTTTCTGTGTTTCTTGGTTCTTCTAACTTAACGATAGCTAACATTCGTTGAGCTATTTCTATATGCCAGACACTGAGCTAAGCGCTTCTCACGTTCATTATGTCAAGAGGCAAATGGATAACACCATTTGTTTTACAGATGAGGAAATACAGACACAGAAGTGAACTTGCCCAAGGTCATAGACTCGGTAAGTGACAATACAGTTGAATCCGGGTCCCTCTGACTTTAGAACCCAGAGAGTTAACCACTACACTACCGCACTGTATTTTATTTGTTGTATAGGTTTTTTTTTTTTTTTTTTTTTTTTAGAACTGAGGAAGTTCCTGCACTAGTGGTAGGAACAGTAAACCAGGAAGCTCTAGGTTCTGGGGGGTGGGGTGAAGGCAGTGGGGTGAGGAGGGGTGGAGGTAGGGTGACTAGCCCTGATTTGTAGCATCTGTCAATTTTTGTGGTGTAAATACTCTCACCATGGTCAATTTCGAGCTACCAAGAGTTTAACGATAAGTTTACAAAATTCTTGAATATTTAACGATTGGCTCACACAGGCTGGTTTGAACCAACTCCAGTATACCACTGTCGATGGCACGTCTTTAGAGTTCTCGATTATTAAGGTTTCCAGAGAATATTGTTGGAATAGCTTCTTTTCTAAGCATCCCACCCCTTAAATCTTGCCCATAGCTCTATGATTATAAATGAGACAATGGTCTTCATTCATTCAACAAATCTGAAGTGTTGTAGAGGCAGGAGGGGTGTAGAGGGGATTGAGATGCAGTCCAATCTATCGAACATTGAGTTCCCCAGAAAGACTCGGAGGTAAGGATTTGCGTGATTTATGAGGAAGTGTTGCAGGGGAAGCTGGTAGGATGGCGGGAAGTGTGATGGGAAGGGGAAGGCGGCTGGCTAGGGTTTACTGTCACGCCGAGTCCCGTTGAGGCTGCGTTTGACTCAGTCGTGTTTGGGGAGCTCTGGAAAGAGTGTACTCTGGAAAGAGTACACTCAGGTGTCTTGATGGGGCGGGCAGGACTGGAGTTTTTTAACTTGCTATACCTTCACCCATTCATCATTGGTTAAGGCTTGTCTCCAGGAGGACATACATGTTCAGACACTTCTGGCTTCCCACTGGTACAGGCAACGCTGGTCCCAGGAGCCCCAAGCAAGAGGCACAGGTGTGGGTTGGCGGGGGCCAGAGGACTTCTGGAGCTGGTGTGCCTGAAACCAGTAAAGGGATCCGAGGGTCTGGGTACAGAGCTCTCATGTCTCTGAGCGGCTCCTGTGTGCCAGGCACTGTCCCAGGTTCAGAGGACAGAGGATCAGTGCCGACCGCCGGTCTCCCTAAGCTCATGGAGCATGTGGTCTGGGGGCAGGGCGTGTGAGCAATCCAGACTAGACATAGATCAGTACAGATTGGGACACACGGCATAAGGAAAAGTACAGGGTCATGGGAGAGGCTTTTCCCAGACAGATGCTGGATTTAGGCGTAGCGGTGGGGTTAGGAAAGGCACGACTCAGTTTGACAGGATAATCCCTGGCTTTCATTGAGGGTCTTGAAATAGTTTGCAGGCCAGAGGCTAGTCCCTTCTTGTCTTTGAGTTTTATCCAGTACCAGAGGGCCACTTGCGAAAACACAACAGGTACAACAGAACCGCAGGTTACTAACAGCAATTAATGATTCATGGGGTATAAATCACCTACTCCGAATCATGTTGTACTTACTCCTAGCCAGAGCCCTGTAGATTATCCTAGTCGTGTATGTCTACCTATTGTGCGTGCGCGCACAGAAATCTCGGGACTTTCATACCTTTGACCGCTGTGAAGCCTGCAGACTCTACAGTCCGAGCGCCTAGGTGCAAAGCTTGCTGCATCACCTAATGAGCTGTGTATCCTTGGGAAAGGAGCTTAACCTCTTTGTGTCTGTTTCTTCATGTGTAGAATAGGGGAAATAGTACCTACCTCACACAAGTTGTTTTGTGAAGAGTAGAAGAAATGAGTTGATATATGCAAACTACTTAGCACCACCATCTCTGAGCGCCTTCTAAGCACTTTCTAAAACATAGTCGTTATTTATATTATTGGATATTGTATGTGACATGAAAGGATTTCCTTAATACTTGTTAAGTGAAAAAGTGGGTTTATGCATCAAATAGTTGGAATAGATGTTCTCAAACTGTGGTCTCCGAACTCTTTATACCCTTAAAAACTATAGAATTCCAAAGACATTTTTCTAAATGTGAGTTTAAAATGTATTTATTTGTTTATGTAAATAACAGTAATAAACTCCTTACACGTTAATGTATTGTCTTAGTCCGTTCAGGCTGCTATAACACAGGACCATAGACCAGGTGGCTTATAAACGACAGAAAAGTATTTCTCACAGTTCTAGAGGCTGGTGTTCCATGAAAAGTGTGGCTAGTTCAGCTGGCAGCTCAGATATCACGCACATGCTTCTCCTTGAGCTGACCATGATACATCAATATGCAGAAGAGGTGCTTTGTGCATACTTCCCATTCCATCACAAAGAATATTGAAAAAAGAAGTTTTCTCAAGGGGAGAGATTTAATAAAGTTAATCATCTGCAATGCTTCATCAAGGACAGTCTGTAAGTGAAGTAAGTGAGAAAGAGAAAAACAAATACCGTATGCTGACACATATATATGGAATCTAAAAAAAAAAATGGTTATGAAGAACCTAGGGACAGGGCAGGAATAAAGACGCAGACTTACTAGAGAATGGACTTGAGGACACGGGGAGGGGGAAGGGTAAGCTGGGACGAAGTGAGAGAGTGGCATGGACATATATACACTACCAAACGTAAAATAGACAGCTAGTGGGAAGCAGCCGCATAGCACAGGGAGATCAGCTTTGTGCTTTGGGACCACCTAGAGGGGTGGGATAGGGAGGGTGGGAGGGAGACGCAAGAGGGAGGAGATATGGCGGTATATGTATAACTGATTCACTTTGTTATAAAGCAGAAACTAACACACCATTGTAAAGCAATTACACTCCAATAAAGATGTTAAAAAAAGGACAATCTGTAGAAAATCCAGTTTCACTTGACTGCAAGTGTGTGAAGATGATACCAGTACCAATGACTACTGGTACACATTGGTGTTACTGCCTTGATTTGTGCTCAGGTGCTCATTTTAGCTCCCATCACTTGTGCACCATCAATGCCAGTAACACAGTGGAAAAGGCAAATCGTGTGCTAGTACTATGATGAAAATAGCTTTGACACGAGGACTCTTGGAACAGGTCTCAAGACCGTCAGGGTCTGCAAATTACAGCTGAAGAAATGCTGGCATGGAAGACTGCACACCAGACTATTGAAGCATTTATTTTGAGGAAGAGGCCATGACATGAAGGGCTTTGGAAGGGGTGATAGATTTTTACTTTTGTATTTGTTGCAGTTTTTACATCCGTCATCCAAAAACATAAAACAGGGCTTCCCTGGTGGCGCAGTGGTTGAGAATCCACCTGCCGATGCAGGCGACACGGGTTCGTGCCCCGGTCCGGGAAGATCCCACATGCCGCGGAGCGGCTGGGCCCCTGAGCCATGGCCGCTGAGCCTGCGCGTCCGGAGCCTGTGCTCCGCAACGGGAGAGGCCACAGCAGTGAGAGGCCCGCGTACCGCAAAAAAAAAAAAAAAAAAAACCAAAAAAAAAAGACCCCCATGAAACAGAAGATATTTCCATTCTACAGAAATTAGTAAAGAGACTTCCATTCTGGTCTCAGGTCTTGTTTATCCATCTGAGAAACTGCCACATCTCCCTTCCTCCTTCAGGGGGCTGTGAGAGCCTAGGTTTCCATAGTTGGAAGGGGTTTTCGACTTGATCATCTCTTCCATGAAAGAGCTGTGGGGAAGGTCCAGGAGGATGAAGATTCAGCAGTGCTGAGGATCCCCAGGTCCTTGGAGTAGCCTCTGGGGCAGACTTCCTGAATTCATAATCCAAGTTCCAGCCTTTCCTGCCGTGACCTTGGGAAAGTTACTTAACCATTTTATCTGTCAGTTCTTCCTTGGCAAAAGAGAAATAATTTTAATTGTATCTTGGGAGGATCTTTTGAGGATTAACTGAGTTAGTACCTGAAATGTGTCTGATACAGAGCTCATGCTAGGTAACATCACCCTTTATGAGGATGATCACTCCACCAGCCAAGGTGGTTTTTCTTGCTGGAAGTTTCCAACATAGTCATCAGGTCCACACTTTTCTCCCTGCTGCTGTCAAGCTAAGGGAAAATCTCTCTCTAGGGATGAGTCATGGTCATTGACCGTGACCTCCCTTGTCGAAGCATCTCCTCTGGGCCTATAGGGCCTGGAGGGGTTGAGCAGAAGTGTGGTCTGTGTCCCCTTCACCTCCAAAAGCAGGCTCCAAGGACACCCCAGGTAACTGGGCGCCCCACTTGGGTTGGGTGCCTTTGACAGTTCAGGTCTGACTGGGGCAAAGAGAAGGCCATGGGATTTCCACACAGCCTTAATATCACAGCAGCTCAAAGCTTCCTTCCCATAACTTCTCTCTCTTCCCCATCATCATTTACCATATGCCACAGGTCGGTGTAAACCCACTAGGGTTCAGCCGGCCCCTTTTCCAAGTGAGGTGACACTATTTTAGCTTTGGTGAGTCAATGATTTTTTTTAATTTTTACCTTTTTTTTTTTTTTTTTTTTTTCATGTAGTCTGGATACGGCCATTGTTTCTGCATCCAACCTCTTCTAGTTTCCAGTGACCTTCTCTTCTTCCACATGGAAGGGCGGGTGTGTTCCCATGAGTAGTTAAAGGCAAGACAGGGAACAGTATGAAACCGCCTAATAGCCCTCGAATCAGTGGCTTCTCTCCCCGCGACCTCCCACAGCTTAGACAGAAGGCACTTTCTTTTCGCCGGGATTTTGGCAGCAGCTGCCGTCCGGTCTGTAGGCCTTATCCAGTCCCCTCACTGCAGCCAAGGAGCAAGTCTGGAACAGTCCTGCCCCTGATACTGCTTGGGCCTAGGAGAGAGTATACATGGAGGCCCAGGCCTGCCATGTTCCCACTGCCAGCTCCCAAGAGCATGGACCCCAACGGTCCACAAGTCCAAGTGCTGCCCTCCCCTCCTGTACACACTCAGCCACTTCTCAGACTAGGGCTCTGTCGCAGGGCTGTGGACAAAGCCCACAGCAGCCTCGCTGGAAGAGGAGGGACCAGAGACAGAGGCTTGCACAGACCTAGGGGTGGGCTTGGGGTCTTGGGAGCAGGAAATTCCGAGTTCAGGTACCTAAAGTCTAGAAGGGGCACAGGTGCCAATGTGGTGTATCCTTTGGCCTCACAGACCTCTCGACCCATCAGAAGGGGCCAGGGGAGGCCCAACGTGGGACATGGTGAAGGGTGCCCTGAGCAAGGACCTTGGGTGCCCACGTCTAAGGGTGGGGCAGTCTGGAAATGTAACAGGCACGCCTGCAGTGCGTAACATCCTGCAGTGGCTCTCCTCCAGTCTCGGGATCAAGGCCCCACCGCTTGATCCACCAGGCTCCTGCCTACCTTTCTCTCTTGTCCTTGACCATTTCTGGCTCTGGCCTTCCCCTTCCATCGGCAGTCCCTACATCCCATGCTGTTTCACTGCAGGGATGCTGCAGGATGTTGCCTTCTCCGGGCTTTCTCCTGCATGATGGCTCATCTTTGCTGTTCTCTGCACAGGCGTAATTCTTCCCTGACCCCCCATTCCTCTAACTGCCCAAGTCTAGGCTGGGTTTTATTCTTCAGCCTTCATAGCTTTCATCTCCTCGCTCCCTCTCTCCCCTCTCCCAAGAATCGGAGTGTGACAGTTATCATTAGAGAGTGCTTGCTGCCTTTATGCCCATTTTACAGGTGCGAGAACTGAGGCCAAGAGTGGAAGCTAATTTAGTCTCACGGCCAGCTAAGGACAGAGCCAGGCTCTGAGTTTAGACACCGAGCTTTTAACCACAGCGCCCATTGATTGTTGATTCTTACGCTTTGGAGTACAACAGGATCCCTGGTGGCATTGGGGGCTGGGCGAGGAGAGCTCCGGGCCCCACCACTCCAGCAATTCTGATTCCAAAGGTCAAGGGTAGGGCCCAGAATCTGCATCTTAATAAGCTTTCCAGGGGTGTCTGGTGCAGGTGCACTACACCTGCAGTTATGGTGAGTCACAAGATTTACTGCCCAACTGCAGGCCCCGAATGGCAACCTGCTGAATCTAATTAGACCCTCTGGGCTCAGCAGGGCCCGGAAGGGGAGGAAGAATATAGAGGATACTGCTCGCTTCCAGCCAGGTGTGTGCCGTCTGCGATGGTTCTGGAAGGGGGTTGGGAGGATGCCCTTCTCTGGGTGGAAGATGCAAGCCCTGTTTGTACCATACAGGCACCATACCAGACCTGTGACCTAGGGTGTCTGGAAGCCATCAGACCCTCACGTTCCGTCTCCTCCAGAAGGAGAGGAAGAACCACGTTTCAGTGACAGCGTTCAGCTCTGGCTGGGTCTTAGCTACCTGGAACCTGCTCTGTCTGATTGCCCCGCACCATCATTGCACCCCACCAGCTGCTGCTGTTCATTGGAAGCCAGTGGCCAGAACGGGAGGCAGCAGAGGTTGAGAACGTAACTCCAGAGGACTCGGCCGATGGCTGTTGGAGCCCAGGTGCACCCTGTCTGCACCTCCATCTCTTCCCTGAGACTCGAAGACACTTAGGGAGTTGAACAGCAGCCCCACTGATTGCCGTCACGCGTGGGCATGGGGAAGGGTGGCGGCCTCCCGGGGTGGGCTTCTCTCAGGCATGGCAGCTCTGCCAGCAAGAAGAGAGACAAGGGCACTCCTTGGAGAGGAGATATGTCCCCAACCCAGGAGAGACCCCCAGGACAATCTGAGAGACACCAGGCCTTTCTTCTGTCTGATCATCCTCTCTACCACAAATGCCCTGCCCTTCGATTCCTTCCTCGATAATTCCTTCCCTCCTCCCAGCCCACCTCCTCCTGTCCCTGGTGCTCCTGCTGAGGGATTCGTGGTCCTTGAGTTCTGCCTCCTTATCCGTAGCCTGTTGGCCAGGTTACCTGGTGTTAGGCTCAGACTGGACTCCAGCAGCTCCGTGGACTTAAACCTCTAAGGCGCATAGGCTTGGGCTGGGTTTGCTGTGCTGGAGCAGCTAGCGTGTCCTGCCCCCAAATTCGTATGCTGAAACCTACCCCTCCCGGTGACGATAGTAGGAGGTGGCATCTTGGGGGGTGACTAGGTCCTGATGGTAGAACCCTCATCAGTGGGATGCGTGCTCTGCTACAAGAGGCCCTGGGAGCTCCCGTGCCCTTGGGGAATTCTTGCCCTTGGCGCCCACGAGATAACACCCAAGAGATAACCTAACTCCTCATAATTGCTTTCCCTCTATTTAAGTTAGCTCAAGTGAGTTTGTTTTTGCCAAGTAAATGATCCCCGATTGAGACAGCTCTTCCGGGAGAGGTGAGGCCAGGCCCGATGCTTGTAAGTTAAGAAACACTGTCTGAGCCCTGGTGTGAGGCAGACACTCGGATAGGACAGAGTCCCCGCCCGCTCTGAGCACTGGGGCAGGAGTCAGCGGTTAGGAGAAGTCGGGAGGATGCTTCATCCCCAGGGAGGGGCGGTGGGAGAAGCACAGTCCAGAGAGAGAGCGCTGGTGAGAGCCAAGCAGGGCTCATTTGAGAAGGAGGTCATCTGTATTCTGTACTCCCCAAAACATAAAGCAGAAGGCTCAGGGCAGGGGCAGAATGCCAGGCTTTTAAGTCAGAGACCTGCCAGGTGCTGCGCGGGCCTGGACATGCTTCTTAGACTCTTGAAGCCTCACTTTCTGAGCTGTGACCAGGATGGGAACACTCTGAAGGGCTTGACCTTGAACAGTGCCTGACACGTAGGAAGTGCTCAGTACTTGGCCGCTGTGACTGGATTGGGAAAGGGACTGGCTAGAGCCACATTTTCCTCAGGGCCGTGTCACTGAAGGTTTGATGGACCCAGCAAAGGAGTTTGGATTTTTTTCAGAAAATCTGTGGGCAGCTTGAGACGTTTTAAAGCAAGCAAGTGGTCTGACCTGGTGATCACAGGGGTTTTCAACCAGGGCACATTTGTACCCCCAGCACATATACGCACCCAGGAGACAGGTGGCAAAGTCTGAAAATACTGTTGGGCGTGGGATGTGCTACTGGCATCTAATAGGTAGAGCCCAGGGACGCTGCTAAACAACCTACAATGCACAGGACAGCCCCCCACGGCAAAAGATCATCCACCCAAAATGTCAGTAGTGCCAAGGTTGAAGAAGCCTGGGTTAATGTAGTATAAAGAAATGAATTACTTCCCATCTCAGGGCCTTAGTTTTCCCATCTGTCAAACGACGGGTTGGGGAGGACTTGGAAGGGTTGAGTGGCTTGTTCCTTCCCTAGGAATCTGCGTATCCCGTCGCTGCGACTGAGCCTGTGGTCTGGACCCTTCTTACACCAGCCTCGTGGCCCTGGGCTGGGGCCCTCTGAGCCTCTCATTACAGGTAATCCCAATAGAGGCAGAGGGCTTGTACAGAACATGAGGCTTTGGATCCAGGCCACCCTTGGGATCAGACCCTGGCACCACTCCTTGCCAGCTGTGAGACCTAGAGCCATTTTCTTTGCCTCTCAGCACCTCAGTTTCTCTAAATGGGACCGATAATGATGCCTCCCTTGTGGCACATTTGTGAGGGTCTGAAGAGTCTTTAGCTCAGCACCTGGCCCATCACAGGTGTTTCATCAAAATCAGATACGGGGAGGGTGCTGACTGCCCCCCACCAAGGGTGTGAGATTGATAAACACAGGGGACCTTGTAAGAAATGCACCCAGTAGACATTCAGACAGGCTCTCTCCGGATGCCTTTGACAGCCCCCATCAGTCTGAGGGCGCTCCGGGAACACACACTCCTTTGAATATTTGCTGAACTAATCAGGAAAGGAGAGCAGGAAAGGAAACAGGAATCCTCAGTGTGGTGCGGGGCTCAGGAACTCAGTGCCTCAGGGCCGGGGGAGGTCACCAGACTGCAAGGTTAATCAGTACGTTGATAGATGTCTTGACTGAATGGTACCAGAGATGTGAACACAAGAAGTGCTTTTTCTCAGAAGAGCAGGATGGCAGACCCAGGAGCCTGAGTGCTGGGTTCAAATTCCTGTCTGGCCACAAGCCAGCTGTGGGAACTTAGGCAAGTTGCTTGACCCCTCATAGCCCCAATTTCCCCAGCTGTAGAAATAGAGCTATGGAGATAATAATAATACCTACTTCAAAGGGTGGCTCTGAAAATACAGCACATACTATATACCTAAGCACAAATATCAGTGCCTGGCACAGAATTGGTGCTCGGGATGTCATCGCTTCTAGCTTCTGTTCCCATTCTTACAACACACGCAAACCATCTCCATCAGCCTCGGTGTCAAGCAGTGTAGTCCACAGACCCACAGCATCAGCATCACCCAGGAGCTTGTTAGGAATACAGATACACAGGCTTCACCCCAGACCTACCAAATCAGGAACTCTGCATTTACTGGCTGTGTGACTTCATGTGGAAAGGTTAACCCCTCTAAGCTGTGGATTCCTTGTATGTAAAATAGGGATTATACTATTACCTACACCAAGCTCTTTTCTGCCTCAGGGCCTTTGCACATACTGTTCCTTCTGCTTGGGTTGCCTGTTCCTTGGCTCTCCCTGTGGCTGACCCTTGTTATCTTTCAGGCTTCAGTTTAATGTCACCTCCTCAGAGAGGCCTTTCCTCCCCACGCCCATTCCATCCCCTGTAACTCCGTGCTTCTACACACTATATATTTCATTCCATCATTATCTTGTTTCTGCGTCTGCTTCTTTGCTTCTTGTTATCTTCCCTATCAGTATGTAAGCACCAAGAGGGCAGGAATTGGGTCTGTCTGCCCAATGCCTGGCACAGGGTGGGTACTCACTCCATAAACATCTGTAAAGGAATGAATGAGTATGTCATAGAGTTAATATGGAGCACTTGTTGCAGAGCTGGGTACACGGTGAAGGCCTCATCATAAAAGAGGCATTATAATAAGATAGGCCACCGTGCAGCCCCAGGCTTCATGTGACCTTGGACCCTGGCCTTTGCAAATATCTACTCAGGCAATGCTGAGGCTAACAGAGGCCTTTCCACGCACAGCTCCAGCGCTCAGCGGGCGCCCGTGTGACCCTCCTGCCCAATCACGTAGCCACCCTGAAGATGCTGCCTCATTAAAATATGGAAATAGCTGTCATGTCTGGCGCTATCATCCAGCCCAAGCCATCAAGTGCTCCAAATTGGTTTTTGCCATTTTATACAGCACAACATACATTTGTTCACTTTTCAAACAGTAAACACCACCTGCAAAATGCCTTTAATATTTAATGTGACCGTAAATTGTTTTGAAAATAAATCCAGCCACGTGGAAAAGCGGCAGAAGGGATGGGCAACAAATCCAGGAACCTGTTCCACAGGGGGTGGGGTGGGGGCTTGCGGGGAGTGGGCAGAGCGGCCGTGGGGCTGAGACTCACGCGGTGATTCTGAGAACCCGATGACCTGAGTGCTTCAGTGCCCTGACATTTGAGCTCTGTCGGTGGATGGGTGATGCTCTTGCCCTCCCAGCCGTACTGATTTTGAACTCAAGACCGAGCTTACTTGGTTTTACAGAGGAGGTGGCAGTAAGTATCTGAGGTTCACCTTGACTGGGACCATCCCAGGCGAGAGGACATCAGCCACCACCCTGGTGGGCAAAAGTGGGATTGGCAGTGAGCTCTTTTGCCCAAACCAGCTTTTAACCGTTCCCCAGCCCCACTGCCCAGTATCATGGTGTGGGCGGCGGTAGGGCTATAGGGTCTCCAGGTCTTTTTTGTCTTACTTCCTCATAAGTGAAATTAAGATGCTAATAATATCTTCCTGGTTAGTTGCTGTAGATTTGAACGGGTGAGTGTATGTGAACCGGTGCCTGGCGTGCAGAACAATACAGGACCGTGGGTTTGCTGCCGTGGCCGACCCACTCCTCACAGCCCTCCTCCCTCCCCTTCAGTGGCACCCACCTCTCCGTGCCTGGCGTCTTGCCTGCTGCCTCCCACCACTGGCCCTTTGCACCAGCTGTGTCCTCTGCTTGCCTCCACTTTCCTTTCTCTGTTTGCTTGGATAACGCCTGTTTCTCTCCCAGCTGTCAGCTCAGTAGACTGACATGTTGATCTTTTGGGAAAACTGTAAGCTTTCTCCTCTTGGTGTCACAGGTGTTAACTGAATCTCTGGGCCGGGGTGGGGGGAGTTCTCTGATTAGCCCACACCAGGTCATCTGCCCGCTTGTGACTGGGGTCCAAGGACAAACAGCAGCAGGCGTATCACAGCCCATATGCCGGGGGCAGAGGGGCTTCACCCCCGGAGAAGGCAGCTGCTGTTCTTGGCAGACAGAACTGTCCTTGTCTATTACAATGAGATGTGTGTCCAGGGACAGTCACCCCAGAAGCCACGTGAGGACCACCTGTGGCGGGTGACCAGTTAGGCAGCTATTACTTCGGTCGAGGCTAGAAGGATGAGGGCGGATGATTTGGGAGACATTTCAAAGAGCTGAGACAGAGACAGAAAGGAGGCGAATTCTGAGGCTTCCAACTTGGTTAAAGGAGCATATGATAGTATCTGGAAGGTTGAATGACAACATTCATGTGTTAACCAGGGACATCATATCATGTCACCCAGAGAAGTGAGTGATTATGTAGGGGTCTGAGACAACAGTATTCGGCTCAGAGAGGGAGACTGCTTTGGGGGTAAAAAAAAAAAAAAAAAAAAAGCCCGAAGTCCCTCAACTTGTACCTTTTAAGTAGTGCCTAAATTTAATGCTGGTACAAATTCCACTAGTTATCAAAGGGGTATTAACACCACCTGATTCATTGCTTGGCTTTTCCGGCCAAATTCGAAGCTAGTGTTCATTACGTGTCCCTCCCACCTTGATCATCCTGAGAAGGGCAGGGCTCCGTGTAAGTACCACTGAATATCTGTTCGTCTGGTTGTTGACTCTCCCATTGACCACATTTGTCTACATGGGAAGGTTGAGTACCTAATGGAGCATTTTCAAAATAGCCACTGAGTTCTCTGAATGGCATGAGAATCCAAATGGACTTATTTGCAGGAAAATGTTCTCTGCTCTTCTCGTCAGTGTGCTATTAGGATCCCAGAATAGCACGCCCAGAAGACTTCGTGGTTTTTCCATCCTAAACATGATCTGCTCATCTCAGTAAATGGCACCACCATCCACTGAGATCCTCAAGCTAAAAGCCTAGAACTTGAATGACATCTTTCCTTTCCCCCCAGAGCCAATAAATCCTGCTGGCTCTACCTCTAAAATAGATCCCAGTCTCTCCCTATCCAAAATGTATCCCTGTCTCCCCTCTAGTCCGGAGGTTGGCAAACTTTTCCTGTAACGGGCCAGATAGTAAATATCTTCAGCCTTGTGGTCTATACCGTCCCGTTACAATGATTCAACTTGCCTTGGGCGCAAAAGTTGCCATAGACAATACGTAAACATGAGTATGTCTGTATTCCAATAAAACTTTACTAACAAAATCAGCAGCCAGCAGGCCATAGTTTGTTGACCCCTATTCAAATCTCAGCCCCCACTCTGTCTTGTCTGGACCAATGCAAAGCCTCCAAACTGGCCTCTCTGCTTCCACTCTGGCCACCCCGACCATGCATGATCCACCCGGCGGCCAAGGTGATCTTTTTTTTTTTTTTTTTTT
>NW_020173397.1:9079235-9112227 GCF_003031525.2 Neophocaena asiaeorientalis asiaeorientalis
TTTTTTTTTTTTTTTGGTGGTACGCGGGCCTCTCACTGTTGTGGCCTCTCCCGTTGCGGAGCACAGGCTCCGGACACACAGGCTCAGCGGTCATGGCTCACGGGGCCCAGCCGCTCCGCAGCATGTGGGATCCTCCCGGACCGGGGCACGAACCCGTGTCCCCTGCATCGGCAGGCGGACTCTCAACCACTGCGCCACCAGGGAAGCCCCCAAGGTGATCTTTAAAAAAGTACTCAGATGATGTCTCTTCCTGGTTTAAAATGGTCTGGTAGTTTTCCATTTCCCTACTCTCCCTTCGCCCTGCATGACCTGGCTCCTGCCTTCTCTCTGACCTTGCCTCCTGTCCCTCTCCTTGCCTGCAGTGTTCCACATTTCACTGGTTTCCTTTCTCCTCTGCTCCCTTCACTCTTTGGCTGGAACATTCTTCCTCTAGTCTCCCGTGGCTACTTCCTTTTCATCATTCAGCTCCTGACTCAGTACCTCCTCCCCAAAGAGAATCCTTCTGACGTCTGTCTAATGCTGCAGGCTCCGTCCTCATCACCCCATTTGAAACTGTCTTGTTGATTTGTTTACTGTTTGTCTTCCCAAGCTGACGTGGGTGCTCCATGAGAGCAGGGACCTCGTTTGTCTGTTCAGCACTAATATCAGCTCCAGTATGAGGGAATGAAGAGAGGCTACTGATCTGTATTTCCAGGCAATGTCTCTTCTGATGTCTGTTCGCTTCTGATTTTCCCAGCTTTTACCAAGCCCTTCTTATGCTGCCCAGAAAAGGCTTGCCCAATAGCTCCCTCCGTGCATGTGAGAAAGACAGGAAAAAAAAAAAAAAAAAAAAAGCTACTTGTCTGAGTCCTTGGGCTTGTCCAGCGACCCCTGTGCAAACTTATGTGTCATCCTAAGACCAGGTTGGGAGCAGGGCTGCTCTTCTCCAGCTGGCCTCTACACAGTGGCCTCTTTACCGACAGCCTGTGATGCTGTGCAGGGGCGGTAGGGATGCTTGATCCTCTGGAAGCTCCGATTCAGGAATCCTTTCTTCTGCTCCTGGTGTTTCTTGACGTATGATACAAATTTACTCAAGCTTCATTTCCTTGTTTCTCAAAATTTTCTCTCTTAGGCCCTCTCCTTCCCACCCCTTCCACCTACTCCCCTTTTCACTAGGATGCTGGGGCAAGAGACTGCTAGTTGCCGCCAAATATCCTTTCTTCCTTGGTCATAGGGCCTCAATTTTATTTGAGGTGGCATTGAAGCCAGCAAAAAGCCTACATTCGCCAGCCTCTCTTGCATTTAGGGGTGGCCGTGTGACTGTGTCCTGGCTAATGACAGATAAACGGAGGCACTGATGGAACTTCTGGGAAGGGTGGTGAAAGGGTGCTGACTCACCTAGTGTCTTAGTCTGCTCCAGCTGCTGTAGCAAAATACCATAGGACTGGATGGGTTAAACCACAGAAATTTATATCCTTACAGTTCTAGAGGCTGGAAGTCCAAGTACAAGGAGCCAGCTGATTCTGTGTTCTGGTGGCAACTCTCTTCCTGGCTTGCAGCCTTCTGCCTTCTCACTGTGTCTTCACATGTAGACAAAGAGATCTCTCTCTCACTCTTGCTCTTGCACTTTCCCTCTTTTTCTGAGGAAAGCAATCCTCTCAGATTAGGACCCCACCCTTATGCTCTCATTTAACCTTAATTACCTCCTAAAAGCCTTATATCCAAATACAGTCACACTGGAGATGAACACATCAACGTATGAATTTGAGAGGACATAATTCAGTTGATTGCTACTAAGCATTACGTCACTTGGTCCTTCCCTTCCTTCTCCCTTCCTCAAAACTGGAATGCAGGTATGATGGCTGGAGCTTCAGCAGCTACTTTGGACCATGTGGTAGACTTGAGAATAAGTCTAGGCCAATGGCCTAGGAATAGAAGTGTAGAATGAGGGAAAGGACCAGGGTTGACTTTGTGGAGACACTCTATCATCACTGGAATAATGTTAGAATTTGCCTTATGTTAGAGCACTGGTTCCCAACTGCAGCACATTAGAATAACCTGGGGAGCTTTGAAAAATACTGGTGCTTGGATGTCATCCCCAGAGATGCTGATGTAATTGGTCTTTTAGGGTGCAGCCTAGGCATCATGATTTTTTTAAAGCTCCTCTGGTGATTTTGATGTGTTAAGGTTGAGGACACTGTGTTAAAGAATAAACACTTGGGTAAGAGAATAAACTATATTTTAAACTATGGTATTTTAATTTTGTTATATGAGACTAACACAACTCCTAACAATCAGAAGTCTAATTTTAGGAGATGAATCACTTCCATCTTCTAAGATTTTCAGAGCACGAACCACCCAAAGCTGGCAGGAGCCCTGCTCACATCCTACCATGTTCAAGAGCATATATGGGTACAGCTCAATTCAGGTTGAATGGTGACAGAGCTGTGAAATATTAACCAAAATTTTCCATCCCTTTGCCCACATGATAAAGCAATGTACAACTAAAATTAAACTTCTGGATTAAAATAAGCATTCAAATTAAAAATAGTCAAATGTGGCACTTTTGTCAATACATGTTTTTTTTTCCAAGAGTGAAGCCATTGCTAGTGATCATTGGAGACCAAAGAACTCTTGCTTCTGTGCTCCAAATGCCTCCCCCTGTCCCCATCCCACGTGAGACAAGATCAAGGGTAGAAGCTCTGCCAGATGGTGAGAGAGCAGGTTTAAATTAAGCAGGTGCCTGGGTTCGAATCCCAGCTCTACCACTTAGAGGCTGAGTGCTAGTGGGCAGGTAGCTAACCTCTCTGGGCTTTACACGCACCCCTCTGCAAAATGGGGCTCAGGGTTGCACCCAGGACTGAGGTGAGGATTAAACAACAACATATGAAAAAGCACTTGGCATTCTGCCTGACATGTAGCAACTGCTCCGTAAGTGTCAGCTGTCAGTCTCAGGCACTGGCCAGCTGCTCCTGAACTGCGTGTCCTTCCTGTTGAGTGCAGAGGCTCTGCCCCTCCCTTTCTGGAAAACAGTGCTGAAATAGGGCTGCTTTTATGAATAGGGAGCTAAATGAGCAAACACATGTCTGGAAATAAAGGTAATTCATCCCTGGGGAGATACCATCTCCCAGGTTCAGGGGTTAATGGGCTCAGAGGATTCATAACAAAGGTGCTCCAGACAAATTGGCTGAGCAGCTATTGTTGCCCAGACAGCTCTTCAGCTGTGTCTCATTTATTAGCATGGCTGCCCGAGAAACAAATGAAAAGGCGAGCCCCCTCCAAGACAACAGAAATCCAGCACAAGGGGCATAACGCCCTGGAAGTTGGAGCCAGCGACAGAGGCCGTGCTTCTAGCCGGCTGCCAGCACTGAGCTCTGGAGGAGGCTGGGAGGAAGCCAGTCCTGACGGCGAGCTCTCTCCTCGGTAAATAAGGGAGCTGCCAAGAGCCGAGCCTGTGGAAAAACACTTACAGATGAGAGGGAAACACATGGCAAGCATGACCCTCTGCAGTCGTAAAATGCGTGGTGGAGGAAGATGGGAGGAAACAAATCATTCTCCTCGGGACTGTCCATCTGGAAGTGTGTGCCTGGGAGTATTATTACAAATAAATACATCCAGCCCAGCAACGTCTGGGAGTAATTGGATGTTTTCATCCTTCTGGAACCTGTGGAAAAGCTCCTCATACACACACGGGTCCCAAAAGCCACAACAGACGCCCCCCTGCTGCCGGCCCGCTGGTTCTGCCCTTCCCTGCCCGTGGATTGGTTCAGCCCATTTTCTAGGGCAGGTCTGAAAGTGGCGAGGGCTTAAGATTCTAGAAGCTTTTGAGGGGGAGCTTGAGCCTGGGAGAGAAGACAGAAGTCCTTGCGGACCTGTGGGAAATGTCACCAGATGGAGTGCAGGGCCCTGTGGGTAGTCAGCTTCTACAGGGTTTCTCAAAGTTGAGCCCTGGAGCCATTTTTATTCCAGAGTACTGGCGAATCACGTGGATTCCTGGGTCCTGAACTCCAGACCTCCAGGATTCAGCGTTTGGAGAGTGAGTGTTGGAATCTTGCATTTTAATACAGCTTCGTGAGAGATTCCTGTGCACGCCCAAGTGGTGGTTCCCAAGCTTGAACATGCATCAGAATCACCCAGAGAGCTTGCTAAACACAGAGAACGGGGCCTTCCCTCAGCAGCCACCCCTGATTCAGTAGGTCTGCGGTGGGAACTGCAGCCTTGTATTTCTAACAAGTTCCCCAGGTGCTGCTGTGACTGCTGCTGGTCCGGGGACCACACTTTTTTTTTTTTTTTGATTAATTTATTTTATTTTTGGCTGTGTTGGGTCTTCGTTTCTGTGCGAGGGCTTTCTCTAGTTGCGGCGAGCAGGGGCCCCTCTTCATCGCGGTACGCGGGCCTCTCACTGTTGCGGCCTCTCTTGTTGCGGAGCACAGGCTCCAGATGCGCAGGCTCAGTAGTTGTGGCTCACGGGCCTAGTTGCTCCGCGGCATGTGGGATCCTCCCAGACCAGGGCCCGAACCCGTGTCCCCTGCATTGGCAGGCAGATTCTCAACCGCTGGCCACCAGGGAAGCCCAGTGGGACCTCACTTTGAGTAGCACTGCATTAAAGATTTCAAACCACTGAGCTACAGGGTTTGCAGTGAGGCTGAGCAAAGTCCCATTTGTCAACCAATGTGTGTGGAGACCCAACTGAGTGCAGGACCTCCTTGTCCTCTGGCATCATGGAGTCTGGGGGCCAAACCTTCACTCCTGCCCCGCCAAAGGAGCCTGAAGATGTGACTCGAGTTAATAATGGCTGCAGCAGGAGTTTGTGCTGGAACTTCCCTCACAGAAAGGCCTAGTCAGTGTTGTCAGCTGAGTGAGATTTTTAAAACACCCCCCTGCCTGATAAGAACACTAAACCAGTTAATTTAGGCTCTCTGGAGTGGGACTCGGGCACCATCAGGGTTTTCAAAGCTCCCCTGGAAAGTCCAGTGTGCAGGCGTGGCAGGAAGCCACCTACAAACGTTATCAGCCCTGAATACGAAATATTAGAATCACCCAGGGAGTGGGGAAAGGACACCGCTGCTGGGCTGCACTCCTCCCTGGAGATTCTGACTTCCTGGTTTGGGATGGCGCCGGGGCATTGGCATTAAAACAAAAGCCTGCAGGTGATTCCCCGTGCAACCGGGGTGCAGACCTGCTGGCCAAGGGGATAGGGACCTGGGAGGGCTGATGTTGGGAAAGGTTAATGGGTGGGAGCAGCAGGGATGGGGACAGATCCATTCAGGTCACCACAGTCAATGATAGTGGTAAAGCAAGTCACAACAGCAGAAAACGGTTTCATGAAGTGTGATCAAGACAAATTTCTTGCCCTTATACCAGAAACAACTGCAAACTCAGACTGTCTTTTTCGCTGGCCTGAGCAGGCATTTGCTGGGGGAGGAACTCTCTCTGCAGACTTCAGACCTCCCTCCCCACCCCCCGGGGATGCACAGAGAGGAGGGTGTCCCCGCCAGATGCCAAGCCCCAGGCACCTGCATTTCTACTGCTTTGCAGGGGCCAATGAGGAAGGTCTGCTAGAATTACTACCTCCTCTGGGTAATTTTTTATTCAAACAAAGATTCCCTGGGTGCTATTTCAGCGTTCTAAACCCGGGAGTAGGACCCTGGAACCTGCATTTTCTAAGCGGACATTCTGGGTGATTCTCTTCTGCATTATAATCAGGGAACAACCTGTCTGAATGTTCTAGCTTCAAGGAAGGGGAAGTTTAGAGAGGTGGGGCAGAGGCGAGAAGGCATAGTTCTTTGCCATTTTTGGTTTACTTGAGGTCCCTTCTGGGCACAGGATCTCTCAGAGAAACCTTTCCCCCATGATAAGAGCCTGACCTTTGAACAAGATTTCCATCTGGGTCCAATAAATGGAGCTGACTTTACCCAGGAGAGCCTGGGTGTCGTACTCAGCTGCCTTTGTTTCGATGTGTTTTTAAGGCCTCTCTAATAGGATGGGCTAGATTGCTGGCCAAGAAATGGGTTTCTTTTCTCTCTGGAGAATTCTAAATCTCCTCATTGGAGATTTAGGCTGGCCGTCCCAACAGTGACGCATGTTTAATGGCCCAGCTTTGGCCACTGGTCCTGGCCTGCAGTGTCTGCTCATGACAAATGTTTCCTTGTAATCGGCACACACTGGGGTTTCCAAGGTTTTCAAATTGGATGGAGGGTGTGGAGAGGGAGGGGGCAGAGAAAGAGAGAAAGGGAGAGAAAAAAAAGAGAGAAAGGGAGGGAGGGAGGAAGGAAGAAAGAGAATGATTTAAGTCCACTGTACCTTGGCATATGCAAATTAACTCTGTAAGATCCAAAGGTCTGTGACCCCCGGCCATTTGTCATTTTGATGAGGCACAGATTTGAACAGTGCATGTCTCTGGACTGTTTACAGCGAGGGGGCGTCTCTTAGCTGGGGCAGGGCCGGAGATGACCGCCAGCATCCTAGTGTTGTGGACCTCATGATACGGGAGAAGTTTCGTTTCCTGGTGAAAATGGCCATGTGGTTGGGAAGAGAATTTCAGAGAATGTGGAAATGACCATCAGCTTGTGGGAAGAGAATGGGACAGGGTGCTCAAGACTCTTTGGAAGGCATGTGACTCAGGGCAGAGCCAGGAATCAGTGTCATCACTTCCAGCGCTCGCAATCCAGGATTCCTGGAGGTCTCAGAACCAGCCCTTGCAAACATCTGTGGTCTGCTGTGCGTTAGGTCATGGAGGAAAGGACAGTAATCAAAGTTCTAATTTGAGAGCTTATTACATGCCAGGCAAAGTGCTAAGAGCTTAACACATCATCTCATGTAACCCTCACAGCAACCCTAGAAGTGCATACTTGCAAGATCACCATTTGCTGGACGAGGCACAGAGAAGTTCTCCAGTTTCAACAAGGCCACACAGCTGCACAGTGACAAGGCTGGGATTTGAACTGACAGACTCTCTCCTTGACCAGACTTCTTGAGTCTGTCCAGCCCAGTCTTGGCAATGAATCCTGAGTCCATTTAGAGAGAATCCCCCGGCCCACCTTGCTAGCTGATCACCCTTAATATCGGATCAAGTTCCAACTTCATTAAGTCCTCCATCTGCCTTTAGCAGGAATCCTGTGTGGTCTGTTTACCAAGAATCGTTCCTGTACTTAATGTCTCCTCTTAATAATTTTCCACCCACAAACCCCTTCACTCTGTTCATTGACTGTAAATCTGAGCTAGTGCTAGGTGTATTCCACGTGAGCCCAATCTCTCTCCCCTATTGCTCTCCCGTTTTGCGATCGTCTTGAACAAACCGTTCCTTACCATTTTTAAGTGTCAGAATAACTTTCTCTTTAGCAGAAAATAGGCAGTTGTCCCCTGGTACCTGCATTCTGAATCTCTCCCCTGTCCCACCAGACCGGTGGTATCCACAATAAAGCAAGTCACATCAGTCACTAAAATTTGCTGGTAGCTCCATTAAAAAAGAAAAAAGAAACAGGTGAAATTAATTTAAAAAATACTTTCCTTACCGAATATATCTGAAATATCATTGCCACAGGTAGCAGACACTAAAAAAGGATTAATGGGATATTGTATGTTCTCTTTTGTCTACTAAGTCTTTCGAAACCCAGTGTATATTTCACACATCAAGCGCATCTCAGTTTCGAGGAGTACATTCCAAAGGTTCAGTCACCACTGGTGGCAAGTGGCTACAGTACAGGGTAGTGCAGTGCTGGCCAGTGCCCTGGCAGGACACTTCAGTTAGAAGATCTCTTCATGGAAGAGCCTGGGGCAGAGGGAGCGCCGAGAGGGGAGGAGAGAGGGGAATAAAGAGACAGGGGACCTGGCTGAGCAAAAGCACTGCAGACATCTCTGTGGGCAGAATCCAGGGGACCACATGTCGGGAATCTGCTGGCCATGGGGGTGTGGGACTGTGGCTGGTGACTGTGCCTGGGGTCGAGGTTAAAAAAAAAAAAAAAGGTGACCTGGATTAAAAGTGAGAACAGGGTGTGGGTGGTGAGCCAGCCGGGGGAACTGGCTCTGAGGCTGGGACAGAGCAAGCCTTGGGTGGATGGGCAGGGCAGGCTGGTGATTGATGACGACAGCGGCTCTTTGGCTGTAGTGTGCACTGGTAGCAACTGGGATCCTGTTCAAATGCAGATTCTGACTTGGTTGGTCTGGGATGAAGACTGAGTGTCTACATTTTTCTTTTTTTTTAAATTGAAGTATAGCTGGTTTACAATGTTGTGTTAGTTTCAGGTGTACAGCAAAGTGATTCAGTTATACATATTCTTTTCCAGATTCTTTTCCCTTGTAGGTTATCACAACATAATGAGTATAGCTCCCTGTGCTGTACGGTAGGTCCTTGTTGGTTGTCTATTTTATAGATAATAGTGTATATCTGTTAATCCTAAACTCCTAATTTATATACCCCCCTTCCCCTTTGATAACCGTAAGTTTGTTTTCTATGTCTGTCGGTCTGTTTTGTAAATAAGTTCATTTGCATCCTTTTTTAGATTCCACATATGAGTGATATCATATGATACTTGTTTTTCTCTGTCTGGCTTACTTCACTTAGTATGATAATCTCTTGGTTCATCCCTGTTGCTGCAAATGGCATTACTTCATTCTTTTTTATGGCTGAGTAATAGTCCATTGTGTGTGTGTGTATACATATACATACACCACATCTTCTTTTTCCATTTATCTGTCAGTGGACATTTAGGTTGCTTCCATGTCTTGGCTGTTGTAAATAGTGCTACAGTGAACATTGGGGTGCATGTATCATTTCGAATTAGAGTTTTGTCTGGATGTGTGCCCAGGAGTGGGATCCCTGGATCATACGGTAACTCTGCTTTTAGTTTTTTAAGGATCCTGCATACTATTCTTCATAGTCGAGAGTCTGCATTTCTAACCAATGCCAAGGTGTGGTGATGTTGCTGGTGTGTGGACCACACTGAGTAGCAAGGATCCAGGCTTTCAACGGCTGATAAGCGACAAGGAAGAGGGTGATGTTGAAACTTACCTAGGCTGTGGTGAGCTGTTGGCTTCAGTTCCCTCGAAACTGTGGCAACAGTTGCAGCTCCCTCCTACTGAGGACCTACTACATGCCAGGCACTGTGTTCTGTGCTTCATGTCAGGGGACAGCAAACTATGGAGGCCTGGCCAAATCTGGCCACTTCCTGTTTTGGTGACTGAAGTATTATTGGAATCCAGCCACACCCATTTGTCTACATATTGTCACAGCTGCCATCATGGTGCAGTGGCAGAGTTGAATAGTTGCAGCAGAGACCAAACAGTGTGCAGAGCCTAAAGTATTTACTATTTGGCCCTTTACAGAAACATTTTGCCAATCCCTCTCACATTATCTTATTTATTTCTCATCCCCGTTACCCAGTGAGGTGAGTCCTGTTATTGTCCCCTTTTACAGATGAGCAGATAAAAGCCGAGAGGCACCGAACACTTGCCCAAGGCCTCACAGCTCATAAAAGATGCAGAGCTGGTCCTCATACCCAGACGGACTTAGGCCAAAGAGGCCAATGTCCAGGCTCTCTGCACTAGGCTAATCTCATGGAAATAGGAGAGGCTTCTAGAAAGTAAAAAGATCTACGTGTGAGCAGAAGTCAGAGTGGGAACAGATCACTGCTTTGTGGGAAGGGCCAGACACATGTATTGCTTGAGCACGTACTGTGTGCCAGCATAGTCTGGGGGCTTTCTGTTGTAGCTCTTGATCCGTCCCCCATCCCCTCTTGCCCACCTCTGCGTTCACCTGTGTCTCCCACCTGAAACTGGCATCTCTCTGCCCGAGGCCTCTCCATCCAGTGGGGTGGCAGTTGTTAGGTAAATACCCCAACTTCCCCATCCCTCTGTGGGACGATTCGAAGGCATGGTCTCCACGCTTCTCCCAGGTGTGCTCAGTGGTCACCTGCTCACTATTTGCACTCCCCCTTCTGTGTCCCATCACTTTCTCAGTCCCCCGACTTGTGCTTCCGGGATCACCTCCCAAATAGATGACCTGTACCCAGATCCTGTGTCAGACTCTGCTCTCAGGGAAATCCAAGCCAAGACATATTCAGTGTTCAGATATCACGACAACCGTGACAGTGCTGTGGGCTCACATTGTACAGGTACAGAGAAGATGGTCCAGTGACCGGGGTTCCACTCCAGATCTGTGTGACACATTTCTTCGTGAGTCTCGCTGCCCATTCTGCAGTGATGGTGATTAGGATGATGGCGATGATGGTGACCGAATGCTTGCTGCGAACAGATGAGCAGTCCGTGGCTCAGGACAATTAGGTGACTTACCCGAGTTTTGTCCACGTGTTAGAACAGACATTGGATAGAAGGAAGCCTGGAATGGAGAGGTGGAGACCCACATGTGCAAGGCAGCTGTGGGCCTGGAATCGTCTCCCTGGGGGGACGGCCTGGTGTGGCCTGGTATCTCTCAGCCCTGCCCACTGGGTGGGATAAACATCTTCTTCAATGACTGATCCCAGGACCAGTTGCCATGGTTACCACTGGGTAACCGTCTGAATAATGGAGGACCGCGATGGTAACTGCAGCTACCATCACCCATCTGTTTGACATTCTCTCCCACCCCCTAATTCCTAGTGAAACTGGAGCTGGGGATTGGGAGGGGTGTCGGCCTCCCTGCCATGAGAACAAAGGGGAGCAGCTCTCATGACCTCATCTCTAGAAATCCAGTGAACTTCGCCCCAGTGCCTGGGAGTTATTATTGCTCTGCTCTCTTCCCTCCCCCTCAGATTTCCCCCCAACCAGGAAGTAAGCAAGAGCCTGGCTGCCAAGCGTGCAGGCTGCTGCTCACGCCCTCGCTGCTCTTCTACGCAGATGATTCTCCAGCCCCGATCTTGCCCGTGTCTCTCCCTTTCTCCTCCTATTCTTTCCGCCCTCCCAGAAATGCAGTCTTTTAAAGGCAGCAAACCCCTCGCTGGGGAGTCATTAAGGTTGGAGAGAGGCTTACAGAGTCCTGGCTGCCTCTCCTGAGGCTCTGAGCGGTGAAGTGATTATCCAGCTTCCTCATCCGTAAAACGGGGGCAACAGCTGTTGTGAGGATTAAACGTCAGGACAATAGCAGAAAAGTGAAGAGCCTGGTTCTGGAGTCAGACAGACCTGCCTTTGCATCCTGGCTGTACCGTCGTGTGTGCTGTCCTAGGCCAGTTAAATTTTTGAGCCTCTGGTTCCTCTTCTGTACGACGAGGATGATCGTTGCATCCACCTTCCCTGGATTTAGCGTGCTAATGGCTCTAAAGCGTGGAGCATCGGTTCCTGTTTGCTTCTCTTAGCTCCTGTGCTCCTGTCTGCCCGTGACACTCTAAGGCTTCAAGTCTGCTGAGGGCAGTTAATTGATCTCTCTTGTTCCCAACCAAGCGTGGTGACACGAGTCTGTGCCCTCTGCCAAGGGAAAACAGCTCGCCTTCCCACCGGATGCAAGCACAGGAGATAAGACACCTCTGTTTCCTCTCTTGACTCGCTGTGGCTGTCACCAGCGTCTGATAAGATAGGACCACTCGGGTAAGCCCCAGTAGCTCCAGAGGGAGGTTAAGAGCTTGAACCTGACAGGGACGTAGAGCTTCTCGAAGCCGGTGGTGGCGGCACCCTTCATCAGTTTGAGGCATGAGGCAAGGGTGGCAGAGGCTGAGGATGGGAAAAGCGACAGGGCTGTGAAATTCCTTTTCCCGAACAATGTTGATCCTTCCCTCCCTCCTCCCACCGGCCCTTGGGATGCTCTGAGAGCCCAGGACGAATTGCGGGGGGAACAGGGATCCCTCTAAAATCCATGCAAGGCTTTGAGATGTCTTTAAATTCTGCAAGAATTTTGGGGAAAATTTGCAAATGTGCACATTTTGTTAGGGAGAGCAGGATTAGAATATTCCCCCAAATCTTGTAGGCAGAGTTCTTCACCTCTGGTCCCTGTATCACTCTGCTGGACTGGCTTATACCCAGTCGCAAGAACTGATTGTTAAATTTTCAAGGACTTTGCAAGCCAGTTGTCAAACACAAATATTAAACGGTATAAATGTACAACGAAATAAGTTACGTTAAAAACCAAGGCAATAAATACTCACTACTCATCACTTCCTGATTAGTTTACTTCTTGTGGCTATTCTCCCTGTTGTAGGGGTTGCATACCCCTCGTATCTGCAGTATTGTCTAGTGCTGTTCTCCTGAACATCTTCCTCAGCTCTGCATTCAGCCGGTCAGCACGTGGATGGCTGACGTTGGCCACGGTGGGAGTATTTGTAGCACATGCTACAAACCAGCCCTCCCCCATGCCCCAAGCTCTTGTTACATAGTTACAAGCACGTGGCAGTTCCTGTACTGCCCACAACACAGTTACATGAGGCGGTCGGTTACAAATACAGATCCCAGAGCCCCTCTATAGCCCAGGATTTCTAGGTTGGCATGGAGGATCTGTGTTTTAGGGGTGCTCCACAGAGGATTTGCAAAAACACCATAAACAGGGAGAGACTGGAAGGGAATAAGAGAGGGAAGGAGATGAGGAGGGAAAGCAAACAGGAGGGAAAAGAAAGGGTTCCCGGGATAATTCTTCCTGGCATCCATCGTAGGACAACTGTAAAGTTGGGTGAAGGCTGAATTCCAGTGTCTGCAGACTTTTATTATTATTATTGTATAGAGAGAGCCATCTGTTGAACACTCAGTATGGTTCAGACACGGTACTGAGTGCCTTAAGTGCATGTTTCATCATAAGTCACCTTGATGTAAAAGCTATTTATTTATTGCGCCCATTGTACAGGTCAGGGATCTGAGGCTCAGGCTCGACTGCCTTGCCCCAGGTCCACACCCAGTAACAGTTAGAGGTAGAACTCAAACGGCAGGAGTGAGCTGACAACAGAAATGCTGGCCTCACTCCAACCTCAGTGGCCGGCACACAGAAGGGCCTCAGTAAATGTAATGGATGGACTTATCCAGAAGTTGCCCTCCTGCCAGAGCAGCATTTCATCTGGAGTGGCTTTAAGACTCAGGGTTATTTCTTGAATGCCATTTACTATCTCACATAAGCAAGGAGAAACACGGCTCAGCCCTAGACACCAGCAATTAAGACAGAGCGCCCCCATCCAGGGGCAGGCATGGGAGGGATGGCCCACGTTATGGTTCAAAAGGAAAGGGCTGTTCACACCTGGGTCCTTACTGGCTCACCCTCCCCAGTTCCTTTGCTGGTCTGAATAACTGCACTCAATACACCAGTGAGAGCTCCCAGCCTGGTCTGACTGATGCAAACGCAGTCACATGAAAAATTAGGAACACTGCAGGAGCTAAACAAGAGAGCCAAGTCACTACCTGCTGTAACAAATTTAGTTTACAAGTGTCATTAGTTCTGGAGAGAGAATCTTGTGGGGTAGTGAGAAATGGAGGTGGATAGTTGACTTGACGTCCATGTGAAAGGTTGGTCAAGAATGTTGACTCTAGAAGTCAGGGAAGGATGTCGTGGTCTCTAAGAATGGGAAGAGGTTTGAAAGGGCCACCCTTGGAAGGGGCCTTCAGGCCTTTGGAAGGCCCTCAGGGGGCCCTGGAGGAGTCTGACTCTGTAGGCCTGGCCCTGCGGTGTCAGTCCTGTGGGCACCCGACACTCAGCGTCCAGGATGCGGCCGAGAGGTCGTGGTGGGTAGGGAATGCTCCTGGCTTCCCTGGGTTTTCCAAAGACATTAGGACAGCATTCAGTTGAGGCCAAGAGTAACCCTTTCCTGCCTTCCTTTTCCCACCATGCAAGTGCCCAAGAGTGGTATTTCCCCCAACTGGGACATACAGAAATTCCAGAAAAAGAGTCATAGTCAGATGGGTTCAGGAATTGCTATATAATATATTATATCCTTTTCCACAGGGATGATAGTGATCACACTAAAGGCACTGAAAAGTTCTGTAGACAAGAAACATTTTTCACTCTGTAAATCATTTCGAAGTGCAAGTAGCAGATGATGGCAGGCTCCATCTGGATCCCCGATTCCTGTTTCTGACCCACCCCTGCTTTCAGTGAGCTTTCACTTCTAATGGTACCTGTGGCCCTTCTGTAGAGGACCGCCCTCCAGCTACAGGGCCTAACGTGTCCACAAGCAGAGCCGAAAATGCCTTGCAGTTTATTTCCCCCAGGGCAACCCTGGACCAGGGACCAGTATGTTGTCCTAGTTGGGGCAGCTCGAGGCTATGTTAGAGCCCAGAGCACCCCTGCAGGACCAGCCCAAAGCTGCCCCTGGGAGACTTTGTCCCAGCTTACAAGTTCACACTCTTGCCTGATTCTCCATCTGTTAAGCCCCCTTACAGGTTATTCCGGGAGCAGGCACGTCTCTGATCAGCCTGTCCACTCGGGTTCCACCTGTGGGGCAGTGGACCTAAAACAACTCATGTTTCTGACGTTCAGGTTGTTCGTTCCTGAAACTCTTATCAGCATGGTTTAGATCTTGAATCCTTCTTTGGCACTGACTTTGAAAAATTCCTCCCTGGAGACAAGCCTCCAACCACCACCTTGATCTTCTGGAGAGGAAGAGTCCTGATCTGATTGGGGGGGAAAAGGCATCCTTTGGAGCCTATCTCCAGCTCAGCCCCTCTCTCCAGAGCTTTTCTTTGCTGTCCTCAAACCCCAGCAGGGCTTCTGTAAGGAGTCTGCCGAGACATCTCCTCTCTTGATGTAACCTGGGGAATTCAGCAGATTGGGCGATGGGGATTGGATTAATCTCCATCACGGTGCCCATTTGTTTTTGGAGAGCGGGGTCACCATAAACGATTCCTTTGTCACTGTCTTGAATAAACATCTCTTTGTGGCATGAGACTTGCCTGGGTCAGATAATCACAAACTCAAATGTCTGCATCAGTCAGCAGATAATATAAATGAGTGCGTCTGACCTGGTATGAGGCAATTGGGAGTGGTGGGGTCTGGGACAAAATGGGGAGCAAGCGTCCCACCTAAGGGGGCAGCTGCCAGTGGCTCTAAGCTAGTTATCACTTTGTGGGAGTCAGGTCCAGCCAGGACTTTTTCAGGAAGCCAAAGACTCAGATTTTGTTGGAAATCCCTTGACTTTCCAATTAGCAAATAGTTCCACCATTGTAAAGCCATGTGACCAAGTAGTACAGATATGAAGGCTAGGTGAGGGATCCTAGGTTACGGTCTTGGTCTTGATTGTCTACAGCAGGTCAAAGATAGACCAGGGGGCTTCCCTGGTGGTGCAGTGGTTGAGAATTTGCCTGCCAGTGCAGGGGACAGAGGTTCGAGCCCTGGTCTGGGAAGATCCCACATGCTGCAGAGCAGCTGGGCCCGTGAGCTACAATTACTGAGCCTGCGCGTCCGGAGCCTGTGCTCCGCAACAAGAGAGGCTGGGATACTGAGAGGCCCGCGCACTGGAATGAAGAGTGGCCCCCGCTTGCCACAACTATAGAAAGCCCTAGCACAGAAACAAAGACCCAACACAGCCATAAATAATATATACCAGTCTATCTTCTTCTATTTTTATTTTAAGAATATATTTCTATTGTTGGCACACTATATATATATATATATATATATATAGTGTGCCAACAATAGAAATATATTCTTAAAATAAAAATAGAAGAAGATAGACTGGGAGAGACACAGCCGTGGATTAAGAGGACCGCAGGTTCTCCCTCCCTCACACATGCCGTCCACCCACTTTGCACATGCTGGTCCCTCTGCCTGCGACACTTGGCCCCCAGCTCTGCCTGGCTAATTCCTCATCTTTTAGACTTCAGCTTCCTCCTGACCCATGAGATGGCCTTGCCTTCCCCTGTGTGAGCTCCCGTTGTTCCAAGCTTCCCTTTACATCAGACTCATCCCACTTATAACGACCTGTTCAAAGTCTGTCTTCCCCACAGTTCTGCAAGTTCCTTAAAGACCAGGGCTGTGTCTACCTGTAGTCCGTTACATTCCCAGCCCCGGGCACAATGCCTGACACACAGTGGGTGCGCAGAAGGCTTCTTTTCAATGAATTAAAGAGGAAAGCGCCCAAGAAATTTCCCTAAGGGAAAGGGAAGATTCCAGACTCGTCACAGACGATTCTGCTGTCTCCTTGAAAACCACTCCACTAGGATGGTGTTAAGCCCTCATTGGGATGGTTCCTGTTATCCTAGAATTGAGGCCCAAAGAGCAGACGGTGCTAAGCAGGGCCCCAGCTTAGGGCTGTGCACGTTGAGTTTTGTGAACAGAATCCCCTAGAGGGAAGGAGGGCAAACTCGGGCCTTGGGCCAAATCGGCTCACTGTTATCGGTTTTAATAAGTAGAGTTTTATTGAAACATAGCTCTACCCATTCATTTACTTATTGTTTGCTGCTGCTTTCGTACTACAACAGCAGAGTTGAGTATCTGAGACGGAGTCCATGTGGTCTGCACAGCTTAATATATTTACTATACGGTTAGCTTCAGTGAAAGTGTAGAGCTCTGCCCTAGAGCTGTGCAGTGCCCAGCGTGCACAGTGATACGTGGCAGCCATGGTGTTTAGTCTGCCTCAGTCCAGATTCTGAAACCATCAACTACTGGGACCGGCCGCTTCCCTGCGGGGCTCGTAGGTAGTGACATTTTGGCAGAATCCCCACTCTGGGCCGCGCTCTACCATTCCTACCCATGAATAGACAAGCAGAGTGAAGAAGACAGAAACCTTTTGGGACCAAAGAGTGGGGAACAGAAACCACCTTACCTTTTGTTCCCTCCACCTCTTATAAGATCAACGGGATGGAAATAGTCGGGGCCTGTTGATGGTCTCTTTAGCCGGAAGTTGTCAGGTTCCAGCCCGGGAGCTTCTGGGTGTGAAGAAAGGGGCAGGAAGAAGGTGGCAGACGAGAGACAGTGACTGTTAGGAAAAAGATGGGGTAGCCTGCGGGCCCAGCTCTGCACCCCGCAAGGATATGTCAGCCTCCTGTGGTGCTCTGGCCTGAATGTTTGTGTCTCCCCCAAATTCATATGTTGAAATTCTACCCCCAAGGTGATGATGGTATTAGGAGGTGGGGCCTCTGGGTGGTGATTAGGTCATGAGGGCAGAGCCTTCATGAATGAGATTAGTATTCTTGTAAAAGAGACTCCAAGAGCTCCCTCGCCCCTTCCGCCATGTGAGGGTACCATAAGATGTCTGCGACCTGGAAGAGGGTCATCACTGGACCATGCTGACACCCTGATCTTGGACCTCCAGGCTCCAGAACTGTGAGAAATAAATTTCTGTTGTTTGTATGTCACCGAGTCTATGGGACTTTGTTATAGCAGCCCAAACGTTGTAAGCCCTATGGACCAGTGATATGGGTGAAGGTAGCTGGGCTGCTCCCACCGGAGGCTCACCCTCTGGGTGCAAGGATCTCACAGCAAGAAGCTATGAAGCAGATGGACCAAAGCAGAACCTGGGGTGGGCGAAGGAGGAAATTGAGCCTGGGCTGGATCGCCACCTGTGCCAGCGTCTGTGTAGCAGGGAGATCTCCACTGGGCCTTCCAAAGAGTATTGCTGTGGTTTTCTAGTGTTGTGTAGACAGCACTGGGGAGCTTAACAAAACAACAGGATTTATTTTGTTCATGAATCTATGGTTTGTGCAGTTCTCAGCAAGGACAGCTCATCTTTGATCCACTCATTCTCAGCAAGGGGGGCTCCAAGGCCAGGGCAGGCATCTGCTGAGGGGGTCCCGGGCTGACTCATCTGCCTGTGGGCCCTGGTTGCTGGCTGGGGCCTTCACAGGGGCTGTCAGCTGGTCCACCTGCACGTGACCTTTCCGGCGGCTGCAGACCTTCCTCACAGCATAGTAATGGGTCCCAGGACCAGTGTCCCCGAGACAGAGCCAGCTGGAATTCGGATCCCTTTTCTACCCTAGGCCGGAAGTTACACGGCACTATTTCTGCAGCACTCTGGTCATGAGAAATAAGTCACTCAGACTGGCCTACATTTAAGTGGAAAATATAAACTACAGAACCTGTGGGCATGTTTCAAAACGTCCACCAAGACGCCTCCCCAAGAATGAGCTTTCGGAATCGCCCTACAGAGAACCCAGAAACAACAACGAAGTAAAGGACCACAACCTCCGCCAGGCTGGGACGGGAAAGGGAGCCTGTTTCCTCCTCACTCCCCGTCGCCCACAGGCTGTGTGAAAGGGGAGAACAGCCTCCCTGGCCACACGCAGACCACTCTCCCCGAGACCACTCTTAGTGCCCCTGTCAAATGCCAGATCAAGGTTGACAGTGAGTAGGGCTAAGCCTTACGATGCAAAGTGAGGCTGAGTTAATGATCAGGAGTGATGGCAAAGTTACCGAATGAGGTTCAAAGTCATTTAAGGAATCCTTTACCACTTGGGGCAGCAGGGCCAGCTGGGGATGGGTGTCCACAGCACTGGCTGTAGCAGCAATTGCAAAAGTAAAAACGATCCATATTTATACCCCAAGATGGGTAGGCTGAGACTCCTCTCGTAATGGTTTCATTTGAAAGGTTTTCCTCAGTAGTCTTGATTCCCCTGAAGCGTGCTTTCTAGACCCTATACTTGGGGGGAATTGGATAAATTGATCTCTAGGGGTCCTTCCAGGACTAACACTTCCTGGTTCTCTTGCTAACAGGGGCTGGGTGCTGACAGTTTACTTAGGAAATGGTCACTAAGAATGTATTTATTTTATGAAAGCATCTCTCAGTAGGGAAATCATAATAGTAGCAGGAGAAATTAGCTCTGTTCTCTGATTTCACTGAAGGAGAAAGGGTGACATATGGTCTTTCCCTCTCTCTCTCTCTCTCTCTCTCTCTCTCTCTCTAAAGTTCTCTCTCTCTCTCTCTCTCTCTTCTCTCTCTTCCTCCCTCCCCCCTCCACCCACCTCCAACCCCTCCCTGATGGCTGTCTCACACAGACCTTGAGTGGTGATTTGACAGCTTTAACAAGCTTCCAGCAGGAGAACCAAACTTCTGGCCCAGACATCTTGACTACAGGGAGTCAGTTATACAGCCCCTTGTCTTGAAAGTTTTACTACTCCAAGTGTGGTCAGGCAGCTATCAGCATCACCTTGGGAGGCTGTTAGAAATGCAGACTCCCAGGCCCTAACCCAGACCCCTTGGATCAGAATCTGCATTTTTTAAAAGCTTCCCCAGAGTATTCAAATGTACATGAAAGTTTGGGAAGTACTGTTTTAAGGGTCCCAGTCCCCGGGCTTTTAAAAAGTTCTTCCTCCATCTGTTTCAAGGTTCTAGGAGGTGAACCCCCTTGGTCTCTGACCCCTCAAGTCCTTGGCAACCCCCCTTCGAGATGGCTCTTCGTTGCTGGCCAGAGAGCCTAGGCAGTGCTCACCATCGTTTAATAGCTAATACGAATCAAGCCACAGTTCAAGCGCTTGAATTTAAAATACTCTTGACTCTGCATCTGGAGAAATGGTGGGCGGAAGAACTTCTGGTAAATGGTTTATATTTAAATGGCCATTTGTGGAAAACCATTGTTCCTTTTGAATCCCATCTGATTCTGGAGCTAGTGTAGCAAGGTTTCCAAACACCCTGGAACCATTTCCAACCCGCGTACTTCAGTCTTTAGTTAATGTCAAAAGGCTTTTCTCATTGCAAATCTCAGAAACGTTTTCTCTTGTAAGGTCACTTGCCTATAGCCATTTGTATAAAAAGCTAAATGAACATCCAAAAGGTACGATAAAAATCCTTCTGTCCACTGGAAGTACACACCCTTGTGTCTGGCTGTTGTGTAGACTTCTTTGTTTCCTTCCCCCAGCCTTACATGGAGGATGTAAAAACCTACAGGGGAAGGTTTGTAGTTTTACACGCTTAACAGTTCTATACATTTTGAAGGGGAAAGATTTCTCATCTCACCTGATGAAATGCCTCAAGCTCTACCAGGCATCTCCATTTCGAACACATTTTGGCTTACCCAAGTGACAGCATTCTGCTGGAGGACTCAGTCCGTTTTTAGGTCTGTCACTGAAAGAATATCCAACCCTTTGGAAACCAGCCAGGTCCCTGAGATGGCTCACCTTAGAAGCAAGATTTCCCAGCCCTCCTCAGCTCTAGACCCCAGATGAATAATAATATCCATGGGTATTTTTTAATGCCTACTTGAATTTGCTAAGCCTTCTTGTGATTTTGTTTTTTTTATCTTTCTAAGTATGGGGTTTGCTGAAAGCAGAGCCTGAGGCAAGGATTTGGGTGCAGGGGATTTCTTTGAGAGGTGATCTCCAGAAGCAGGGGTGAGGATGGGATGTGGGGAGAGTGACATGGAGAAGGAGATCAAGCCAGGATAAGGGGGTTTCTCAAGTGTGCTGCTGTAAGCCCCAGAGCCATATTGCAGTGGGGCCTCTGAGAAGCACAGAAACACCTCCAAAACATAGCCCCTGAAAGGCAAGGAGGTTAGAGCTCTCATCTACTGCTTTTGAACTTGGTTGGTGGAAGGTTGCACCCAGGGCCATTGAGTCCTCTGCCGTTCTGGCCTGTGCTTCAGTCCTGGCCAAGCAAGTTCCTGCGGCATGCAAAGCCCTGGAGCCTAAAGCAGAAGGATGCTTGGCTTTGCATGAGAGGGGCGTGGGCCCTGCAGGTGGGCGAGAGCTCAGACACAACTGCTCACCATAGGTGCAGCTAGAGGCTACTGCCTTGTCTCTCACTACCTCTCTGAGGCAACTATTACCATCTCCACCTTACAGGTAAGGAAAGGGAGGCTCAGACACGTTGGATAGTTTGCCCTGCCGTGAAGCAGGGCCTTGGGGTCCCAGCACAGGCCGGCTGACTCCAGAGCCTCTTTCCACAAGCTGCCAGTCCTGCAAAGGACTGGAAGGAGCCCAACCATCCCATTTGCCCAGGACCAGCCCAGTTTTAGCACTGAAAGTGCCACATCCCGGAAGACCCTCATCCCGGGCAAACTGGGGTGGTTGGTGGCCCTCGTGGGCTTTCTCTGCCTCTGCAGCTCCTGGCTTGCTGCCTAGGCTCCCTGTGGGACAGCTGCACACAAATGGGTTCCAGGCCATCTTTCTCTCTTTCTTGCTGCACTGCTGCATTCCGGTGAGGCTGTTTCCAAGTAAAACCCAAATAAAATTGGATTTCATATGGTGGTTTCCCCTGAGTGAAACTTTTATGTAGAAGCTGGAAGATGAGAAAATTTTGGGGTTTTTTTCTTCCACTTCCTTTAAATGGGGCCCATTTATTCTAATGATGTTGGGGGAGGGTGTGATGACTATAAATGAAATTTGATTTACTTGCTAAGTGTCCATTATTGTTTCATTGTTTCACTAGGGGCTTTTTCTTTTTAATGAAAAACTGTGTGTGTGTGTGTGTGTGTGTGTGTGTGTGTGTGTGTGTGTGTGTCTGTGTGTAGGCACACACTCATAGTCTATGTATAGAGTTTCCTAGGCTAATTTGACATAACAAAGTAGCACAGAGTGGTTGTCTTAATCAGCAGAAGTGTATTGTCTCACGGTTTGGAGGCTGGAAGTTCAAGATCAAGGTATCTACAGGGTTGGCTTTGAGGGATGATCTGGCCCAGGCCTCTCTCCTTGGCTTATAGATGGCCATCTTCTCCCCATGTCTCTTTCCATCTTCTTCCGTCTAAAGGTATCTCTGTGTCCACATTTCCCCTTTGTATAAGGACACCAGTCATATGGATTAAGCCCACCCTCATGACCTCCTTTTGACTGGACTGCCTCTTGCCTCTGTAAAGACCCCATCTCCAAATACGGTCACATTCTCAGGTACTGGGGGCTGGGATTTCAACATATGAATAAAGGGGGCATAACTCAGTCCTTACCACTACGTTCCCCAGAATAAGTGAGAGGATCTCAGCGAAATCGAGACACAGCCATTACGCCCTCTTCTCCCCTCCATCACTCGTCACTCTAAGTTGCTCTTGGGGCCGGGGTGGCGGAGGGGGGTGGTCCCACAATGTCGGCTCCAACTCCTTTCTCAATATCTCAGAAGAGGAGCATAGCGTCTTGGAGGAGTGACAGCCCTTCATTTACTCACTCCCACGTTTGCCTAACGTTTACTGAGCCCCTGCTAGGTGACTGGCCACGGGCTAGATGCTGGGCTTGGAGCAAAGGTGAACGAGACTGAATCTCTGGCCAAACTGAGCTCCCCCATGGGAGCGGGAAGACGCTAGTCTTTCAAGTCAAATGGCCTTTGCTTCGAATTCTGCCTTTAATTTCCCCCAGCTGTGTGTCACATGGCGTCTCTGAGCCTCACTTCCTCCATCTTTGGTGTTGGGGTGATGAGTGCACCCAGCCTGCAGGGCGGTTGTGAGGAATAAGGGTCTGACTAAGTGCCCAGCCCAGCGTCGGGCCCACTGTAGGCATTTGGTCAATATCTGTTCGATGAATGAATGAAAAGTATGTGTTCAGTAACAGAATCAGAGATACTTAGTGACAGCTAACGGTATAAACAGGTAAAGGAAAACACCAGGGGGGAGCAGGACCCCCAGGCTTCAGAGGGCTGTGGCACGTGTGATTTTGGTCTGTTGAGCATGTTTCTTTGGGCATCCCCTCCCCCATGCTGTGGGTCCTCCTGAAGCTGGCCTGAAGCGCCCTGCCTCCTCAGTGCTGGGTCGGGCCTGTGACCTAGGGTGGCCGGTGAAGGAGAACTTTAATCTCCCCAGTGATGGGCAGGGCAGAAGCCAAGACAGTGATGCCTCCCTGGGAGGGACATTTGTGTGCTGAGAGAGGGGGGGGGGGGGGCCCTGTTTTCCCCTGGGATTATGTATAGATGGCAGTCATTGTTCCAAGCTGCATAGAAGAGGACCTGCAGAAAAGGACAGAACTAAGAGGTGGGGAGATGTAGAGAGACAGACGGAGGAAACTAATGAAACCGACAGTATTTGTCTCAGACCCTGGATCCAGCTGTGCTTGAAGCTCATCCCACTCCTAATGTCAGATACATGAGTTGGTAAAGTTCCCCAAATCCCCTTAATTTAAGTTGGGCTTAGACATTGGCAGCTGAAGGATCCCTGCCTGTAAATGGTTATAAACACAGTTTTGGGGAACCCAGAAGACAGTCCCATTAATCCAGATGAGAGGATTCAATCTAGGTTTCTTGAAGAATGTGATACATGGCCTATCTTCAAAGATAAGTCAGTTCTCAGAAGTCAGAAGCCCAGCGGCATTTAAGGGGGAGGTGTGTGTGCGAAGGCAGTGAGGTGTGAAAGGGCAGGGTCTGTTCAGGGCCGGTGAGGAGCTGGCTGGGTCGTTTTATTGGGGATGAAGGAGGTGGTGGTTTAAAAATCAGAGTCAGGGAATTCCCTGGTGGTCCAGCGGTTAGGACTCGGTGCTTTCACTGCCGGAGCCTGGGTTTGATCCCTGGTCGGGGACTAAGCTCCTGCAAGACGTGCGGCCCAGGTTTCCTGTGTCCAAAATCCGAACAGATCCAGGGGGGCAAAGGCCCAGAAAGGGGACCTGACACTAAGCACAAACCTCAAAATGCTTCATCACAATTTCCTCTTCAAATGGCAAGATGGGAATATGAAAGTGCAGTTAGGTGGTGGGGTAGACAGAATAATGACCCCCAAACATGTCCCCATCAAATCCCTGGAACCCGTAGATATGTTACCTTACATGGTGAAGGGATTTTGCTGGTGTGATTAAACGAAGGCTCTTGAGATGGAGAGATTATCCTGGATTATCCCTGTGGGCACACAATGTAATCACAAGAGTCCTTGTAAGAGGCGGGCAGGAGGGTCAGAGTCAGGGAAGGAGACGTGATGATGGAAGCAGAGGCCAGAGTGATTTAATTGCTGGATGGGACCACACGCCAAGGAGTGTGGACAGACTCTAGAAGCAGGAAAAGGCAAGGGATGGATTCTCCCCTAGAGCCTCCAGAAAGAACACAGCCCTGCTGACACTTTAATTTTAGCCCACAAGACCCATTTTTGAACCTCTGACCTGCAGAACTATAAGATAACAAATTAGTGTTGTGTTAAGTCCCTAAGTTTGTGGTGGTTTTTGTTACAGCAGCAATAGGAAACCAGCGTAGTGCGGAAGTAACATAGATCACAATTATGAAACAGGAGAATGAAAGGTTAAGTGTGTGGGCTTCAGGGCCAACTTAATCCAAGTTTACAAACCAGCTCTGCCACTGTCCAGCTTGACAAGTTACCCAAGCTCTCTGGGCCTCAGTTTCTCCCAGTGTGACATGCATTTACTAAAATCTACATCGTACAAGAGTTGGAAAAATTAAATGAGATAATGTGTACAATAATCATCACAGTGACTTATATGTGGTAGATGCTCAAGAAACGTTAGTCATTTTCCTTTTTATTGTTTTTTCATCATGATATGCAGGAAAAATTTTTTTAAACGTGGTGTCTAGTGTTCAATGTAAAAAAAAAAAAATACAATTTTCTTCCCTTCTTTAAGACGTTTATCTTCCAAACCCTTTTCCCTGGAGTGGGTAGGGATGTCATTTGTTACATAAAACAAGAGAACTATGAAGGAAGTTTTATGAACACTTTTAATAACAATTTTTACATTTATATGATGCTTCATGGGCTATGCCTAAATGCGTAAACCAATGTGCAAAAAGAATGCAAGGACAAAACAGAGTTATATTGAGCACAACCAAACCACAACTTAATTTTTATTGAAGTTATTACAATATTGCTTCTGTTTTTTGTTTTGGCTTTTTTTTTGGCCACAAGGCACGTGGGATCTTAGCTCCCCAACCAGGGATCGAACCCGCACCCCCTGCGTTGGAAGGCAAAGTCTTAACCACTGGACCACCAGGGAGGTCCCACAGCTTAATTTTATAACAGATGGTTATAAAGCATTTCCATTGACTGAATAAAGGTAATTGATTGTTTCAAATTATTTACCTTTTGAGGCAGAAATAAGGACTGTGTTCTTACATTTATAAAGCTCTGCGTGGTGTCCCATGTACTTTCCCAGACATGTTCCCATTTTACAGATGAGAGCACTGAGTTTTCCCGGGATCCACGTGCTTGGTTTCAGCATTGATATGTGTTGGAGTGCCTGGAAGCCTTGTCCGTAGCCCCTACCATAGGTGATCTCACCCAGTCCCATGGTTTTAAATGCCATCATGTGCTGCTCAAGAATCCTAAAAATATATTTCTAGCCCCAGCCCGACCCTTGTACACCAGACTCATGAATCACCTGCCTACCTGACATCTCCATTTGGATGCCTGCTGGGCACTGCTGACTCATCCAGAAAAGGACTTAGGGTTTTTCCCTCCACTGATTTGCTCCTCCCCTAGCCAGTCCCTCCCAAATCCTGGGGCCTTTCTGAGCACTTGTCATCTTATCACACCCACATCCAGTTTATCAGAAAGTACGGTTGTCTCTATCCCCACAGTATGACTTGAGTTCACCCACATCTCAGCATCTGTATTTCTACCACCTTTATCTAGATGCCATCAGGGTCCCTTGAGGTACTGCAGTTTCCTCCTATGTGGTCTCCCTGCCTTGTGCTCACCTTATTGCATGCTGTGCTACAGAATGACCAAGGTGACCTGTGAAAACCACAGATTTGATCATGCCACTCTTAGGCTTAAAATTCCATGGTGCTTCCTGTTGTACAGTCAAACTAAACTCCTCGGCATGGCCTAGGGGACCTCCATGAGCATGTCTTCATAGGACATATAAAGAGCGTGTGCTAGCTGAGGTGATTATGGAAGCAGAAGAGCAGAGACTGTCTTAAGTTCTGCTTTATGGGAACCCACACTAAGACATCTTAACCAGGCTGTATGTAAGGGGAGAATCAAGTCCCTGATAGGAAATTGCCATTGTGCTCTATTCTCTTTGTAATTTCTACTCTATTCTTCTTCCTTAGTAATAGCAGCTCTGATTTGTATTGGGCCCATGACTGGAATTAAGACTAAATTTCCGAGTCTCCCTTGCCACCAGGTATGGTTTACGTGACTAAGTTATAGACAAGGCAGTGTCAAGGTATGTGTGTACAGTTCTGGGAAGTGTCCTTTAAAGGAGAGGGTATGATCTTTTTCAACCCTTTCCTCATTCCTGCTAGCTTCAATACAGATGTAATGGCTGGAGCTCCAGCAGCTATTTGAACCATGAGGTGACCTCGTAACAGAAACTGCACAGTAGAACACAAGAACGAAGAAGGCTGGGTCTCTGGTAATTTGAGGCATGGTGCTACACCAACCTCAGATTGCTAATCTCCACACCTTCCTACACTTTTATTTGTAGTTTGTCTCTTAAAGCAGAAACTAATGCTAACTACTCTGGGGGAGAGGCATGACAAGTATAGGACCAGGGAAAACAGTGTGGAGGTGACTGCAGCCCTCCAGGCAAAAAAGACCTGAGTAGGATAGTGGAGATGGAGAGGTATGGAAAAAATTGAGGAAGGTATAGGATGTAGCAGCCTTGATACTGAATTAGAAATGGAGCATGAGCCTGTGAATGAGGAAGGTCAAGGGTGCCTCCCAGTTTTCTGGCTTGAGCAACCACGTGGTTGCAGTGCCAGTTACTGAGTTAGGGACCCGGAGAGCACACAGCAGACATTTCTGTGAAAGAGCTTTGTTACGCTGTGTGTGCCTGGCATTTTGTCATTTGAATCAGTGTATTTATGTCACAGATTTGCAACGAAATGACCCATTATTTCAATCAGTGCATACGATATTGCTACTGTATGAATTTATGCTTTTCTGAATATCTCTGTAATTTCCATTTCTCATGGAGGGAAATGCTCTAGGTTGAATCTGTTTTTGGGGGCTGATTCTCAGGTAATGATGTTAATCTCCCTTTGAGCTCTGGGTCATTATAATCTATGACACACACACACACACACACACACACACACACACACAGACACACACATCGAACCCTGGGCTCTTGGTGAGTAAAAGGAATGTGGTGAAAGACAGTCTCCCAGGCCATTATCCACAGGCCTTCCTTACGTTGGATTTAGGATTGGGGAGGGGAGGGGTGGTTCTGAAATCTGCTTGGCGCTCTAACTCATTTGGCCTTTCCTCTTATTTGGGTTGGCAGACTCACTCATCTTCCTTATAAAAGCTTGGCACATTGAGGATGGTATTTTATATTTTTTATGTTAAGCTGGAATTTCCGGACTGGGTTCTGCAGCATATGGCTCTGTTTTTACTAGGTTCTGGTGGACTTACAAAGGAATTTTTTTCTCTTTTGTTTATTTCATGCTGGAGTTTAGGATCTGATCCCCGTGGAGGAGGAGGGGGAAGAATTGGCAGGGGAGAGATGGGCTATCCAAACACAAGACTCTCCAGCACGAGTCCCGTTTTGGTTCCAACCCTGGTGATCTGGTTATCCTCAGACTCCAGGCCAGAATCATAAGTGCAAGGGAAATGAACTGTACTGAGGTCCTTATTTTCACAAAACCGTTTGGCTTTGTATTAAGCAGTTACCTTCAGGCATCTAGTTGTGGACCACTTGGGTATGGGATGGGAGTCCCTGACTCTGCTCCTCTATAGAATTGTTTATCTATCGGTCAGTTTCATAAAGACTTCAAAATTCATTGACTGCTTTAGAGGAAAGTGGTCCTATATAGGCAGCCTCTGAAATAGCCCACAGCCTTTTCCACCTCCTAATATTCACATGCTTGTATAGACCTCTTCTACTTTGATAGGGCTGATTGTATCATTATAACCAGTTGGATTCTACAGAAATGAATAATGTAACTTCTGAAGCTAGGTCATAGAAGACATGGCAACCTCCATCATGTTGCTCTTTTCTGATCACTCATGTGGGGCATCCAGCTGCCATGTTCTGAGAATACTCAAGCAGTCCTGTAGGGAGGTCCATGTGGTGAGGAACTGAGGCCTCCTGTCAATAGCAATAGCCAAGTGACTGAGTCATCTTGGAGACCCTGATCCAGCCTTCAGATGACAGCAGCCCCTGTTAACATCTTGATGGCAACCTCTTGAGAGACCCTAAACCAGAACCATTCTGCGGCGAGCCACTTCTGACCAGCAGAATGACGAATCACCACACGCTAGATTCTTCTCGCATCACACTTTATTGGAGTACAGCTTGGTTTCAGGCGGATGGAAGGAAGACCCCGTACGCTCGAGCCTGTCTGCTTATATAAGGGCTTAAGGACTCGTGTAAGTCCCTGATTCGTCCGTATGGTTATCGCATTTCGCAAGCCGGACTTTGGATAGGCCACTGCTTCAAAACCTGATTAGCATATTAGGTGCATGCGCCCTAGCGGCATGCTTAGCGCATGCGCAATGGCTATCCAGCCGCGCCCTACACCATTCAACTAAGCTGCTCCCAAATTCCTGACTTATAGAAACCATGATATAGTAAATGCTTATTGTTGGAAACCACTAAGGTTTGGGGTAATATTTTACCTAGCAATATATGACAACTATTACAAGTGTACTTCTAAAAGACATGACGATACTTGAGAATCTTACTCAACTCATCGTTGCCGAAGTAAAGCTTCTAACAGGGAACATCATCTGTAATATTTTCCCCTTTTTATAATCTTAAAAACGATTTTTTGGACTATTATTGTTAACAGATGTGGTGACTATTTGTCATCTATGGTTGCCCATCATCAATTCCTTTTACCTCATAGCAATTCAAGTTTCTATTAGAGATTTGATTTTCCCCTTATGCAGAAAGACTGGTTATGTCTTCGTTTTAAGGTTCCCTTAAAGCAGACCTTGAGACAGGAACTTGAGTGCAAGTGGTTTAATTGGGAGAACATTCCCGGAAGCACTGAGACAATGTGGACGTGAGACCTGGAGAGGAGGAAGCTGATATCCCTCCATGGCTTTAAAGCTGAGCTTATCACCGTGTGCACCTGGCCTCAGTCACACTGACCTTCTGAGAAGGAATACCCTTCAGAATTTCTTTCTGAGGGGCAAGGAGGCTGGGTTGTTGATCTTCCAAGTCCTGTCCTGCCTTGATTGATGGTGGTCCAGTAGCCAGGGAGAGGAGTAGTTCTGTGTACAGGTGAACCTGTAGGTAGCTTCTGGGTTAGGCCAAAAGGGTGGAGGTGCATATTCATAGCAGCTTCTGTAGAGGGCAATTCCTGGTGACCACTTTCCACTGGGAAAGTCGTATCCTTGCTCTCTCTACTCCAGTTGGTGCAAAGGGATGGGGAGAGGTGGGAGAGAGAGGATAAACCTCAGCTGACTTCCCCAAGCACTTTCTCTGCACGCTCCGCGTCTTAAGCAGTGTAACAGCTTAGAAGTCTCGCCTGGACTTAGAGGCATTTGGGCCAGATTATTCCAGGTTCCGGACCGTAGCTCTCCTCCCTGCTTCCTTGGCATTGTGAAAATTCCTTGGTTCCTCTCCATCACAAATCTAGTCCCTATAAGTCATGCAAGTCTCCTACCAAGTCCACGAGCCCTTGGCATCCTTTCAATAAGTTCCTCTTCACTTAGGTTGGCAGAGCTGGGTTCTGTTGCCCTTAACAAAGAAGCTTAACTGAGATGACGGATCTTGCTGAAATTGATAGTAAAGTTCACACTTTTCCAACCCAAATCCCAGCGGGATGGGATAGATTAAAAACTTGCTAAATGGAGTCTAAAGGTCATCTTTATGTGCAAGATATTCAAGAAGGCTTTGAAAAAGAAATGTGAGGCTACAAAGATCTGTGACAGCATTAAGTGGGAACTACAGTTTATAGAACCACGGGTTTAAAGATAAGCGGCCTCTGGCTGGTCTAATTTGGCAGACAAAAATTCCATTTTCTGGAGCACAGAAGCCTTTCCCTCTGTTGGATAAGAGGTGAGATGCTGTCTATGAAAGCTTGCTCTCGGTTTCAAAGGTCAACAGTCAAATTGTACATCTGCCACCCTCTTATTAAAGACCAAAGACTTGGGAGGAAGGACTTGATATTTAAGCGTGACCTGCCTGTCTAGGCCTTTTTCATTCTTTCTCTCACATGCTTTCTGTTGCTCCCACTCATACTCCAGCACTTGTCAAGGTCACCGATTTACAAACTTTTTATTAGCTGATCAGGAAGGGGTGAAGAAAGGCTGCTTGGATCTGAGAATCCTCAGCAGTAATGCGGATCTTTTTCATCAGGTGTAGACCGGGCTACTGAGCTATTTTTACCACTTTACTTGGTGCTGGCGGTGGGGAAAAACAGTCTCTGAAAATAGTTTATTTTCCTGCTGAATGTCACGGACATGGTGAGGCTTGACCATCATCACAGCAGAATAGCGTAGTGGTTTAATACTTACGTTTTGAACTAATATAATTAATTAGTGAGCTACATTTCATTTAAAACGTGTTATAATCCTCAGCTCCACCCAGATATTGGAAGACTAGGTATGTGTTATGACTTCAGCACATTATTTTGCAATACCCACGTCGATTGCCCAGTTTCAATGATTTAGAGTGAAATGTTTGCTGACAGTTGGAAAATCTGATTCTCAGCCTTTTGGAAACGGCCAGGCGTTTAGAACCCGCACCTTGTGCAGACATAGATATGCCCCCGCCCTCAAGTGCTTTTGCTGGTGAGGTAGTCCCTTTGGGGCTGAGGGCTTTTCGGTTGACCACCAACAGCACTTCCAGCAGTTTGGACATCAAGGCCTTCCTTGAAGGGGGATCTAGGAGGAGATTCCCCGTGTCCTTCATAATGATCTTGAGGGAAGGTTCGATTTTATACCCATCTTGTGCACGGGGAACCTGAGATTTCACCTGAGGTTGTATAGATCCTACCACTACAAATCCACAAGCCACTATCTGGCACTCTTAGGACAAGAGTTTTATGTTCATACATTTTCTATGTTAGAGAGGAAACTGGGTGCCCACACCATATATTATGCTGTATCTCTATATTAGTTTCTATCACCACTGTAACAAATAACCACCGATGCAATGGCTTGAAACAACGCACTTATTATGTTACAGTTCTAGAAGTCAGAGGCCTGCAGTCCAAGTGTTGCAGGGATGTGTTCATTCTGGAGGCTGGGAGGAGAATCTGTTTCCTTGGCTTTCCCAGCGCTCCAGGCCATGGCATTCATTGGCTTGTGCACCTTCCTGTCTCCCAGCCAGTAGCACAGCACCTCCAAGTCTCCCTCTCTCCCTTTGACCTCTGCTACCACCATCACATCTCCTGTGGCTCTGACCCTTCTGCCTCCCTCCTGTAAGGACCCATGGGATGACACTGAGCCCACCCCGATAATGCAGGGTCGCCTCCCCCCATAGCAAGTTCCTGAACTTAATCAGATCTGCAGAGCCCATTTTGCCATATCAGGTCACATTTGCAAAATTCAGAGATTAGGACATACACATCTTTGGAGGCTATTATTCAGTCTGTCATAACCGCACAGGTGTCCAGGAGAGCACCCATAATCAGAATCATTAATATTTCTGTAGCAAAATGTATGAATATTCATGCTAAATTGTATACATCGGTGGTTAGCAAACTGCAGGTGGGCCGCATCCACCTGTTGTTCTGTATATCAGGTTTTATTGGAATGCAGTCACGCCTATTTGTTATGGCAGCTTTCATGCTACAAGGGCAGAGTTGAGTAGTTGTGACCTGCAAAGCCCAAAATACTTACTATCTGACCCTTTACGGAAAAAAAAAATTGCTGACCCTTGGTATAAATAATATCTCTGAATAGTTCAGGTCAGTTTTGCCACCAAATGAATTTTCCACAAACCTACAGAAAACCTTTTGATTTTCAACGTTGCTGAATTTCAGAAGAACAAGCAGGGAAGCATCGACCACTCATTAGTGACCGAGCTAGGGACTCAATCCTAGTTCACTGCAAAGCCCAAGTTCTTTTTTTTTTTTTTAAATTTATTTTTGGCTCTGTTGGGTCTTTGTTGCTGTGTGCAGGCTTTCTCTAGTTGGGGCGAGCGGGGGGCTACTCTTTGTTGTGGTGCATGGGCTTCTCATTGCAGTGGTTTCCCTTGTTGCAGAGCATGGGCTGTAGGCGCGTGGGCTTCAGTAGTTGTGGCGCACGGGCTTAGTTGCTGCGCAGCATGTGGGATCCTCCCGGACCAGGGCTCGAACCTGTGTCCCTTGCACTGGCAGGTGGATTCTTAACTATTGCACCACCAGGGAAGCCCAAAGCCCAAGTTCTTAATCCAAATAGTCCACAATTCCATTTCCTTTGTATTTGAGCCAAGAGTGTATATGTCTATTATTGGACCCATTTTAGGATTTCAGACACCCAGAGAATTAGAGCAGAGCATGGTCATCATCCAATGCATGAGTCTAAAGATAATAGTCGGCAGGCCACACCGGATCAGAGGTGTGTTAGCTAGAGCAGTGCCCTAAGAACAAGGCACATGAAAGCCTTTAGCCAGGAGCGTGCACTCTGATTAGCCACAATCACCACCATTCCCTGCCTTCCTTATTGCCTCACCTAAGCTCCTCCACACATCCACGTTCCCAGCCTGGTCCCTGAAGGCTTTTAAGAGTTACCTGCTAACCTAATCTCTACCCTCCCGTACTAGAGAGGAAGAAAACAAGTTCGATAGAAGCATCTCATGGAGGTCACGTAGAAGAGAGGTGGCAGAGCTGAGACCAGAACTCAGGTCTCCTGCCCTCTCTGCCCATTTTCTTTTACTTCACTGTCAGGTACTTGGACTTGGCCCCTGGCCAGTTATGATTCGCATGCTCAGCTTTTACTGGTGGTTCTCTCTGCCCCATCAGTCCCCTCCTCCCCCTACTCTGCTCGACTTTGTTTTCCCCACAGGTCACCAGTAAATCACTTGCCTAAACAATCATCACCTTCAAATGTTCAGCTGTGGTCCCAGACGTTGTAATCTCTCTTGGCATCCTTCGACACTCTGGAGAGAAATTTCCTTGGAGATCTTCCAAATTCAGGGCTGAGAATTTGTTACCACACGAATTTCAGACTATGCCAGACTTCAGCTTTCAAAATCATCACAGCTCACCTTTCCGCTGTGTCAGGGTTGTATTTGTAGCCTGTGGACAGAGGCCCCCAGTTCTTGCTGATCCGTTCTAGGTGGAGTGCTGGGGTCTCGTTGTTGGAAGGAAGGACTTTTGGCCCAGGGATGATGATCCACTGACATCATTCTCCCTGAAGTCATTCCTGAAGGAATTCCAGTAAAAAAAAAAAAAAAAAAAAAAAAAAAAAAAAAAACCTCCTTAAAAAAAAAGGGGAAAAAAAT
>NW_020173397.1:9112294-9216242 GCF_003031525.2 Neophocaena asiaeorientalis asiaeorientalis
AAAAAAAAAAAAAAAAAAAAAAAAAAGCAAAAAGCATCTACCTTAATGAGAAAGGGTATAAAATCTCTTCCAGCTGTTGGACTTATGTAAGGACGATAAAGTTTCTTTTATTGAGTACCCCTCCTCTGGTTTGAGCTTAGCCACACCTCATCCATAAAGAATCCACCATTGGGATACAAATCACTTTTTAATCAGAATCCCTAACCACGGGTTCAGGGATAGGGCCAAGAACACCCTTGTATACTCCATTACATCTTCCTTTAAGAGACATTGCAGAGAACTGGATGTTTCTAGAAGCTGGATGTCTGCTTTCTCTGTATTTGAATGTAGGTATTATTTTCATTACTCTTTAGTGCCTTCGACAAGTATATGATCACTGATGTAGACTGAAAGTTATACATGCCAGAGTTTCAGTGAAGGGAAGAAATTTTAATTCTCCCATAATTTCCATCAACTAACCCTCCTCCAGCCACTCCAGATGAATTTACAATCTGAGTAAATGAGCTTTTCTGCAGATGCACTTCCACGCCAAGACTCTAAGCCATCCCCTTTCCTTCTGCCATATTGACCCTGAGCACCTCTGGATAGAAATTGTATAGAGCAGAGCCAGTGGTTGGAATTCAGACAATCTTATTGATACGTTATTTGCTACTTGGGTTATTAGTGTATAATCTCCAACATGCAACCAAATGACTTGTGTTTTTCTTGAATACGTGTATAGATGTCTTTTCACAGGCCAAAATTGAAGGATCCCTTTAATTTCAGTAGCTCCTCAAAGATTTCATCCAAGCTGCCCACGTTGATGGGCATTCCAGTATATCAGGCCTTCATCTGGGTTAGCCCAGAGTTTCTGCAAGGCTCTTGTGAATATTACTTAATTTCTTCACTTATTATCCCAGTATGCTTATATACCTACTAAGTGTGCTAGGTTCTGTGAGGAATGTTTTATCCCCTCTGTTGCAACTATTACTCATATGTAAAGCTGACCCTGGATTGCTTCCTATATACTGGGCACTGTTTTAAGTCCTTTATATGTATTAACTCATTTAATCATCACAAGGATCCCACAAAGCAGGTAGTACAGTATCATTATTCACATTTTACAGAAGAGGAAACCGAATCCCAGAGAGGTTAAACAACTTGCTGAAAGTCACACAGCTAGTGAGCATCAGCCTTAAGCAGGACCCTAAGTGGATTGGGTCCTAAGTCCGTGCTTTTAACCCTTACATGATATGAAAATTAAAAGGGATTCTTTCCGCTCTTAAAATTGTTACAGGTACAGCAGGGCTGCAAGCTCACATGCTGACGGGGACCAGGCAGGAAATGAACAGGAGTGAAGTAGGCCAGGTGGGCATTGAGAAGAAACAGAGAGTTCCATCCCCTCGCAGGGGTGGCTGCTGCATGGGTCCAGCCGATCATAGCTAGTATAGTAGAAAAGCCCTGTATGGCCCGGCTCGCCCCTGCTCCACGAGAAGCCAGAAAGACAGAGTTTTGAAATCTGAAATCTCTCACCGAAAAAAAAAAAAAGAACTTTTGGGTTTAGCAACTTTCCGCAAGCTGAGTGAAGTCTGTGGGTTGTCAGTTTGCAAACCGTCTTAGCTGGGGATATAGCACATGTATGCCGGTACCTATAAAGTGAGGAGAAAGTGCTGTGTCCCATCAGAGGCATGTTAGGGAAATGCTATGGAAATTCAGAAAAACAGAGAAAGGTGACTGCCATATGGCACTGTGTGGGGAACGTAGCAATTAAGATGGTCCATGAAGGAGCAGAGAGGAATGTAAAGGGCATGTTAGGAGAATGGTGGAAGCTGTCTGGCCACAGGGAGGTCAGATAGTCATCCAGTGTGGAAATGTGCCCTGTTGGTAGGTGGGGAGTCAGTGCTCCACCAGACCTTCCCCTAAGCCAGAAACGAAAGGGTTAATGTCAGTCAGCATCTGTGGCTGGCCATCAAATATTTAAAGGCTGCCCTTGACCATAGTCAGGGTAATGGAATTAAGAGTGGCCAGGTGAGCTGCGCCAGTCACGGTGACCCTGGGGGCTAAGCCCAAGTGTGTGGACTTTGACCCTGGAGGGCCACAGGAGGTTTTGTGCTGGCACTGAGCCCGCCAGGCTTGGTTCCGACAGCTCTGGGTCGGATCACTTGAAGAGTGGAGGACATTGGAGGCAGGAGACTACTTAGGAAATGGACCAGGAGAGTCCTAGTGATGGGAACAGGGGCAGAGGCAGAGCAGTGGCAGGGCTTGGGGAGGGGGTGAACGCAGTGCACCAGCGAGAGGCCGGGGCCAAGGGCCACGTCCAGATTCAAGCCCAGGCCAGTGGCGGTATCACTAGGCACTTGTACAAGGCGAGGGTGGGGGAGTTGGAGGGGAACAGGCTGAGGGAGAGGAGTATGAATAATCTTTGGCACGTTTTGAATTTGAGGCACTAGTGGAACTTTGAGGCATGTGTGTCTTACTCAGTGTCTTCAGAAACAATAACTCTATACTCATCTACCTCCCCACATCCCCTCCCCCTAGAAATAATTTGTTTAAAGCAGATCGAAGACTGGAAGGAATGGAGCACGAGACTAGTAAGTCTGACTTCAGAGGATAATAGACTAAATTGGGGAACTTTTTGATAAAAAGCAAGTCCAGGCAGGCATTGCCTGGGGCAGCTCAGAACCGAAGGAGGTAACATTTATTGAATACCTACTATGTCCCAGAAAGTGAGCAAGGCTTTATGTTGATTATCTCGTTTGATCTTCAGAACAGAACAACCTGAGGGGCTTTAATTATCCCCATTTTAAAGGTGAGGCGCCTGAGGCCCAGGAATGTGAAGTCATTCGTGGGAACCTCTGAAACGAAAGACAGGGCCCTTTAAGGCAAACTTTACTCACTTTTTCAAGTTTTTTTTACAAATGGTCCTGTTACAGGGGACACAGTCTTGAGTAGTTGCCTTTCCACCATTTCCCCATGGCGTGGATGTGACCAGATTGCAGCACTGATGGACTCATCTGAGAGCCTTGTTTGTATAGCAAGCACATGGCTTTTCTTAGGCTAAAGGTGCCTTCGTTCAAAATCAACATAGTCTTCAGAAAACTTCCATATTAAAGAGTACTTTTCTTTGACTGGGGTGCGAAGTCATATTGAGGCTGCCCCTTGGTGACACATGGCTTCTACAAGTGGGAAAACGTTGAAAAGCTTGGACTTCGGAGTCAGACCTGAGTTCAAATCCCAGCTCCATGATTTACTGGCTGTATGACCTTGAGCACGTCATCCAAGCTCTCTCTGCCTGTTTGCTCATGTTTCATGCCAACCTCATTGGATTGCTGTGGAGGCTAAGTAATATTTCAAGTATATACTGTTTTCTCCTCCCAGTCTCGCCTGTATTCTCTCTTTCCCCTCCAGTTGCCTTTTGGAAATAATCTAGACCAGCGTCAGCAAACTTATTTTTAAAGAACCAGATAGGATGCATTTGAAGCTTTGTGTTTATCACACAGCCCCTGTTCCAGCTGCTCCACTCCGCTGTTGTCGAGTGAAAACAGCCACAGACAAGAATTAACAAGTGGGTGTGGTTGTGTTCCAATAAAACTTTACTTATCAAATCAGGCAGCATCTGTATTTGGTCCAGGGGCTGTAGTTTGCCAAGCCCTGGTCTAGACTCTAGCAGTTATGGGGACGCCCCGGCAGGTTTGGGGATGAGACGTGCTCTGTAAGCAGGCAGCACCAACTTCCTAATGGAACAATTCCAAAGCCCTCCTTTCTTTTTTTCATTATCTTTTCAATTTTTTTTTATTGAAGTATAGTTGATTTACAATTCTGTGTTAATTAACTGCTATATAGCAAAGGGATTCAGATATATATATATATATTTCAATATTTATACATTCTTTTTTTATATATATTCTTTTCCATTATGGTTTATCATAGGATATTGAACATAGTTCCCTGTGCCATACAGTAGGACCTTGCTGCTTATCCATTCCATGTGTAAAAGCCCACATCTGTGATCCCCAACCTCCCGGTCCATCCCTCCCCCGACCCCCTCCCTCTTGGCAACCACGGGTCTGTTCTCTACATCTGTGACTCTGTTTCTGTTTCAGAGATAGGTTCATTTGTGTCCTTTCTTTAATAGCCCCTACTTACCTTTAGCAAATGATGGCAACTTTCTTTCCTAGGGAACGCACAAAGAGGCTGCGGGGATTTTGGAAATGGCTTCCAGAATATGAGCATTTAGTCACTTTTAATCGCGCTGAGATTAAACTAATCAGATTTACTTCCAAATGTACACCAGTCCAAGAAGTGCTAGTTAAAACAAAACAAAAACATGAGGGATTGGGGTTCTTGCCGTACTTAGAGTGTGCTCAGCTTTGTCACTTGCAGGGGATGGGGGGAGCCCTCGCATCCAAAGAGGGCTTTTCTCACAGCCTGCCTTTCCTCCACAGAGCAGAATCCTCTGTTACAGGAACATTAATGCCATAAATTTCCATGGTGCCTGGATCCCGAATCCCAGTGGCTCTTGTTGTGCATTTTTTTTTTTTTGTAAGTCTGGATTTCGTGGATGTGCTCTTATTTGAGCCCCAGACAGGCTTTCTTAGTGTCTGAGCCTCAGAAAGATGTGGCAAAGCATCTTCATTCTCTCAGAGTGGGGGAATTCTTTAATAATGTATGTAGTGGCCATGAGCGTGCCCTCTGGACATAGGGATGGTAACTGGCCAGTGATTCCCAACTCCTGAATTCCAAGCTCTATCCTTAACATTTGCACCAAAGCCACGCTTCCCACAGGCTGCTTCTAGCCAGTGACCAAGCAGGGATACTGGGGTAGACCCATTTCTAAGAGATGCAAACTCCTTTGATGGCTGTGGCACTAAGCCCTGCTGAAATTTCCTTAGCACACGTTCCGGGATGCTTTATTCTACCCTGCATCCCTCTGTTCTTCACTCTGGGTCAGACTGGCATTGTGGTCTAATGGCTCTCCCAGTCTTTCCCACCTCCTTCCCTATTCCCCCGCCCCCCATGAGTGTTTTCCATAATAAAAGCCTGCATATTTAATCCCATTTTGCCATCTACTCCTCAGAGGACCTGGACTAACACAATATATACTTTAAAAAATGTATGTATATGAATCCCTAACAGTAGGGTAAGAAGTACCTCTCGGGCTTCCCTGGTGGCGCAGTGGTTGAGAATCTGCCTGCCAATGCAGGGGACACAGGTTCGAGCCCTGGTCCGGGAAGATCCCACATGCTGCAGAGGAGCAACTAATCCCGTGTGCCACAACTACTGAGCTTGCGCTCTAGAGCCGTGCTCCACAACAAGGAGAAGCCCCCGCAGTGAGAAGCCCGCTGCGCGCCGCAACTAGAGAAAGCCCGCGCGCAGCAACGAAGACCCAGCACGGCCAAAAATAAATAAATTTATATTAACAAAAAAAGAAAAGAAGTACCTCTCTATGATGGCTGGACTGAATTTTGCTCCTGTCCCCGTTTATATGTTGAAGCTGTAACCCTCAGTGTGATGGTGTTTGGAGACACAGCCTTTGGGAGGTAACTAGGTTTAGAAAAGGACATGAGGGTGAGATCCTCGTGATAGGATTAGTGCCCTTATAAGAAGACACAGGGCCTGCTTGCCCTCCCTCTGCACTTGCACAAAGAAGAGGTCACATAAGCACACAGAGAGATGACAGCCATCCACAAGATAGGAAGAGAGACCTCATCAGGAACCGAATCAGCCAGAACCTTGATCTTGGACTTTCTAGCTTCTAGAACTATGAGAAAATCATCTTTTGTCTAAGCGTCTCAACCTATAGTATTTTGTTATGGCAGCCTGAGCAGATGAAGCCAGAGGGAAAGTTGATTTCACTCTAACTGGAAAATAAGTCTGGGAGCAGGTGGCTATGTGTCAGCATCCCCACTCTACAACCAGAGCACAGCTCTGCCTGCTCAGCACAGCCACGTGGCCGCGGGTAGTGGCTACGGAGGGCTTGGAACCCAGAAATGTCTGCCATCGGTGTCTTAACAGAGTTGCTAAGGGTATCTGGGATGGGACAGTTCTCCGGGCGAGACTGTCACGTGTATTTCAGGGTGTTTAGTCACCCTGCTCCCTGCCCACTAAATGCCAGTGGGGCCTCCCAGTCCCTGGGGCAACCAGAACGACCTCCACAAATTTCCAAACATCCCCTGGCACAAGACGGTACTGCTCCCAAGTGCAGCCAACGCACGGCACCCCTAGGGTCTAAGCTTTTAATCACCTTGCTTCACTACCAGTCTAATCGTTGGCCTGTGAAAGCAGCTGCCCAGCGGTCAGAGTTGCCCAGGGAGGTGGAGGGGAGAGCATTTCATTCCTTTGGTGTTTGGTGAGAAGGTTTCCTTGTGCTGTAGGGTTTCCAGGACTAATCCAAGGTCGGTAGTAAGTATCATCCCAGCTCCAGGGTCTGGAGAAGCAGGATAGCGTGTGTCCAGTGGGCGTGCAATCAGTACTGCATGTTGAGAAATTATTTCATTGACTTCTTGCCTCCAGACAGAATATGTTAAACTTATGGAGAGTGTCACCATTTTCCCTGGCTGACCCACTCCCATTTGTCTCCATCCTTACTCTCAAAAATGCCTTCCTTAATTAGTCTTTTATACCCGCTTCTACTTGCCTAGGCGTCTGCATCTTATTACTCTAAGAGACCATATAACACGTGGTCGTTTGGAGATTGAGCTCTGTAGTTGGATAAGCGGTTCAAATCCCACCTCTGTCCTGATTAGTTGTGTAACTATTAGTTACGTAACTAAGAACGACATTCTTTTTTTTCGGTCTGTAAAACAGGGGCAGCAGTAATAGTCCCTACTCCTTTGGGTTGCTGGGAGGATAAAGTGAAATTCATGGCCTTCAGGGGACAAAAAAGCAACAACTGCCTGTCTAAAAGTTTCCTGATACACAGCACACTGTGGCTTTACCAAGGGAATTCTCAAATTTCTCCGCCATCTTGGGATATTGAATTCTTCAAAGCTCCAGTTTAAAATGTAAAGATTGAGGAACTTTTGGATTACAGAGCTTGTGGTTGTTTACCTTTGTATCCCTCTCATCTAACCCACAGAAGGTGTGCACTGAATGATGGGGTTTGGTTTGTTTTTCCTGAAGTATAGTTGATTTACAATATATTAGCTTCAGGTGTACAGCACAGTGATTCAGGAATACATACGTGTATATATATGTATATTCTTTTTCAGATTCTTTTCCCTTAGAGGTTGTTACAAAATACTGAGTACAGCTAGTTCCCTGTGCTATACGGTAGGTCCTTGTTGATTATGTATTTTATATATAGTAGCGTGTATATGTTACTCCCAGCCTCCTAATTTATCCCTCCCCCTGGATAATCGTAGAATGAACGTGACCAAATGCTGTACAGGAGACCTCATTTTGTTGCACTTTGCTTTATGGTGCTTCACAGATATTGCTTTTTAATTTTTTTTTAATACAGATTGTGGTTTGTGGCAACCTTGTGTCAAGCAAGCGTATGCCGTTTTTTCCAGCTGCATTTTCTCACTTTGTGTCTCTGTGTCACGTATTGGTAATTCTTGAAGTGTTTCAAACTTTTGCATTATTATTATATCTGTTACCGTGATCTGTGGTCTTTGATGTTACTGCTGTGAAAAGATTATGGCTCTATGAAGGCTTAGATTATGGTTCGTATTTTGTGTGTGTGTGTGTGTGTGTGTGTGTGTGTGGTACGCGGGCCTCTCACTGTTGTGGCCTCTCCCGTTGCGGAGCCCAGGCTCCGGACGCGCAGGCCCAGCGGCCATGGCTCACGGGCCCAGCCACTCCGCGGCATGTGGGATCTTCCCGGGCCGGGGCACGAACCCGTGTCCCCTGCATTGGCAGGCAGACTCTCAACCACCGTGCCACCAGGGAAGCCTTGTGGTTCATATTTTTTAGCAATAAAGTCTTTTACAATATGTACATTTTTTAGACATAATGCTGTTGCACACTGAGTGGGCTGCCATATTAGTGTAAACATAACTTTTGTATGCACTGGGAAAGCAAAAAATGCGTGTGACTTGCTTTATTGCGACATTTGCTTTATTGCGGTGGTCTGGAACCTAACCTGCAGTGTCTCTGAGGTCTGCCTTTATTAGGTCACTGTGATAGTAATAATAATAGCAGCTAACTGTGAACAAGTGCCTCCTAAGTGTCAGGCTATATTCTAAGTGTTTTATATATATATTAGGCTATTTAATCCTTATAAGGTAGATAGTTCTATCATTTCCATTTTACAGTGAGGAAACGAAAGCTTCAGAGATTAATTTGCCCAAGTTCACACATTTTGTCAATATGAACTTGGAAGAAGACAGAGTAACTTGAGAGTTTCGGAAACCAAGCTCTGCCTGCTCTCAGCTCCCCAGGGTCGGGCGGGCTGGATCTGGAGATGGAGAGCAAAGGTGATAGTGCTGGTGGTGGGTGGTGGCTTTTCTCCAACGAGCGATCATGCAGGATGTCATCTGTTTTCAATTTCCACTCTGGTTGTCCTCCGTGGCAGCGCGGCAGCTCTCCAGCCCAGCACATGTGCTCAGGCTGTTGGCCAGGAGCTAAATTTATTTGTAAGCTCAGGGTTCGAGGAGGTGCATAAATTACACGCATACAGCCTCATTCCTCAGTTTAGCTTGATGCAGCCAAGTACCCATCAGGGTTTTCCAGGCTACTCACTCCCAGTCCTAAGCCATCGGCCCTTGTCGGGGTGCCTTCAGCTGCCACCTCTACCCCACACAGCAGGCACCTTATGAAAGAGACACTGGCACGCCTCTGTCCTGTCCACAGTCTTCAGTCTGGTCCCTTTGCCCAACGTAGTCCTTGCATTCCACTCTGTCATGTTCTCACCTCTTCTGACCATGTGAATCACACACCTCACAGCCCTTAATGCTTTTCCATTCCACTGAGGATAAAGCCAAACCCCTTTCAGGTGATTTACAAATCCCTTTACACTCTGGTTCCCACCCACCTCTCCAGGCTACCTCCCAGGCCACTCCCTCCCCACTAGTACATCCCTGTCCCCCTTTTAGTTTCTTGCAAATGAGCGGGATGTTTTGTTGTCCTATGGATGGGAGAGTCCTTTTTTCCTTAACTGTTAGGGAACCGTCTTCCAGTGATAGAAACGGTCATGCCACCAGTATGATTCTTATTTTGCGAGAACTAGATAGATGCCGGCAAACTGCTCACAATTTAAATCACTTTCTTCTAAGTCACCTCAACCCCTGAATCTTCTCTGCTTGTATGTTTACTTTAGTCGCATCGTATATATCCTTTCAGAGGATGTGTTAAGGAGGTCCACGTGATAGAAGTTTCATAGACTCAGGCAGATTTGAGAGAAGAACTCTCCTCCCCCAGTGAAGACGTTTTTGGGGACATAAAAAGTCCAGTAGATGGAAAATGCCTTGAGAATACGGCTTTATTTCGGGGTCTTCTGCAGAATTTGCCATCTGTTGAACTGAATGCGGGAGGAGTGGAATCTGCTTAGGACATTTTCAGGGATGAGAAAAGAAGGAGAAAATGCTGTTATTTACTGCAGACCTACCCTGCGGCAAGTGCTTTACATTACATTATATCCTTCAATCCTCACAATAATTCTATGAAGAAATATTACTATCCCCATTTTATGAGGGAGGAAACAGAGAGGTTAAGCAAGTTGCCTACGGTCACACAGCTGGTAGTGGACAGTGGCAGTGTCATAGTTCAGGTCTCATTCTCCTTCTTCTACAAAACTGCACTCCTGATTAAAGCTGGTTAAACCATCTCTCGGCTTGAGCTCAAATAGATCTTTTTGCTTTTCCCTGTTGCCACAAGACCCTGTTTTTCAAATCTCCAGTGAGGGCCTCTTGATATCTCAAGAACCTACGACTCAGTCGCATTTCAAGTTCTGTCAGAATTCAGAAGTTTTGAAAAGCTGACGGTTATGCAGATTTTAAAAGTGGAATTACAGTGTTTGTCAGTGTCTGTAATCCGCTGTCTGGACATTCAGGAAAGTGTCAGAAATCTAGTTGGGTAATATACTGAAGTTTCCTACAAACGTGCCTGCATTATGAAATTTTTCAATTACAGGAAATTATTTGAGCTGTTGAACTGTTTCTAACAGGGGACACTTCTTTATTTTTTTAAAGGAGCTTAAATTTTTATTAAATACTGCAGTCTATTTGGGGGATTGAATTGCTGTCGATATGGAAATAGGACCACTTGCGTGATGTGTTCCCCATTGCCAGTTTCTCATACGCTTAAACAATCTGTCTCCTTTCAAAGTATGACAGCTGGCAGAAATTCTTGGGCATATGAAATTGGGATTGTTTTCAGACATTAAAAATCAGCCTTCAGATCATCCTTGCCACATGGTCTAGCTTCAGCTTTTGCTTACCTTTTACACGCAGCTCTATCTCCCCGGCTTCGTCTTGTGTGGAGTAGACCCACTTGGGTGTGCACGTCAGGGGAATAGGATTTGATACTCCCCACCTTCGCACTGGGGTGGCTAACGGCTGTGATCCCCTCGCATAGAGAATCCATCAGCTGCCAGGAGAAGTCAGTGAAGCGTGTGAGACCCAGGAACTAACTCTATTTCCTAGCAACTGAGGAAAACCATTTCTCCTCTGTCAGCAGGAATGCTCAGATTTATGTAAACTAGAATTGCCCGTTATCACCATAATAAACCATATATTTGCAGGCGGTATTTACAGCCAGCTCATCGTGGCATTCCGTCCTGGCAGCCCCCAAGCTTGTGAGTTTCCCATTTGGAGCCCCCCAAAATACGATTAGGTGGATGCCGAGTACTAGTTTCATTAACAGCAGTGCCTGACGAAGCTCCTAACTCTCTAATTATGCAGGAAGATTACTGATACCGTTAATTGAATGGTTGTAAAACTCCAGTGAAGTCAGATGGTAGTGAAGTCCATTTTCAATTCACTAGGCTATTAAAAGTATTTCTGGCTATAAAATAAACAGACACAAAGCATACTGAACAGGCTAATATGGAAACATAAAAAAGAGAAGGGAGAAGCTTGTGATAGCAATTAGTGGTCGTGATTAGCCGCGCCACAGCCCCAGCGGTGGAAATTAAAGATTAATTTATGACAGCGCTCTGGCGAGGGAGGTTTGCTGGTGACTGTTCTGCGTACAGGTGGGCTAGGAGCTTGTCATTTCAGTTACCAAAAAATCATCCCCAGCTTAGGCTGTGCTTCAGCCTTCCTTGGGACTGTTCTATCTGTTACCTGTAGCTGAAATATGCTAAATCAACACATTTCTTCATTCGGAGCCTTAGTTTCCCTACAGGGGTAAGCTGGTTTAGGGGCCTCGTAGCTCTAAGAGAACCTGAGATGATCTGTTCCAACACCACTCCCTACCAGCCTGCATCTTTGCTGACCCTCACATACAGTTTACCTGTCCATGATGCTCATACCCTTCACCTGGACGCTCTTCTCTTCAGCCACTCCTGGGAAACCCTTCTCAGTTTCCATGTCCTGGAGAGTTCTCTTAAGAACCCGGTCTCTGTACTGCCCACTCACCATTCATCCTCACTGCCTCTTTCCTGGCTGTATTTTCAGCCCCACCAGCTGATAATTTCCTGGGGAGCTCAGTAAAGATGTGAGAATGGATTGAGGGGAAAGGCCTTCCAGGGCAGGAAGTATGCCACATCTTGGTCTGTTTCCCCGGGAAGACGTTGGAAAGTTGAGAAGATATTATCTAGGAACCTGTCATGTCACTGTACAGAAATAACAGGAACTGTAGTTGGTATGGAATTTTGCTATCAAAAGGCCTTTTCGTGTTCTGATGTCCAGAAGCAGCCATGAAATAGATTAATGGGCATGTAGGCAACATTGCCACTGAGAGGATGGAGGCTTAGAGAGGAGAGCTGGCCCAGGTTCTGATGGGTTGAACTGAAGAACTCCTCTGGGTGGTTCTTAAACCCTGACTCGCTGTAGTCCTCATCTGTAGAAAGAGCAGAGCGTCCTGGGGTGGCTTTTTAGACCCCACTTTGGGAATGATCTCTCACATGTGGTTTATCACGTAAAGACTTTCTGCACCAACTGAAGCTGGGATGCATCACCTTTTCCCCATCTTCTTCTTGTCCTGGACAATTGGAGGTTGCTTCACCAAATTTTAAGCCACCCCATTACCTTCCTGTTTCTTTAGCCTAGACCTGGGTTACCCCAAGTGTGGTCTCTGGACCAGCAGCAGTGGAATTCCCAGGGAGCAGGGGAGAAATAGAAATCCTTGGGCCCATCCTAGGTCGACTAAATCAGAATGTGCTGCGTGACAAGTTCCCGAGTGTTCCCTGTGCTCATTAAAGATTGAGAAATGCTGCTCTAAACAGGTTTGCCCACATCGTCCCAGGCTAAGAATCATCTCAAGTGCTTATTGAACATACAGCCTCCTTGACCCTTCTCTAGACATTGCGCACAGCACTGGGTTTAGGATGGGGCCTGGGTGTTCGTGTGGGTGACTCATGCCTACGGGGGTTTCTTCTCCTGAGGGAAGTTCAGGATTCTCTGCTCTAACCCAGTGGTCCTCACTCCTGGGTGTACATTAGAATTACCTGGTGAGCCTTTCAAAAATACTGAAGCTAGGAATGCACTCATAACAATTCCCTTTAGTCAGGTGAAGGTGGAGCCCAGGTACTTTCCCGGCGATTCTAATATATAATCGGGGTTCATAGCCACTGTCTCAATCAGTGGTTCTCAAAACGTGGTCCACAGACCAGTAGCACCAGCACGATCTGGGACCTTGTCAGAAATGCAGATTGGCAGGGTGTGATGGACTACCTCCCAAATCTACTGAATCAGAAATCCTTGAGGTGGCCCCAGTTATCTGTGTTTTAATAAGTTTTCCAGACAAGGCTGGCCTGTGAAATTCATGGGGCCCAGTGCCAAATGAAAACACAGGGCCCTTCTTCAGAAATCATCTAGAATTTCGAGACGGTGACAGCGCAGCATTGAACCACACCTAGAGTCTTCTAAGCATGGGGTCCTGTGTGACTGCACAGGACATACCCCCGTGAACCTGGCTCTGCCTGCAAGTGACTCTTGTGCCCACTGATGTTTGAGAACCACTAGTCTGGGTTATAGCTGGTGTTTTTGCTTCTTGGCATGGTCCAAGAGTGACTCTCAGGACTTGTAAGCCGCTAGCCCTGAGATGACAATAATAATAGTACCATTTGTCGATCATTTGTGATGTACGAGGCACTGGGCTTGGCACTTCGCAGGCGTTATTTTCATTCGAGGCTCACAACAACCCTAGGAGAAGTATTCTGTTGCCTTCATTCCCGTTGTGCAGATGGGGAGACTGAGTACCAAGGCCATTGGCCACTGGTAGGTTGAATATTTTGAATATCAGCTGTTTGCCTCCTTCTTCACTGTGCCTCCTGTTCCAGTAATTATTTGCCCTGAGATCATCCTTGCTTCTAACTCCATGGGTGAGGACTTATTGGAACAGAAGGACCTACAGGACCTCTAATAAAGGGCCAAGCGTTTTGCTCTGGCAAGATAGAAGGGTTTATAATCATGGGTTTTCATTTATCATTTCACCAATGTGGAGCTAGAGGCTCCGACGGGGGACAGAGCTAGCAAGTGACAGAGTTAGGGTTTGAATTCAGGAACCTCCGATCTCAAATGCTTCCCATACTTCCAGGCTGCCGTGGTCCTAAGCATTCACTTACAGGATGGATAACTTCCCTCTTCTTGTAGTTTGAAAGGGAGAGGAGGAGTAAAAAACCAAGGAAAGAAACTAAAGTCTCCAAGGATCTGGGAAGAGACCAGGGGACTATAAATTACACCAAGGAAGAGAGGGAACGCTAGAGTGAAATTGAGCTGGTGTTCGGGCCAGACTCAGCCGCCCTTAAGCCAGATATCTCTGACTCTGATTTCTGTCCTATAAGGTAGGTATCCCTGACCCTCCGTGGGCCCTAGATTGACTTCTGATCTGCATAAGTTGTGCCGCAGCTGGATGTTCCCTTGTTTTCCTTCTGCACGTTCGGTTCCCCAGGAAGCAGGCTTTGAGATGGATCTTGGTGAGAAGGAGGCAACATCTGTGGAAGGGAAGGGAGGGGAAGGAAGTGAATTGGGCAGAGGGAGAAGTGGGGCTGCAGTGCAGTCATAAGGGAGGCCTCAGCCAACTCGCCACGGAATTCTCTGCTGGGAGCAGCCTTAGAGTCATCTGAGCTGGGGTGGGAGTGCAGGGTCAGGACTTTACACCCCCGTGTCAGTCTGTCATTGGATGCAGCCCCCCGTGCAAGTGGGTGAGGCCTTGCTGAGGAGGCATCTCTCTTCTTCAGCCCAGACAATCCCTTTAGGACATTGACAGCTGAGGACTGTCTGCGGGCAGCTCTCCTGGCAGCCAGGGGGACCTCAGTGCTGGGACACTGGGAGCCGAGTACAGCACCCCCGAACCCCGCCCCGCCTCCTTATTTCCTAACCGGGCTGCTTAGGAAATGCAAACCTCCTTGATCTTAGCCTTCGCAAGTGCCAGTTGGGTGGGTGATACAGCTTCTTAGCTTTTCACCAATTTGACCTTTTCCTTTTGAAACGAGATCATGCTGGAGGGTCCGAGCTGACCAAGAGGTCAAGTAGAGGTAGAGATGTGCCCTGTCCCAGTACAAATACTAAAGGCTACCAGTTGCTATCAGTTACTGAGTGCTAACTATATTCCAGGTTTACGATGTCTCCAATTTTCTTTAAAATCCTTCAGCTTATCTAATGCAATATTATGAGTTTGCCGAATCTAGCCCAGTATTGCTGAGAGCAGCCCAATCCAAGGTGCGTGGTCCAGGGGAGGCCAGCGAGGCCCATTCTAGGGGAGCTGCTACAAGTTCTTTGGTTTCCCGCCTCTTGAGTAACAACCAGAGCTTTGCTAATGAGCTTCCATAATGTCAGAAATGTGTGTGTTGTGTGTGTGTAAATATTGACCTTTGACCAGCCACGTATTAGAAATGTGCTCCGTCTGATGCAGTGAAAGGGATTCACCAAACGTGGATCGTGTATAGTGAATCTTAAATCTTTTAGAGATGGACCTCGTGTTGCATGAATAAGGTATGCGGAGGTCTGTAGACTTCACCCTGAGAAAAATCACTGGCAGAAATCACTACATGCTCCGTGAATGATACCTTTCATGCCAAGGAGTGGTGGCAGCAAAATCGGTCCCATGAATTGTTTTGCTGCTCACTTGTTAATAATTTAAAAGTTGTTAAACCTTCTTAGGTGTGATCAAGAGCCCCTTTAGAACTTGTAAACAAACTTGTGCAGGGCAGGGCTGACCGTCAGCATCTCACACTTCTTCAGTGGCGGCTCCGTATGTATATCCTGTGCGAGAACCTGGGAGCGGTCCCTCAACCACATCATCTCCCGTCCATTTGCAGCTGGGCACCATGCCAGCCACTGCACAAATGTACTTACTTAATGTCCACAGCACCCCTAAGGGGTACGTACTATTGTTTATATCCTTTCTGTTAGTGAGAAAACCCACCTCAGAGTGATTTAATAATTCCCTTTGAGGTCCTCACAGCCAGCCAAACCAGGCCTGTATGTTTCCCAAACCTGCATTCTTCACTTCGGGCCCATGCGCCCTGCCAGGCGGCTTCCCGGAAAGGCAGGAGAAGACGCGAAATGAGCCCAGTGCTTCTCTGTGCCCACGGTACCATGAGAGCCACCATACAAGTAGGAAAGTCTCTACACTTTTACATCCGTGTGGCGCATCTCTGAAAGATCTCAGCCAGTCCCTGAGTCTTGAATTTCACCAAAATTTCACTTAACTTCACCGATGAGAGCTCATTTCTACTATACATCAGGCAGGTCAACAGGCCAACTGTTTTCACCCCAAAAAACTTACAAATAAAAATAAAACTCATTTCTTATTCTGTGGGTGTGAAGGGCTAACCTCTGGCCACTGCTCTGTCGTGAGCTATCCACGCGATGCTCACCTAGGTTCTCAAACCCCTTCAAGCTTTGCTTTCCTCTCCCAAAGTGGAAATCTTCCCTTCTACAGATTTATGTTCGTGATGTGTGTGTGTATGTTTCAAGAAGTGTAAAGTAGGACACCAAGATGGTAGAACTCATCACTCAGAATGGGTTGAAGTGCCCCTCAAGGAGGGGTCTCCTGCCCCAACAAGAGCATCAGGCAGTGTGGGCAGAGCTGACCTGAGCCTGTTGGGAAGAGGAGCCACTCTGGAATCAGCCCATCCTGCTGTCAAGGGTGTCCGTTCCGTGACACTCACCACTGCTGGACGCACACACCTCTCTGGGGCTTTCTCTGGCCACAAGAGTACACTGAGCCCACGCACAGGCCAGGCTGGACGTGCAGGGGTGGTGGGGGGCCCCAAGAGCAGCCTCCACCAAAGGCTCAGTTACGCACACAGATAACCTCCTTACTCTACTGGTCTCCCTTTTTTCTGTTTCTCTTCCCCATTCCCTACCAGAGCCCTCTGGGACCACCTCCCGAATGGACTAGTTGCACGCAGATATTTGACTCAGGGTCTGCTTCCATAGGAACGAAGCTTCCCGGTTCACATCCCTGCTCTGCTGTGGAGCAGCCGTAGGTGCCGGGGCACATCACTCCTGTCACTGGAACCTCAGCATCCTTCGCCGGGAAGAATGAGATGATAAAAGTAGAACAAATCTCACAAGAGAGTTGGGAAGGTTCCAGAAATAGTCTGTGTAAATCGTTAAGAACAGCATCTGGTGTACAGGCATTCAGTAAATGCTACTTAAAAAAAGAAAACCAGTTGATAGCTCCTAAAATTTCTTTGGCTGAGTCTTCATCTAATCTGAGATCTCTTTGCTCTCAAACCTTAGACTTCCTCTGGCTGAATCTCCCAGGTTATTTCAGGGAATCTAGTGCCTTTACTAAGTTAACATATCTTTAGCAAATATTGGCTTAACACCTATTATATTGAAGACTCGGTGCTATGGTAGATATAAAGAAGATGAGGTCACTGTCTCCAGGGAGATAAGACATAGTCACGCGCAGCTGTGGTCCAAGGAAAACTGTGATAAGCACGTTTCTCTACGGGCAGACCTCGTTTTCTTGCACTTTGCTTTATTGTGCTTCGCAGATACTGCGGTTTTTGTTTTTGTTTCGTGTTTAACAAATTGAAGGTTTGTGTCAACCCTGGGTTGTCAGAGGATAGTGAGCTTTTTTTTTTTTGCAATGAAGTACTTTTTAATTAAGGTATGTGCATTTTTTTAGATGTTAATTGTACACTTAATAGACTACAGGATAGTGTAGACGTAGCTTTCATACGTACTGGGAAACCAAAAATTCGTGTGAGTTACTGCAATATTCGCTTGATCTCTGCGGTCTGGAACTAAACCTGCAGTATCTCTGAGGTCTGCCTGTACGTGCCAGTAAAGTAGGAAGTGAGCTGAGCGGAGGGGAAAGATTATCTCTGGTGTGGAGGAGGAAGGGGTATCAGGGGTGGGTTTTGAACGTTGGGTGGAATTTCAACAGAGGAGATGGAAAGGAGGGAGTGTTAGCAAAGGTGGAAGGTCTGGCATTCTGCAGCGAGTTTATCCCTATCTTATGGGAGACCCAATAGATTAATGACTCTCCATTTCTAGAGCAAAGGGGATAGCAGCTTCTCCAAAAAATGTAATAACAATATATAATGTGTTATATAATAGATTATTATACCTTATACATAGTACTTACTATGTGCCAGGCGCTACTAGAGATGCACTTCGTAAGTTCATCGAATCCTCAACTTCAAGGTCAGTTCGACTATTATCTCCATTTTACAGATAAGAAAACAGAGGTGCAGAGAGGTTAAGCATCCTGCCCAGGCTCACTCAGGTACTGCGTGGACGGCTGAAGTCGAAACGCAGGAAGTTTGCCTCCAGCGTTCCCATTCTGTAGTGCCTCTCGAGAATGGCACCTTTGCAGGACTTTAGGGGAATAGGTAGCCGTGATGTTGACAAGACTCTACAGGAGAAAGAACCTCTCCCCCACCCTGCCCACCGCCCAGCCCCATAGAAGTGGTCTCCAACTGGAGCAGTGGTTCTGGAAGTTGCAGGTCACCATGACAACGCACCCCTGAGCCCGGCCACGCCCCCAGGCTCAGTCTCACTGGTTTCCAACCCCTGCGCAGGGCCCCTTTCCCTGCAGGGCCTGCTGGGGAAGTATCCCTGGCTTGTGGCAGCTGTGGTTTGGCGCTCAGGACCCAGATGTAAGAGGAGCTCGGGCTGAGGCAGGGGCCGGCGCTGGTCTCCAGAAGGCAAGCCCCAGAGCGCCTCAAATAGGTGGTAACATCCCCAGTTTGATCCAAATCAAAACAAGCCTGGATTTTCCTGTTTGTTTTCTTTTCCTCCAGCAGGGAGAGGAAAGGAATGCGCAGCGGCTGCTAATTGGTTAGTGGAGTGACCGATTTCTTATTTTCTTATCCATGCTGAGCAGAGCTGTAGGGACTCTCTGGGGCCAGGAAGGACACAGCGGGAGTCTCTGGGTCTCTCTGAGACGGAGTTCACAGTCGGGACCAAAACTGCCAGCTGACATGTTTTATTTGGCCTGCCCGGTGTTTAAAAAATGTTTTAAAATAGATGCTGACATTTTTAAAAGGGGGAGATGATACATAAAATTCTGCATTCCTGGCTTGTGTTGAGACATGGAAAGATCTGGGCCCAAATCCCTGCAAGTAAACAATCAGGGGGAGCTGAGCTGAGGCTGCTCTTTTATACAGGTCACCAGGGTCCCCTCCCACCAGCTTCACTCACCTCTATTACCTTTCAGGTCCTCATCAGCATTTGAGTGTGTGACCCCACAAGACAGGAAACCCTCCCTCCTAGGACCCTCACCAATCTCAGGATGGGCACTACACTGATGCCATGGGTCAGCAAGCAGACCAATAGCCAAGGCGACTGGCGAGGGGCGCTTCCAGAGTCAGTTTGATGGCAGATTAAGGTGCCAGTTATAAAGCCATTAGAACGCAGCGTGATGCATCACTGGGTAAAGAGGGGGGCTGAAGCTAGAGACAGGTTCCTGAAGTGCTCCATCCGGTTTAATTCTTCTATACTTTTTTGAAGCCTTAGGCAGATGAGAGCAGAGGCTGTAAATCACCCTCTATTCAATGGCTCATCATAAAGGATACGGAGAGAAATTAGAGGAGGCAAGAGAAGGAAAAGCAGTGATGAACAAGGCAAGGGTTGTGAACAGTGTGTTTGAAGATGGGCAGGTAGTACGTGAGAAGCTGCTGGAAGTCCGGCGTGATTTGGGCATCCCAGACGAACTGGAAAACCCACCAGCCCAGCCTACTGCTCTGCCCCAGGGCATGTGATGGGGGGAATGTGTGTACAGAGAACTCACTGGGACTGTGCCTTACAACGTCAAACACATGGAGTTTGCTTCAGTCAGTACGCCTCTTAATCTTGGCTCTGTCATTTTTTGGCTGTGTGACTTTGGGTAGGTTACTTAACCTCTCTGAGTCACATTTTCCTCATCTGTTAAATGAAGTAATCATCATAAATGCAAGGGGTGGTGCCAGAAGTCATAGGAAGCTCTCACTAAACGATACTTTCTTTATGTAATATTGTGAAAGATTAAAATTGAACCATCCCCAAAGGAAAGTAGATTTCACTTACTCAGGTGGCAGTTAAAAGGTGATCTCTGAAGGTTCTGTTTTGCTCCTTTTGAGGAAGGGCAGGAAGACTGCCCCTCCCAGGGTCCTCTGAGTGTCCACACAGGTTTGTCTTGACACAGGACGGCAGTGTTTGAGTGGAAAAACTCAGTTCAAGAGGAGGGCAGCTGGAGGCTCACTGGGCTTGTCCATGGCTTCCCAGACTGGCTGTGAGCCAGGCCTGTGGGTGGGACATGCTAGTCTCTGCCCTTCTCTCCTCTCCTCCCCACCGCACCCCTGACTCAGTGCCCTGGGAACCTGACCCTGGCAGTGCCTCACGCATTATCTTTGTTTGGGCTTCCCCAGAAGCAGAGCCTCAGGTCAGGACTTGAGCGCTGCTGGTTTCTCGAAGGTTGTGGTGGACATGGAGATGCCCATTCAGATCCCCCTTCAAGGAAGGACTGATTGCCCTGCTGTCAGCACCTTCAGGATCTGCCCCAGCTGCAGAGAGAGCCCCATCGTGTCATCTGAGGTCGTGCCTGCCCGTCCCGGGGTTACTGGCATCCTCCTGTGTACCTACATCCGGAGCCTGAGCAAGGTGGACCATTCAGCTCCACAGGGGACACCCAGGACTTGTTCCAAGCTCCTCCTATGCAGCGCAAGGCTTTGTCAGTCCTGTGTCATATCTTAGCTTATCCTTCTGTCCAAGCCTGCTTCCACCCACTTCCTTTCCTAGGTGTTGATTCCCTAATAAAGCCCAACACCCCACATTCCGTCTCAGGGTCCACTTCCACAGAAGCCAACCAGTGGCAGAGCTCTGGAGTAAGGGGGCCCGGAAGGAGGGAAAGTCAATGTAAGAGTGTGTTGTCAAAGCCAGAGACCCTGCTGGGACCTCTGAGAAGGGTCACAGTTGCCCCCTGGGAATGGTCCATTGGGTGGCCTCTGCCCATCAGCTCCCAGAACTGCCCGTGAGGGCTCGAACCGCGCCCATTCCTGGGCTTCACTTACACACTGGCTGAGAGGGTTCCCCACCTTCAGAGATGTCCGGGGACGTGGTGCGGTGCACCCCAAAGCACCTGTAGGCAGTAGGTACTCGGGCCAAGCAGAGGTACCAGCAGGAGCCGGGAGGGTGGGAGGAGAGGAAGATGGGGTAGTTTCTGCCCTGCTCCTTCCTGCCTCCGCAGCGGGGCTCAGGCAGTAGCTCTGGCTTCAGGCAGCTCTTCTTGGGTACCATCTCTCCCTGGGATCAGAAACACTGCCCCCTGCCCCTTCAGCCCGAGGATCCTGGTGTTGCTATTCTCTGGGTGTCTCTGCTCTCCTTACTGGCTCCATTCACACCTCTGATAATTGTCTCCTGGCCAAAGGGCCTTTGATTGAGTGCTCTGAGGGGATCCTGGTAGACACAGTGGGCCAGGCCACCCCTGATGCCGAAAGCCTTACCTTCCCCATTGACCCCACCTTCTCCAGCCCTTCCATCCCTCCTCCCTCCCAGCCACTCTCAGTCCCCCTACAGCTTGCTTTTGAATCTATTTCTCGTAGATAAATTTACGTCCTCCTCCTTCACAGCTTTGCCTTTTGATTTGGAGGAAGGAAAAAAAAAAACCTTTCTATAAAGCTATTAAGTGTTTTCTTTTCACAAACACCAGTTTTGTACGTCAGAAGCGTTGCCTTTCATGACTATTGAATTCTTGGAAATGGGCTTCAAGTGCCTATTTTGGGAATTAAAATCATAACATCAGCTCTTTTTCGCTCTCTGCGTTCCTGCCTCTAGTCCTCTCCAGGGTGATGGATCCCTCTGGCTGGGCAGAAGCAAGATCATTTATAGGAAATGTGAGAAAGGAAGGAATAATGCTCCATTTCAAGAGCTTTTCCTCCCGACAGTTATTTTCAACAGGTGAGAGGTAGTGAGGCTGGCAACAGATTTTTCAGGGAACACACAGCTACTTTTCCACCCCCAGCCCTCAATGTACACATTCTCCAGAACCTCTGGAAAACCCCTCGAGTGCATTCAGTCAACACATATTAAGTGAGCGCCCACTGCATGTCAAGTAGCTGGGTGCTGAGAACAAAAACGTGTGAGTCCCACCCCACGCCACGGGGTTTATAACCTATGTTGAGCGTTAGAGATTCATTGGTGATTCACAGAGATGTGGCATTGCAATTTTTCCTGGCACTTGCTGTTCCCTCTGCCTGGAATGCTTTTCCCTCAACTATTTACATGGCTTGCTCCATACTTTCTCCATTTTTTTTTTTCAATCATCACTCTTCACGGAGGACGTCTATGGCCACCCATATCCCTTCTCTCTCTTTTCTTTTGTTGCCTTTTTTTGGGGCCCATCTATCCCAGAATGTAAGCTTTATGAGAATAAGGATTTTCTTCTTTTTTTTAAAGTCTTTTTTGTTCTCTGCAATATTTTCAGAGCTGAGAACAGTACGTGGTACATAGTAGGTGCTCAAACAATGTTTATTAAATGAATGAAGCAAACCAAGTACTAATAAGCATGGAGCTGAGAAAGACTAGACACAAGGCTTCTCAGGGGAAGTGAGAGTCAGGCTGATCTCAGAAAGATCAGAAGGCATTACCTAGGCCTAAAGAAGAAGCAAATAATTCCATGCAGGAAACACTGGCGTGTGCAAAAGCCCTGTGGTGAATGAGAGCATGATGGGCTTTAAGAGCTAGAAGGTGTTCAGTGAAATTCAAGCACAGGACAGGGGATGGGAGAGAGATGTTATGAAGTAATAATAACAACCAAAACTTAGAGCAGCTCAGAAGTGCTGGGAACCGTAGCAAGCTTTGTACAACTCTGGGAGGAAGATACTATACTTATTCCCATTTTATAGATGAGGAAATCGAGGCCCAGGTAGTTGAGGGAACTTGTTCAAATCACAGACTTAATGAACGTCAGAATTAGAATTAAACTGCAGTACTCTGACTGCAGAACCTGTGGCCTTAACCCCTATGTCCTTCAGTCTTTAGTAGGAAGGGTAGGATAGACCAGCACCTGTGGGGACTTGGAGTGGCATAGAATCCCCGCTGGGGGCCAGGCAGGAGCAGGCAGATACAGGCTGGTTATCTCCTGGGGGGATTCTCACAGATCTCCCAGCTCTGCGCTCCCCACCCCACTTGGCTCTCTGCAGCCACACCTACCCTGGTTGGATTGACTGTCAAAAACATGTTTCCACTATTTCTAGTCTGGATGGGCAAAATCGGTCCAAATTCCCTAAAAGTTTGGCCCTGTACCAAGAAGATACCTTCAGAGGTTATTCTGAAGCTAGCGCTCTGTTCTCTGGGATGATGGTTATTTTAAAAAGCATTAAGTAGGTCATTTGCAGTGCAGTGTGGCGCCTCCAACCTTGGCTGTCCACTAGAATCCCCAGGGGAGGCTTTTAAATGTCTGCGTGACCAGGCCACACCCTGACCAATTATGTCAGAATCTCTAGAGGTCAGACCCAGGCATCAGTAAATTTTAAAGCTCCCCAGGGGAGCCCAAGAAGCAGTGAAGTTTGAGAATCACAGCCCCTCATTGCTCACAGAGTGGACCAGGGACCAGCACAGTCAGCATCCCTTGGAGGCTGTTGGAAACGCAGGATCTCAGGCCCTTCCCCAGACCTATTGAATCAGAATCTGTATTTTAACGAGGTTGATTCCTGTCTGCGTTAAGGTTTGAAAGGCATGGTTCTAGAATCACACTGTCTGATACTTTGGCCACTAACCACGTGTGGCTGTTTAGATTAAAATGAAGTTAACAATTCAGCTCCTCAGACACACCGGCCACATTTCAGGTGCTCATTTGTCGTGTGTAGCTAGTGGCCACCATATTGAACAGCACAGAGAAAGATCTTTTGGATCATTGCAGAAAGTTCTGTTGGACTGCAGTGCTCTAGAACATTCTGGAAAGAGGTGGTAATCAGCCACAGTCTTTTTCCTTTGGATGCCGTAGGCATACAGATAGACAAACAATGCTATCCCCTTGGAAGGGACAAAATTGAGATATACTCAACACTGCATGAGAGGGGACACAGGTATCCCGCACTTTTCAAAAGCTCGTTTTATACTACTTTTACAAAAGACCTACATTAGTACCTGTTTTTGGTAACTGAAAGAAATCCGAAGAGGACTTCTGCTTTAACCAAAAAAGACTGTCAGAATAGCATTCCGCCTTGGTTTGCATCGAGCGGTCATAGAGGCAGCGTGATGGATACCCCCCAGTTCCTTCCCAGGAGGTACACTCAGCATCAGGCCACCATAGCTTTGAACGATGTCCGTGAGCATCTGTGCTTTATCTGGACTTATTTTGCGCATCCTTTAGCAAGATGTGTCCTGAGGTAATTGCTTCTTTACAACCATTTCGGCTTAAGAAAGGTTTGCTCTACTTTCAGATAGTGGGGGAAACCAGTAAATCTAGGCGATTTCGTTTCTGTTCATTTTACGTAAATCAAGAACATAGCCTTATCTTCCCAAGCCCTGGCTAAGTGCAGTTTGTGGGGATGGGGAACAGATGAAAGGGGAGAGAGGAGAAATGTGAGAAGCAAGATCGATGTGAAGTGTAGAACAGAATGCGGGACGGCTAGCCCTGATCCCCACCCTCCAGTGCCTGTCGCTGTCAAGGCAGCAGGAACACACGCCCTGATCCTCACGATGTGGAAAAGTACTCGGCAACCAGATGTGACTGATTTCTGACTCCAGGTACAAATGTGAAAAGCAGGCGTTCTGTCAGCTAACTAATAGCCGGGTTACAGTGTGACGTGGCTGGGGGCTTAGATTGTTTTTCTTTGAGGGGTGTTTTCTTTGCAGGAGGCAATTCAGTCCCTTTAGCGAAATCCTTCCTCTTTCGGGGAAAGGCCAGTGATGTCTCTCCATGTAGACTGTTGGGTCGCTGACAGCAGGGTGCGTAGTGCAGCGAGAGCTGAACAGTATCATGATGACGGGGTGCTCCAGCCGTGGAGAGTGATGTGAATTTTCCTGGGAGAAAGCTGCTCTCCGTTTAGACGGATGCTCTGCCAGCTGACAGGAGGTTAGGGGCAGTGCCCAGCAAGCCGACCATTTGTTTGCTCACACATTCCTTTGGGTGCTCTCCTCCCGAATTACCGTGGGGAAGAAGTGGGTGAAAAGGGCGAAAAAGCAGAAGGAGAGAATGCAACAACAGAATGTATCCGACTACATAGCACCCTGTGCCACGGCGCACTGTTTAAATCTTTACACAACTGTAGCTGTCTCAGTTGATATTGTCACATAGTAATACTTTGCATTTTGAGGTGTTTCGTGCTTGTTTTATGAAATTGGTCCTCATGATTACCTGAGGAAGAAGTCAGAGCAAGTTTCACCATCCCCTTTAAAGGGAATACAGCCCAGAGAGGTTGAGTGATCTTGCCAAGGTCACACAGCTACTAGTGAAATGAAGACTCAAAGTGATAGTTCATGTATTCATTTATTCATAACTCTTCATTGAGAATCCTACCAAGTGTCTGCCTCTGGAGATGCTTCTGTGTCGTCTCTGTTTTCATGTTAGAGTCTAGAGAAGCTGATAGAAAGAAAAAAAAAAGAAGCAAATTAACAAATTAAATGATTACAAGTTGAAAATCACACACCATCACTTCCACCTTCTTCTGTTGTCCACACAGGCCAGTCCTAATCAAACGTGGGAAGGCACAGATACCAGGAGGTGAGGATCTGAGGGCCGCGTCTTAATTTGTCAAGACCATGCAGTCTCAGCAGAGAGGCAACGATTTGCTCTTGGAACGCGTGAAAACAATCTTTTTTTATGTATAACACACAGATATACATATAGTACATAAACAGAGAGTATATGTACTAAAACTTCGTGGTGAGGGAACCAGGCAATAGGAGAAAATTATCTAGAAAGTCTGCTTAGGGGGAAGATAATTAAAAAAAAAAAAGGGTTGAGAAACACTGACTAAAAGTTTTTTTGGCCACAAGCACTGGAACACAATTTAAGCTGACTTAAGCAAAAAACGAAGCCCAGGAGTGTAGCCTTACATATGGCTAGATCCAGAGGTTCAAATACTGTCAACTGGGCTTTCCCCTCCGTATTATTTGTATTCAATAGATTGTCTCTAAGCAGATTTCCATTAGCATCTCTATGAGTGCCATTCACATCCTACTATCAGCTAAGCTGTCTGCCGCCCACCACCCACCCTACAAGGAAAGGTGCTCCAATCTTCTTAGCTCTAGCGGAAAAGCCCTAGAAAGTACCCACATTGGTGCATCCTTGGACATATGTGCGTCTGTGGTTCTGGGACCGGTTCCAACACGTGGGCTTTTTTTCCCACACTACCAAGCATTTGTCCAACACCAGCTGAATGTTCTACAATTCAACTCAATTCTAACGCTGTCTACCTGGAGATAGCATCAGATTCCACAGGTTAAGGGCTCATTCTTACAAGATTGTCCCTACAGTTTCAGGTTGTCACCTGTGCTTCTGCCCAACCTGCTACAGATTGGAGATCCCAATGACCCCCTCTTCCGATTTGATTAATTTGCTGGTGTGGCTTACAGAACTCAGAGAAACTGTTTGCTTACCTGGTTACCAGTTTATTATAAAAGGATGTAACTCAGGAACAGCCAGATGGAAGAGATGCATAGTGCAAAATATGGAGAAAGAGCACGGAGATTCCATGCTCTCTACAAGTGAGCCGCTCTGCAAATCTCCACGTGGTCAACGAACCCATAAGCTCTTTAAATCCTATCCTTTTGGGTTTTTATGGAGACTTCATTACATAGACATGATTGATTAAATCATGGGCCACTGGCAATTGAACTCCATATCTAACCCCTCTCCCTTCCCTGGAGGGTGGGATTAGGGGAGGGTATTGAAAATTCCAGCCTTCTGATCACATGGTTGCTTCTCCCGGCAACCAGCCAACCAGCGGCCATCCTTCTTAGGTGCTCTCCAAAAGTCACATCATTAACATAACAAAAGACACCTTTATAGCTTTTCTCGCTTAGGAAATTCCAGTGGTTTTATCTAGAGCTCTGTGCCAGAAATGGGATGAGGACCAAATATATATTTCTTTTTATAACTCACAACATCACAGCATCCCTTGAGGAAGAGTGGGGAGGTGGCCCTGAGTTAACTCCTGAACCACAGAAAAGCTGAGTTGATATCAGAAGAAGGGGAAAAGACCACCAAAAGGCAGAAATAACTGGTGCCCATTTGGGAGGATCGTGAAATACTGCCCACATGCCTAGATTAGACAGCAGTGTGGACACTGAGACTACTAGGTATATGGAGAGAGAAGAAGATGATAAAAGACCTTCAGTCGTTTCATTGTGCTGTCCAGGGGGAGTCCTGTTTCTCTTGAAAAGGTGGGCTAGCAAGAAAGACAGGGCTTTGTAATCTGAGAGGTGTAAACTCTACCAATTACTAGCTCTGAACCTCTCAGACTTTCAGTTTTTTCATCTGTAAAATGGGAGCAATGCTACTCACCCCATGGGGTTGTCACCAGGATTAGTTGAGATTGTGCATGTAAAGTATCCAACAGAACACTGGCATATGTCACTAAAAGATGATAGTAGGAGGCGTAGTGTAAGGGAAGAGGGGATACCTATTCCCTATCTCCAGAGAGGGGAGGACGCCTCCCCACCCGAAATGTTTTCTGCTCTTGTATCACTTTACTCAAGGTGAAAATCCCCAGGAGGGAGACTCAGGTTGGTCAAGCTTGGATGATGGAGAAGGCCGGGTGAGGTCAACACACCTTGCTTAACTGACTCACCAAGACTGCCCCAAATGGAGGTGAAGTGGCTTCCCAGAGGGAAAATGGGGTCCTGTTAGGGGAAGAAGGGAGTCAGACACTGGGGAGAAAAAGTACAGAGATCCACTACAGACATCCTCCAGTGCAGAGTTCCAGGGAGCCCTGACCGATGCTTTGGCTCCCACCTGCCTGATTGTGTCAGTTTTCTCCACTGATGGCACCCAGAGAGAAGGAGTGCGTGATTATGGCTGACACTGTTGGTTACCTCCCCTAGGGACCTTTCTCCACCTTCCTCGTAGCTGGCACAGCCCTGGCTAAATACAAGAGTGCACTCCCCACGTTAGGAGGGGAACTTTGCTTGGTCTTGAATAATCATGGTGATTCCACTACCTTTGCCAGCGACTCTTAAGCATGTGACTGTTACGGCCAGTGGGATTTAACAGGGTATCAGCGGGGGGCCTCTGGGAGAAATGTTCCTCCCGGATAAAAAGAGGCACATAGAAGAAATCCGCACCTCCTCTTCTTCAGGCAGACATTACAGGGTTCACACTTGACACCAGGCCCTGTGGCCGCCAGCTTAGAGCAATGAAGAAGCGACAAAGTCAACATGATAAGGATGGTGAATGGTGAGGCAGAAAGATGGCAAGACCCTGGTTCTTTTTTTTTTTTTTTTGCGGTACGCGGACCTCTCACTGTTGTGGCCTCTCCCGTTGCGGAGCGCAGGCTCAGCGGCCGTGGCTCACGGGCCCAGCCGCTCTGCAGCATGTGGGATCTTCCCGGACCGGGGCACGAACCCGCGTCCCCTGCATCGGCAGGCGGACTCCCAACCACTGCGCCACCAGGGAAGCCCCCAGAGCCTGATTCTTGATCAAGTCAATCAGTTGATGATCTACCCACGGAAACTCCCACGTCTAGACTTCTTGTAACGCCTTATTGCCTAAAGTACCTTTAGGTGGGTTTTCTGTTACTTGTACCCAAAGCTTCTGAATGATGTATGCTCATTCACCTCTAAATCTCCAACAGTAAGGAAGACTGTTAGATCAGTGGTTCTCAAGGTGTAGTCCCTGGACCAGCGGCATCAACCTCACCTGGAAACTTATTAGGGATGCAAATTCTCAGGCCCTATCCTGGTCTTCTGGCTCGGAAAGGAGGACTAGGGGCCACAGCAACCTGTTATTAATAAGCCCTCCCGGTGGTTGTGATGCGTGCTGGAGTTTGAGAACCCCTGCTTCGTATATTACTCTGTTATCACATGTTAGAACTGCTGGTAGTGTCAAGGTGTCGGTCATTACTCCTTCTAATTTACCCTTTCCTATCAGTGCTTGTCTCGATTCTGCTATCCCTAAAACTCCAGTGGGAAGAAAAAAGAAAAGATTTGAAAACTATTGGCTAAATAGACTTCCGCCCTTGAGTTTCAATGTACTTACTTTGGGTCATCATTGCTTTCCAGACAGGACGCTGGATTTCTGGGGAAGCCTATAATGGTTAGAATGCAGCAGACATTTCCAAAATGTTTAGAAACACTGATAATCTTTGTGATAAATAATGATCTGTGGGAGTCTTCCTTGAGCTTCGGGAAGCAAAGCAAGTGAGGAACACTGGGGGTTTGTGCAGCGACCAGTGTAAGGGGAGAGAAACGAGCGGAACAAAGGAGTCTGAGAATAATGGAAGAGGAAAGGAATGGAGACAATCACTGCCCAAGATAAAGAAACCCCTTGTGGTTAGGGAAGGAGGGGAAGATGGATTTGTTTTCTGGGACTCAGTGCATTTAAGCAAACAGGCGGAACTGAGGAGGTGATCCAGGCGGGGAGTGGTGTGAGCCAGGTGTCGAGGAGGGAGGGCATGAGATGCGCCTGGAAAACTGGCGGCTGTGGATAAAGGAGAGGACAGTCCCCAGGAGGCAGGGCTGTGGGGGACGGAGCATCACAGCAGGACTGGCCGTGGGCACCACTTCCTACTAACTGTGCTCCTGGACTGCTTTCCTCGCTTCCATAAGCCTCAGTTTCCTCAACAGTCAGTGGGCTCAGTAATCCTTATCCCAGTATCCAATGTGCTATGGACTGAACTGTGTCCCCGCCAAGTTCATGCATCGAAACCCTACCCCCAGACCCCCACTGTGATGGTATTTGGAGGTGGCACCTTTGGGAGATAATTCAGGTTAGATGAGGTCATCAAGGTAGGGCCCCCATGATGGGATTGGTGGTTTTGTAAGAAGACAAAGAGACAAAGATTTCTCTCTCCACCATGTGAGGATACGGGGAGAAGGTGGTGGTCTGTAAGCCAGGAAGAGAAGTCTCACCCGAAACTGAAGTAGTTCCCACCTTGATCTTGGGCTTCCAACCTCCAGAACCATGAGAAATAAATTTCATTTGGGTAAGCCACCTAGTCTATGGTATTTGTTATGGCAGCCTGAGTAGACTAATCCACAACATACGTTGGGAACCTTGTGTAGTCCTGGGTCCATGATAAGTAAGTAAGTAATAAATGAGATTTATAACAATAAATACGTAGTAAGTTTGGGAGATGAGATTCCTCAGGTCCTTGAATGACTAAGCTGAGTGTATAATGTATTATGTAGACAATGGAGAGCTTGTGAGCAGAAAGCAAGAAGCAGAAGCACACATGTGGAGCATTCTGAGATCAGTATGACAATACAGTATTATATACGTCAGGGTTCAGCATCCTTGAGCCTCAGAGTCACCTGGAGAGCGTGTTAAAACACAGGTTGCTGCTGCCCGCCCCCGCCTTTTGGCTTCTGTAGGTCTGGGATGGAGTCCAAGAATTTGCATTTCAGATCTATTCCCAGGTGATGCAGATGTTGCTGGTCCAGGGGTTACACTTCCGGGGAGGGAGGAGAAGAGAGATGAAAGACTGGCGCGACCTTCGGCTGATGACTCAGTGCTGGGATGGGCAGCAGACTGCCCACTCTGAGAATGTTCGGGCCACACCGTGGTAGACGGTGGATAATGTAGATGGGATGTGGAACTGCCAGAAGAAATTGCTATACGAACGGAAAGCAATTTATGGTGTTGGGTTTCTGTGTTTCTTTTCAGGGTAAACCACTGTAATTAGAAAACTTGCAAAACCTTGACTTACAAAGTGAGTGGATATTGGAATTAGTGAATCAATTTTCCTGCCTTCTCCAGGTTGTGGATTTCTGTTCAGGGATGACTGTTTGGGGCCAATGGCTAAAATGAACCAGACGAGTTGCAAAGCTATATCATAAACAATGCTGGTAAAATCACCTGAACCTGCAGGTTCATTAAGTTGTTGGGTTGAGTCCAGGATGGTAGGAGTGAGACAGTTTGTCTTCCATGTCATTTTTCTTAGGACCCCGATGTGAACATTTGTTGTTTCTTCCACTTAGCGGTCCCTCCTCCTTTATATTTGTACTTGCTCTCTCCCATCATCTTTCTTTGGGAAATTCCTTGTCACCGTACAATTTCATATGGTAATTGTCAGGCTGGTAGTCTCCTTCGTCCTCCCTTCTGGCCTCAGGGGCGGGCATGGGATCGAGGTCTGGCCAATCACAGTGTCCCATCCCTGCAGGCCCCGTCATTGGGCTGAGGAGTCATGTGACTCAGCACAGCCTATCCGAGTCCTTCTCTGGGATTCATCTCTGGCTGTCAGAAGAGAGAACTCTTTTTCCTCTGAAGATGCCAAGATGTGATAATATAAGTGAAGAGTGCAGCTCATCCACCCCCCAGACATGGATGAAGCCCTCTTGTCACAGGAGGGAATGAGCCCAACCCAAAGAGAAAGGAGAGGCTGAGTTTTGGAGAGGAAGGGATGCAGACAGAGAGAGATCCTTATCATTTGTAGAATCCAAAGGCCAATACTGCCTGAAGATTTTCATTTGCATGAGTCAAAAAAAACTTCCCCTCTTTACTTAAGCTTGGAGCCAGGTTTCTGGCAATTTTAACTAAAAGAATCTGAACAGTCAAGTCCATTTATCCACCTGTAACCTTCTAACTTCTAGAAATCGACTGGTGCCTGGGGAAATTGCTAATCCCATACTCAGATGCCCCCACCAGTGCTGGGAGGAGCTCCCTGGAGATGTCTGAAATTTCAGGGTATCGTCCTTAGAGGAAACATCGAGCATTCACATTCAGTTTGGAAAAGCTAAAGAGACAGAGAGAGAGAGGGAGAAAAGGCTTAACCATTCTTCAAAAGCCTGAGTCAGTCTGTTTAGGAGAAGAAAAGGAAGGAAAAGTGATAGAAGAAGCTGGTCGTGTTTTTAGTGGATGAGATAAGGCACGGTCTACGCTATCAGGTAGTGAAAACCATGATGGTTCCCGGTGGTCGGGAAATTTTCCTCCACAAAGCCCGCTAGGACCTGGCATTTGTAGGAGGCGCTAACCCTCCCGGGGGAGCTGATCAGGGTAAAGTTACATAACCTACACATTTGACTGAAGTGAACTCACCTCCACGCCCTCTGCGCAAACAGCCAGAAAAGGGAAGCACAACTTCAAGGGTGCGGCTGCTCCCTCCACCCACCCCACCCAGCGGGCACGTGAGAGTGACTTCCTCTGCACATGTCGCTGGGTTCGTGGGCATCAGAAGGGATTTTCCAAGAGCCATTTTGACTGTACATCCTTTTCATCTTTGTGAAAATGTAGAACCCAACTCCCTGAGTAAGATGAGACACCCACCACCACGAGCCCCAGAGTTTGTATCAAAGCAGGTTCAGAGGGCTTGAGTAGGGGGTGGGGCTGGGCGGTCCTCAAAAAATATCTGGTGGGGCTTCCCTGGTGGCGCAGTGCCTGCCGATGCAGGGGACGCGGGTTCGTGCCCAGGTCCGGGAGGATCCCACATGCCGCGGAGCGGCTGGGCCCGTGAGCCATGGCCGCTGAGCCTGCGCGTCCGGAGCCTGTGCTCCTCAACGGGAGAGGCCACAGCAGTGAGAGGCCCGCGTACCGCAAAAAAAAAAAAAAAAATCTGGTGATCACGCGAGGCTCAGTATTAATGAGCCACAGATAACTGGGTTCCGTAGTATTTGAAATCACAGTCACTTTTGGACTCCTTTACTTCTCGGGGCTGCTGTAAATAATCAGCACATCAAAATGCCTTGTGACGTGTGGGGAAAAAAATCCTCTCAGCCTCATTTACCAGACAATTTTATGCCATTGAATCAACTCGAGGCTTCAAGGCGGTGACTCTGCCATCAACAGCACGTAGGAAGGGCCGAAACTTGGCGGTTGGTCTGTTTTGTGTGAGGTGGGCACTTGCTGTTCTTCTTGCCCAGTGGGGCTTTTTAAGTGGGATGATTTCTATTTGGTCTGACTTCCTGAAATAGAATCCATCGCCTGCGAACTCCGGAACGTCTGTCAGCACTGTTTGCCCGGGGTTCTTGGCTCTGCTGTTTGGGGAAGAGACACAGCTGGGGAGCTGTGGGAGTGGGGCGAGGGGCAGCATATTCACATCTGATATTGAAACAGTCTGTGTGTGTTTAGGGAATCACTACAACATCTGACACGCCATCTCCACCCAAACCCCAAACCCCAAACCCCAAACCCGTTCGGCTCCAATAGCCAGCCTCCAGTCTCTGGTTTCAAAGCCCTTTCTGAATGCTTTATTTCCTCCTGTTTACAAAGGGAGCTGTTCTTGAAAGGGACATCAGTTTCTGTTCATGTCTAGGACCCTGAGTGGGTCTTTGCTTATTTTTCCGGCTTTGTTTAGGCCAAAGAACACTTAGAGCCCGTAACCACGGACCTGCGACAGGCACCATCCCCTGACATGATTTAGGCGCGGGGAGGGAAGGAGCGATCACAATGTAAATGAGGCTCATCAGGCTGTGTTTTTGCGCAAGTTCCAAATGCATACGCGAACCTCACCCTCAGCATGTTCTCATTTCCACTGAGAAAAAAGCAAAGGGGAAAAGGCTTGTTGGGAGCCTGACACTGGCCCATAGAACTTAGCAAATGCTGTGTGACTTGTGTGCAAAGCAGAACTCTTTTCAGGGGAACGATGACGATGATGAGGAAGCAACATGGTTCCTACAAATTAAGGGACTTGTTGCATGACTCTCAGCGTGAGTTTTCTTGTCTCATTTGGACCCACTTTGGATTTCTGGCCTTACTTTCTTTTGGTGGACTATTCTCCTTCATTGTAATTTCACTGCTTAATTGCCCTGGCCCCAGGCTTCCCAGGCAACATGCCAAGAAGATCCAGTTTACTTTCCAAGTCTATCACCTCTCCTTCCTTCATTCCCCACCTCTTCTTGCTTTCCTCCTCACCCCTCCCACAAAAACCTCTGAAACATTTACTACCCCCATGTGGTGCTCCTTTTGTAACCCACCCAAGCCTGTGTTTTGTGTTTTTTTTTCAGCTTCTGCTTATTTTCTACTCTGTGCCAGTGGTCAGCAAACTTTGTTCTGTAAAGGGCCACAGTAAATAGTTTAAGCTTTGCAGGCATACTGTCTCTGATGGAAGTCCTCCCGTCCGTTGCTGTATCCTGAAAGCAGCCATCAATGGTACATAAACAAACAGGGCTACCTGTGCTCCAATGAAACTTTATATACCAAAAAAAAAAAAAAAGTAACGGGCTGGATTTAGCCTGAGGGCCAAATGGAATAAATCCCTGTGACATACACAGGAGATCTGCAAGACTTTTGAGAATGTTATCTCACCTGAAACACTGCCAGCTTGGACTGAAAGTGACAGAGAGAACACAATGAAAGAAGGCTGTCAGACTCCCCAAATTCTACAGACAGGAGACAGGCTGATGAAACTACACAGCTGCCAACAAGTGCTACCCCTCATGAAAAAGGAAGGATGACTTTTTCTGCCCAGCGCAGAGCCATGGGCCCAGAACAGAGCTGGGAGTCAGGCCTTGATAGCTAATGGAGTTTGCCTGGTTGGATTTAGAAATTGTTTGGAAACAGGGACCATTTTTTCCTTTCTTTTTCCTCCCTTTTTAGAATGAGAATGTCTATAACTGTTATCCTGATGGGGTCTGTCCCATTAGGGACAAAACTATCTGTTTGCTAGTTTCACAGGTCTGTATACAGAGAGAAGTTGTAGCCCTGGATGGATCATATCAACAGCCTCACCCATACCTCCTTTAGATAGTGTGGGTGATGAGATTTGAGACTTTCGAGCTGATGAGGTTTTCGACTTGAGTTGATGTAGTGACGGGTGGAGAGTTTGGGGGACGTTGGAATGGGGTCAGCACATGTGAGATAGACATGAATCTTTGGGGACAGAGAGTAGATTGCTGTATGTTGAATAATAAAGATATCCACTCACAGAACTTGTGAGTATGTTGCCTTACATGGTAAAAGGGACTTTGCAGATGTGGTTAAGTTAGGGATCTTGAGATGGGGACTTGATTCTGGTGAGACCAGTATAATTACAAGGGTCCTTATAAGAGGGACGCAGGAGCATCAGAATCAGAGAGAGATGATTTAAGGATGGAATCTGACATGAGGGAGGTTGCTATACTGATGGGTTTAAAAATGGAGGAAGGGACTACATGCCAAGGAATACAGGTGGTCTTTTTTTTTTCTTTGCGGTACGCAGGCCTCTCACTGTTGTGGCCTCTCCCGTTGCAGAGCACAGGCTCCGGACGCGCAGGCTCAGTGGCCATGGCTCATGGGCCCAACCGCTCTGCGGCACGTGGGATCCTCCCGGACCGGGGCACGAACCCGTGTCCCCTGCATCGGCAGGCAGACTCTCAACCACTGCGCCACCAGGGAAGCCCCAGGTGGTGTTTAATACAGGTGGAAACAGCAAGGAAACAAATTTCCCCCAGGGCCTCCAGAAGGAATGCAGCCCTGCGCTTAGCCTAGTGTTTTGACCTCCAGAGCTATAAAATAATAAATTTGTATTGTTTTAAGCCCACTAAGTTTGTGGTAGTTTATTATAGCAACAAAGAAAACGAGTACAGATTTTGTCAACCCTGTCTGACCATACACTTTGTAAGGGGCCTTCATGGATTACCTTTTTCATCCCTCATGACAACCCTTCGAGATGAGTATTATTATTATCCCCCTTCCAGGTGGAAAACACTGCTTGCAGGGTTTGACCCAGTAGTCTAGTCTTTTGAACTCCATGGTGCCTGTTTCTGTGACATATCGCCCTACTCAGGCAGAATTCTGTTTTCCTCATTTTAGAGTGCCTCACCAATCCTCATTAAACTTTACCTGAGTCCCAGTTTCTTGGAACTTTTTCTCTGCTCCTATGAATATGTGTTTTTTTTGAAAATTTTTTAATGAATTAATTTTATTTATCTGTGGCTGTGTTGGGTCTTCATTGCTGCACATGGGCTTTCTCTAGTTGCAGTGAGTGGGAGCTACTCTTCGTTGCGGTGCGCGGGCTTCTCATTGCGGTGGCTTCTCTTGTTGTGGAGCACGGGTTCTAGGCACTCGGGCTTCAGTAGTTGTGGCGCACGGGCTTAGTTGCTCCGTGGCATGTGGGATCTTCCCGGACCAGGGCTCGAACCCGGGGATTCTTAACCACTGTGCCACCAGGGAAGCCCCCTATGAATATGTTTTTCATTCACTGTGCCTACAGTTTCGGAGACTTACCAAATGCCAAGCCTTGGTTTAAACTTTAGGAGAGGTATATAAAGCAGATACCCACTCCGGAAGAATCATCATCCCTCTCTCTAAAAAACATCAGTCCTCTTCTTTCACTAAATACACAGCTTCATCTATACCGTGGAGTGAATTTGTCCTGTCAAAATTCATATGTTGAAGCCCTACCCCCTAATGTGATGGTATTTGGATATGGTCTTTGGGAGATAATATCATTTAGGTGATGTCATGAGGGTGGAATGCCGAGGATGGGATTATTGTCCTTATAAAAAAAAGACACTAGAAAGTCCTTTCTCTCTGTAAGTCTGTCTCTCTCGTGAGGGCATAGTGAGAAGGCAGCCATCTGCGATCCAGTTCTGTCACCAGAACTGAATCACCTGGCACCTTGATCTTAGAATTTCCAGCCTTCAGAACTGTGAGAAATCTATGTCTGTTGTTTAAGCCACCAAGTCTATGGCATTCTGTTACAGCAGCCTGAGCAGACTAAGATAACCTTCAAAGCAAAATAAACGAACAAACCAACACAAAACAGCACTTGGGCTAGCAACCGAAACAGTCTTACCAATTTGTGATGCACTGGCTAAGTGCAGAGCGGCAGGCTGAGTCCGAAATGGCCTTGGTGATCCCTGCGTCCTAGTATTTATGTACATCTGTAATCCCTTCTCCTTGGATGTGGGTTGGCCTAGCAGCTTGCTTCTAACCAGTAGAATAGAACAAAGGTGATGATATGTCCTCCCATGATTACCTGACATAAGATCATAACATCCACCTTGCTAACTGTTGACTGTCTCCTTTGCCGGCTTTGCCAAAGCAAGTTCCACATTGTGAGCAATGCTACAGTGAGGCCCATGTGGCAGGGAACTGAGGGTGGCCTCCAGCTGATAGCAAGCAGGGAACTGAGGCTCTCTGTTTTGGGCAGAACTGGGTCCTGCCATCATCCATGTGAGTTTGAAAGTGGATCTCTTCCCCGTTGAGCATTCAGTTGAGACCCTTGTCACGGCCAAAACCTTGACTGCAATCTTACAGAGAACCCCACTAAGCCATTTTCAGGCTCCTTACCCACAGAAACTGTCAGTGGACAGTTGTGTGCTATTTTAAGTGGCTAAATTGTGATAATTTGTTACACAGCTACAGATAACTAATACAGGTTGAAAGCATGGGTTTATCATGGGTTCAAATCTTGCCTCTACTCTACACTCCTATAATCTTGGACATGCCGTGTATGTACTCAGAGCTTTAATTTTCTCATGTTCCGAGTGAGACAATAGCAGATCCCACAGCATAACAAGTATTCAGTTATTCTTAGCTGTTATTATTTCTAAGTGCTAATGAATCACAAAAGAGGGTAATTTCATTTTACCTGGAATCAGGGGAAAATAATTATAACTAACACTTAACATTGAGCTCTCAAATTTATGGGCTCACATAGGAATTATTGAATTTGATCCTTACTGCAGTGATTCTTAACTATCAATGATTTTTTTCCGCCAGGGAATATCTAGGTATATTTTCAGTTGTCACAGCTGGTAGAGGGAGCTCCTGGCACCTAGTAGGTGGAGGCCAGGGATGCGGCTAAACATTCTGCAATGCACAGGACGGCCCCTTACCCCCTTACGGGAAAGAATTACAGAACCGGAAGATGAGTAGTGCTGAGGTTGAGAAGCCACGCCCTAGCAATCCCGTGAAGGGGGGGCGTGGTTATCATGCATGGTTCCTAAATGAGAAAACAGGCCAAGAGAGGCTGAATTACAGAAGGGGTAGGAGAGCACATAGGTGGTATCTAACAGAGCTGGGACAGAAGTCTTTATCTCCAGTTCCCAAATTCATTCCTTTTTCTTCTCCCTCACTTTACCTACCTATCCTTTCTGGAGGCCCATCGATTTCAGCCTGGAGTCAAGAGTCAGGATGCTTTGGCCCAAAGAAGGAACTGTAATGGTGGAGATTTCAGGCACTGTAGCTGGGGAAGGGGAACCAGAATTCCTTCCAGAACAGATCATTTCAATCCCACTTGGCAGGGGATGGGAGCAGCGTTGGTTGATAGGCCCATCCCATCAGAATCCAGAGATATTCTTGCCTAAGTATAAACTTGAGCTTTGTATTCTCTTCCAACTCTTGAGAACGTTTCGGGCTAACACGGACACTCACTTAAGCAACATTTCTGGTCACTGTTTGTGCTGAGACCTATATCATGAAGACCCCTCAGTGTGTATCCGTGTCCCCATTTGACAGATGAGGAAACTGTGCCTCAGAAAGGAATGCAGTGGCTTGTCAAAGGGCACATGGGTTGCAAAGGGATTAGAACCCAGGCCCTTCAACTTCAAGTCCAGATTAGTTTCCACAGTAGAACTGAGCCCCCTATACACGTGGCTCTGTTTGGGGTGTTTGTGTGTGTGTGGTAGAAGGTGTAAAATGTTTCCTGCTTCCAAGCAGTTTGATGCCTAGAGGAGGAGATGGAATTATAAGCAGATGACTAAACTCGAAGTGGAAGTGAGAACGTGTGCTTCAAATGGGTGCAAACCCCACACTCCTGGGAACGCAGGGAAGAGGCAGAGAGAATGCTTCTTTTTTTTTTTTTTTTTTTTTTTTTTTAGGACTCCCAACCACTGCGCCACCAGGGAAGCCCGAGAGAATGCTTCTTGAGGGTGAGGCTGAGAGACCTGTAGAAAGTCTACAGAGAAGAAGTGGCACTTGAGCTGATGCTTAAATTGTGGGCAGAACAAAAGACCGATGCCCCAAACCAAACAGTAGATTCACATGCTAAAAGCGGTTTCTGCCTCGAGATGCTTTAAAAAAGAGTTCCTCATTCAACTTTCAGCCAGTCCTCTGTGACGGAGCTCTGGGATTCCATACATGTTCTGATGATTGCTCTGTTTTTTTCCCTTTCATAATTGCACAGCCAAGCAGCCCGAGTTCTCTAGGCTTCTGTTCAGGCCTGAAGATTTGCCGTATTTGGCATGCCTTGTGGTTTCCGTCATCCTTGTGATTATACTAAGTTTATGAGACAAGCCTCTTATCACTGCTATCAGCACTTTTGTTTTCCCACTTTCTGCTCATTTTCCCTAAATAATCAGAGCTAAGAACTCTTAAAATAGTCAAATAATCACACTAACAGTCACTCATTAACACACTAAGCGATGTGGAAAATGGAGCCATGGACGGACGAGAAGACCCCATGCTCTCATCACTTGGACCATCCGTTCAACTGCTCGTGAACAGAAATCTGATTTGTGTGTGTGAAGGATGATTTGAGGACTCTCAAAGCAGAAAGCATGAATATGCAGCTGATATAAGTTCGTTTGTTTCTTCATTCGCTCCATAAATATTTATTAGATACCCACTCTACGCCAGGCTCTGTTTCAGGGACTGGAGATGCAGCCACAAACTACCTGCCAGGTCCCTGCCTTCATGGAGCTTCCAGACTAGATGGGGGGGACAGACCATAAGTAAGTGAGCAAATCCATGAACAAGGTAAGTTCAAATTGTGACAAGTAGGATTGCCAGGTCAAATATAGGAGGTCCAGTGAAATTTAAATTTTGGATAAAAAACCACTTTTTTTTAGTGGATGTGTTTCCCAAAATTGCATTCTATACTTTTGTTTTTTAACTCAGGCACCACTAGTACTAGGGAAATAAATGGAGTGACTGGGATGGTGTATCATTCAGGGTTCCGCCAGAGGAAGAGAACCAGTAGGTTACCTGTATTTAGAGATTTATTGCAAGGAATTGGCTTAAACAATTACAGGGGCTGGATAGGCAAGTCCAAAATCCATAGGGCAGGCCATCAGGATGGGTGGGCTGGAACTCTTGGGCACAAGCTGAAGCTGCTGTCCACAGGCAGAATTTCTTCTTCTTCAGGGAAACCTCGCCTCTCCTTTGTAGGCCTTCAACTGATTGGATCAGGCCCACCCAGATTATGGAAGATAATCTTTCTTACTTAAAGTAAACTGATCATAGACTCTAATCACATCTACCAAATATATTCCCGTCAACACCCAGATTAGTGTTTTATTGAATAACTGGGGAATGCAGCCTACTCCAGTTGACACAGAAAACTGACCATTACAGATAGCAAGGGGAGGGGGTGTCCACAGCCAGCAGGGAAGTCTTCTGTGAGGTGGGGACACTTGACTTGAGACGTGAACTTTGAGACACTGAACACTGAACTGCATTATAAGAACAGGGAGATCAAAACATTCCAGATGGAAAAAACAGCAGGTGCAAAGGCCCTGGGGTAGGGAAGAACCTCTCTTGTTTTCAGAACCCAAAAGAAGTCAGTGCAGCTGTGGGTAGAGTGATCATCAAGGGGAGAGCAGTATCTGGTTGGGTGGAAGAAGATGACTATAAAGTTTATAAAACTCTAGGACTATTTGTAAAGAGATGTTGATAGGTAGAGAAAAGAGTAGGCTCTTAAAAAAGGCTTTTTCCTGAAGAATTTCTGGGTATCTGTTTGGTTCTAAACCTGTTCGCCTACTCAGAAAAATTGCTGTGGGTCATTTAAGGCATGGGACTCTCCCAAACTGAAATTATTAGGGCTCCATGAAGTAAAATTCTTACTGTTTCTTTTTAAGAGCTAAAGAAAATGCCCAATAGATGGGCAGCCACTGTGGAGCTTTAGAAAAGTTTAGAGCTTTTTCTTCAACCGATCTTTGCATTCAGTGACCTTCCTCTGAAGACTGGAATTGTCACGTGGCAAGCCAACTGTTCGCAAGAGATAGCTGAGTATCAGTCAACATCTACTCTCTATTTGTGTTTGGGGATTCACGGTTTAAGGAAAGATTCTAACAAATTTCATTAAACAAAAAACAAATCGGTTTTACATGTTGATCCTGTATTAGAATTCCACAGGCAGCTTTGTCTCCTAGAAATCGTAAATAGATTTGTGAATTCTCAATGCTGTGGCAGGAAAAACTACTACCTGAACCCGGTAGAGATTCCTGGTATCTATAGCTTCTCACAACTTGCCTGTTTCCTCCAAGTCAGACCAGGATTCTTCCAAAATTGATACAATAACTTTGCGAAAATTGCCTAATCTCTCTAGACCTGGGTTTCGTTATCTATTTTTTTTTTTAAATGAGGATTTCAACTCGGAAGTGTCGTTCAGCCCAAACATTCAGGTGCCATGAGAATTCTCTTAATTGTCAACTGTCCCAGTGTGGTACCTTGATTTGGGAGACAGTATAGGCAGGAGATGTTGATCTCTGTTGTGTATCGTGTACTAGAGCCGTTTCACTCCCTCAAGATCCTGATAATGAATCTTTCCTGTTCTATCTCCCCACCCCCACTAACCATCAAATGGTATGTAGTTGTGTTTGTTATCTGTTGCCATGTGACACATTACCCCTGAAATTCGGTGGCTCAAAACAACAAACATTTACTATCTCACGATTTCTGTGGGTCAGGATTTGGGAGTGACTTAGCTGGGTTTTGGCCCAGGGTCTCATAGCTATGGTCAGGATGTCCACTGCGGCTGTCTTCATCTGAAGGTTTGGCTGGGGCTGGGAGAGAACATGGCTGTTGGTTGGAGGCCTCAGTCCCTCACCCTGTGGGCCTCTCCATTGACTGTTTCGATGTGTCCTCGTAACAGGGCAGCTGGCTCCCCTGAGCATGAGTGACCCTAGAGAGAAACGAGGAAGCCATAATACCTTTCACGACCTAGTCTTGGAAGTCATACATCATCAATCCCACCATATCTATTTGTTAAAACTGAGTCACTAAGTCCAGCCCCACAATCAGGGGGAGGGGAATTAGGTTCTAGCTTTCAAGGGAAGAGTGTCAAAATTTGTAGACTTTTTTTTTTTTTTTTTTTTTTTGGCGGTACGTGGGCCTCTCACTGTTGTGGCCTCTCCCGTTGCAGAGCACAGGCTCCGCACACGCAGGCTCAGCGGCCATGGCTCACGGGCCCAGCCGCTCTGCGGCATGTGGGATCTTCCCGGACCGGGGCACGAACCCGTGTCCCCTGCATCGGCAGGCAGACTCTCAACCACTGCGCCACCAGGGAAGCCCTGTAGACGTGTTTTAAGTAACACAGTTGTGTCGTGTGTGTCTGTGCGTGTGTGCTAGAGAAATTTTACTCCCTGAGATCTTGATGATGTTATTCTTCCAGCTCTATCCATCCCTCCAATCTTACCCCACTGGTAGTTAAATTGTATATGGCCTATAACTTATCTATCCTTCTGTCTTCTGTAACTTATTACGAGGACAGTGTGACCCGGCTTCAGAAAGCCTGAACATCACAAAGATTGTTGCTTCGCTGCTTTCCTGTTTTCAAGTATTCCTTAACTATTAAGCCAGTAATTGGCAAGTTTTCCCTCCTGCATCTCTCGAGTAGTCCACTGCTTGGGAACAGAGAAGGGAACATGGAGGGTAAAACAAGAGGGTGTTTTGTTTTCTTTAACTTCCTTACATGGATGAGCCATTTATGCATCATTGCATCCCATGCAAAGTTGTGCAGAAATATTCTACAGCCAAGCTTGGTGGAGGATGGTCTTCTCAAGTGGCTGCCAGCTTACCTGATCAGAGGGTGTACAGCTGGGACACCAGACATTCACTGCCCATGGGCGACTTTTCCCAAAGGCTGGGTCCTCCTAGAAGTAGAGCCGGGACGAAGATCTGTGTGCAAGTTGTTCATTTGGAAGATCCCGGAAACACTGGTAGGCAGTGGAGAAGTGAGATGGGGAGGGGAGGCAGGCAAAAGGAGTGAGTTATCAAGCCACTTACTCTCTGGAGGACTGGAGCTTAATGCCACTGGGGAATCTCTGGGAAAATGTATAGAACCCACACCTCTGAGTTTCCCGAACGAAGGGAAGCAAGAGACGTGGGTTATTGATCTACTCAGACCTTGACTGAGAGCTGCTCCTGGTTATTTCTATAGGAGGTTGCTAGATCTGTGTAACAAATTGCGTGGCTGAAAACAACAGAAATGTGTTTTCTCACAGCTCTGGAGGCTGAAAGTCTGAAATCGAGGTGTTAGCAGGGCCAGGCTCCCTCTGAAGTTGCTAGGGAAGGGACTGTTGCGTGCATGTCTTAACCTTTGGTAGCCTCGGGCGTTCCTTGGCTTGTAGATGCATGCCTGCAGTCCTGTCCTCACATGGCATTCTCCCCGTGGGTCATCATGTCGTCTTTCCTCTGTGTATGTCTGTCTCTGTGTCCAAATGTCCCCTTTTTACAAGGATATTTGCCATACTGGATTAGGGTCCACCCTAATAATCCATTTGGTTACTTCTGCAAAGAACCCATTTCTAAATAAGGTCACATTCTGAGGTTCTGGGAGTTAGGACTTAAGTATAACTTTTTCGGGGGGACACAAACTCATAAGACTCTGTCTATTCAGAGCTGGTGTCTGTTGTTGGGAGGAAGAAGGTGTATCCCATGGGGACCCTGGCTCTGGATCTTTGGGGTTGGCTTCTAGGTTTGGGGCTCTCTTGGGTTCCTGCTGGAAGAGCCAAGGCTCCAAGTGTAGCCATACACAACATAGAAGGAGAGCCCAGGTGGGTGAATCCTCCCTGTCTGGATGCTCAGGCTACAAATCTCAGAGTCATCCCTGGTTCCTCTTTTCCTTTGTTGACTACTTGCAACCCACTGGAGATATATCCAGTTCTAGCAAACATTTTTTTATCTGGAATCCATCCATTGCTCCCGATCAGTACCGATAGCATCCAGACTCTAGGCCATCTTCATCTCTCCCCTGATTTACTGCTGCAGCCTCCGACCTGGTCTCATCACATCTGATTAGACCTGCCCAGGAATAATCCAGTATCCTCTTCATAGTGTTCTGGGTTGAATGATCTCCCCCCAACTCCCCCACAAAGTCGTATGTTGAAACCCTGCCTCATCCCCTTTTAAAGGAGTGCACCAAATTTGCTGTTTAGTCTTCAGTTCAATTTTACCTTCTCTTTCTCTCGTCTTTCCCTCCCACTCCTTTTCCCTCTTTCTCTCTCCCCCTTCTCTCCCCCGACTCCTCCCCTTTCCCACTTCCTCTGAATGCATAGCACTCTGAAAAAGTTGAAATGTCATAGGCATGGAGTATTTTCACAGGGTGATATTAATAGAAATATTCTCGAAAAAAAGCTGACCCCAACACAGACCCATCTAGGTTGATTTTGGCAAAGTAAGGTCTAAACTTTCCAAACTTTCATACCCTCTCCTCCTGCTGGGCTTCTCTGTCACTGCCAAGGCACGTGTTTCTCCTGCCTGTGACCTTGCCCCCATTATGTCCCTTCCAAAACCATATGTAAAATATATAATATATATATGTGTATATATCTATAAATACATGTGTGTGTATATATCTATAAATACATGTGTGTGTATATATGTATATATATATATGTATGTATATATATATATATATATATATATAGTGGGTATGTGTAAATAGTTAGATAGGTGGATAGATACATAGGGAAATGATAGAAACTTTTTCCACCCTACTTCTCCCTGGGGTAGATTACTTTCCCCTAAAGTTGTGTCTGCCCCAAAACAGAGATCCAAAGAAACTGATTGAAGTCGGCGTGTTTGAGCTGGAGCGTGTGTCTGCCCAGCCGGGCTTGGCCTGTCAAGCTGGGAAATACAGGATAGGAGAGGGACAGGATCCCAACATTCTCATAGAGCCTGACGTTACTGCTGTGCCTCCCAACCAGCCAATAGCAACCAACAGAGAGGTATTAGGAGCCATGCATTTCCAGGGGTCCATCTGAAGGCACCAGTGTGTCAGGGTCTGGACCAAGTTACCGGATGGGGTAAACTGCCTGTGACTCAGTCCGTTCCAGCTTTTTAATACGAGTGCTACCTGGTTTAAAATGAGCACCAGAAATGACTTTTAAAGAATTTAAAAGCTAGGTCGAAGGGTAAGAGGTAGTTCATTCCCACTTGACTCCGTAATGCTGAGGAGTCCATGGGTCTAGTCTACCACGGCAGACACTGCCAAGCCTCACCTAGACACCCCTGTCCCTTCCCTGACTCGACTTCTGACCGCCAGCACCTCTGTTTCTTTGCGTGGGAGCTTTCTCTTGCTGTAGGAACCCCCTGTGAGCAGCCCTCAACTAATTCCTGAGAGGACTTGCTGTATAAAATCCCAGCTCCCCTAATGGGACTCAGCTCTAGGCACCCACAGGGGTAGCTGGCTTGAAAATCTACCCTTTATTGACGGCTATCCCTTCCCTCTCTTGATCCCCACTTGCCTATGGTGTTTCCATCCTTCTCAAATAAACTGCGTGCGCTCTAATCCTGTCTGTTGGAGGAAGTAAGTGCTCTCTACCAGCACACACACACATACACTAAAACAATTTGACTTAGAGCATGGCCGTAGAGCATGGGCTTTCCAATCAGGTAGACCCAGGGTTTAATTCTCACTCCACCAGAAACGGGCTGTGTGTGGACAGTCGTCTCTGAATTTTATCTGTAAGATGGGTGTAGTAATGCATCAGGCTCCTAAAGTGGATGAGGATTCAGTGAGTTTATGCATGAGAAGTGCTGAACGTGGAGGCTGGCTCATAGTAAGTGCTCAATAAATGGTGGCCAAGTTTTGTTTCGTCTGTTGCTGTTGTTAAGTTTCCACTCTCTTGGCTCTCTTCAGCCTGGCACAGTAGCAGAGAATGCAGGTGTCATTTACACTGGGCAGTGGCCCAAGGTTCAGTAGTTGGACAGGGGAATCCAGGCAGCAAGGGAGCCCAAGATTAAAGTGAAAGTCAAATGCCATCAGGAAGGGCAGAGAAAGAGAGCGGGGGCCTAGGGCAGTACCTCTTAAACTTCACTCTGCGTACAAATTATTTGGGAAACTTGCTGAAATGCAGATTCTGATCCAGTGAGTCAGGGCTTCAGCCTGAGATTCTGCGTTTCTCACAAGCTTCTGGGTGATGTCATGCTGCTGACATCATGCAGCCCATGTGTGGAGTAACAAGGAGCTAAGGCTTGGAGAGCAAATGTCAAGCCAAGGAGAAAAGAAGGACTGGAAGTGAGAGTGCAAAACCCAAGTGTGGTCAAGGACGGCCAGTAGTCTGCTTTGAGTTACATTTTCTATCACTCACCTGGAGCTGTGCTCTCCAGTATGGTGCAGCCAGCCCCATGTGGCTGTTGGCACTTCATCCTGATTGGGATGTGCTGTACATATAACAATCACACTGGATTTTAGGTACAAAGGAAAGAATGTAAAATAATTCAATACTTTAAATAATACTAGTTACATGTTTAAATGATAATGTTTGGGATCTATTATGTTAAATACAGTATATCATTAAATTTAATTCCACCTGTTTCTTTTTACTTTTTTTAAAAAATGTGGCTGCTAGCAAATTTTGAGTTACATTTGTGGCTTACATTCAATTTCTGTTGGCCATCACTGGTCTAGAAAGGGCCTCTTTCTTCCCCTCTGTCTGTGCTGCTGCTTAAGAATCCATCCTCAGCAATTCCTAAGGTGCCCTGGAGAAAATCTGCAACTAGAGAGGCTCATTGCTCTGAAGGGGAGACAGGCAGGCCCGCAAAAGGGAGCTGTTTGGGAAGGAACCAGGCAGAAACATGCCAAGTCATTCTCCACAACAGCAGAGCTATTGCCATGGGGCCGACTGGGCGGCCTGGATCCCGGAGAGGCCAGCCTGCCACGCTCCAGTGCCTTCAGTCTGGGCCTCTTCAGTCCTTTCACAAGTTTTCCTCCTCATCCTGGGCGACAGGTAATTAGCAGGGCCAGCTGGCAGCCTCCACCGGGTACTGTCGCCAGAGAGCCGGCAGCCGGCCTGCAATTACTGTAATCCTGGCTTGGCCTTCCAAAGAGAGCTCTATTCAGCTCTCCCTCTGCAAGTTGGCTCTGGGTGATGGGGCTTGTAACCTCTACATTCTCAGGGTGTCTCTTGGCAATGAAAGACCCACAGAAGAAAGTCCCCAGTGTGCAGACCTGCCACAGACTTCCCGTGGTAAATAACCGGGCAGTTTCGGCGTAAGTCACTGCTTGTCAGAGGCGGGGGGAGGCGGTATTTGAAATGTCTCGCCCAAGCCATCTATTCCTCAGACAGTTGCTTTTACGTGTTCCCAGTTAACTCCTCTTTCGGAAGCTAGTCCAGGGCAGATCCCGGGCGCCTCAGAAACACATTAAGAAGGACGCTTGAAAATCCATGAATCTTAGCTTCCGCGAAGCTAGAAGGATATGAGAAGAAAGGCTGTTTTATCAAGTGGGGAGTGTAGGCAAAGCCAGATCTGCAAAGAGGCGGCAGAAAGATCTTCATAGTCATTGGGCTAATTCTTTAACTTCTCAAGCCTCAGTCTCCTCATATGAAAAATGGGCATAGTAACAGCATGGACCTTAGTAGGTCATCGTGGGGATGAATGAGACATTCTGTGTGACGGGTTCAGCATGGCAAGCACGTGAATGTGAACATTAAAAACTAAGTACAGTAATAAGGAATGAACTCTAAGAAGCAAGACAGATGGAACGCGTGTAGATTGAACCCATCAGAATGTTCCAAACTGGAGCACTGAGGTTTAAATGGCAGGGGCTCCTTTTAATGCCCAGTCACCAGGAAAGTCTGCCCTGTGTTATCTGTGAGGTCTGGTACAACATGAAAATGCAGGGCCCCTTGTTCAAAATTCAAGAAAAAGGTGCTATTGAAGGTACTAATATAGGAAACTTTTTTCATTCTTCCGTGGTCTGTCTCTGTCTTTGTATCTCTCTCTGACTCTCTTCCCCAGTGTTTCTATTTCCTATTTAATGTCCCACTTCCTTGGGCAGGGCAGTATGCACCTGGTCATGCAGACCATCACAGGTGCCTGGGATGTGTCACTCAGCACATGTAAGCATTCACCCCCATTCCCCTCCCCTCTATCCCAGGATCCCCCTCCCAGCAGCCACCAGACCTGCCATCTATGCCCCAGCCAGGGACAAAGAAGTCAGTCCCCAACCTACAGGGGACAGGCAACCGCATGCTGGGACACATCCATTGTCCACTGGTGGGGGGGCGGGTAAGAGACTGGGCCCTGCCAAGCTGCCCATCAGACATGCCCTGGACTGCTGCGTCTTGCCCTGCCCCTAGATGCCACCCAATCTTGACTCTCCCTGTTACCCAGAAACTGAGTTCACCTCTTGGTGGGTGTCGAACCAAAAGACACAGCCAAGCCAAAGAGCAGGAGAAGGAAGGATTTATTACTTGCAGCAAGTAAGGAGACTCCCAGGGATCTCTCCCAAAGCGGGGCCTCCCCAAATAGCAAAACTGGGGAAGTTTTAACCTAAGGGTACATGCATGTTCATGCAGGGGCTTGGGCGGTACACAGAGTCCAAGCTTTAGTTGACTGAAGTCATGAGGGTCAGAAAAGACCAACATCATCTCCCCTTAGGTTCCAGTTGATCTGGTGGTTGAGCGCTTTGGGCTCATCTTTACCGTTGAAACAGAACAGGCAGCCTTTGCAACCGATGTGTTACCTTTGCTATTGTTATTTCTCTCACAGGCAATGTTTCTACATTCTTTTGTTCCCTTAAAATCATTAAGAACTGACACCTGCTCAAGGACGAGCACTGTGGCCAGGCTTAGGTCACAAAATGGCTTAGGCCAGAAATGGCTTCTCTTCTGTCAAGAAAGCAATGCCTGCTTCTCTTTCTCCGGGGACCCACCTCCATCTGCTTACATTCTCCTGCTGACCCCTTAGCCTCTGTCCGGGGCAAGAGCAGCGTGGATTGCTAGATGGGGCCCGGGGGCCAGGTGCTGGGGTGGCTGCAGCCGCTGGGCAGTGGTGGGGACGTGAAGGGCGAGTAGGGTCTGGGATATCACAGGGTGCAGGAGTAGGCAACAGAGGACCCATCCGGGGGAGACAGGGAGGTGGAGAGGTAGCAGTAGGCAGGACTGCACATGCCCCACGGTCCCATCAGAACTGACACACTAAACCCTAAATCACACATACAGTTATCAGTACTTTCAAGATGGTGACTGGAGAGCATTAGCCCACCAAGGGCAGTGACCCTCTGAGTGTGGGACCTGTGTGACTGCCCTTCAAGTGACTGCACTTGAATGCCCTCAAAGCCAGCCCTGGATGAGATGGCTGTCACGGAGTAATTAGACATCATGTTTGCTGTCCCAGGCAGAGCCTGGGAGTCAGATCCCACCTCCACCTCTCACTAGTTCTGTGACCTTGGGCAAGTCCTTTAACCTGTCTAAGCCTCAGTGTCTGCATCTGTAAAATGGGAAAAATGATAAAGTTTTGCAAAGATTAAAGGAGATGATGCAAGTTGGGTTTAGCTTGGTGCTTGATGTAAAGCAAAACCTTAAAAACCATTAGCTATTGCTCGCAAAGTGACTTTGGAAGAGAAGCATCCTTTTCCCCGTTTATCTCTTGGAGAAGCAATCCTTCACACTTTTCCAAAGCCCTGGGATCCTCTGTTTCCCTTCCTCACAGCACCTGGTGAGCCGCTGAAGGGAAGAAACGAATGGGCAGGGTTCTACTGACATAAATAAGAAAGCGGACGAGCTTAGCGTCGCCCAGGCTTATGTGCTGGCAAGCGTTGCTCCTATCACAGATTCAACCTGGGCCCAGTCTGCCAAGAGGAGCTGGAAGGCAGTAACATGGCTTCTGTGTAGCCTTATCTGTCCCTTCTCCAAAGCTGATTTCACTCCCTGTTTTCGTAAGAAGCTCTACTCTCAACTCCCTGAGAGAACTCACAGTCTGTCGCCATCTGCATGACCTTGAATGAACCACATCCAGTGGATTCTCTTATGTGTTTAGTGACATTCTCTTTACTAGAAGGTCAGCTCCCCGAGGATAAAGTCTGGGTGTGGTTTTGCCTAGTGTTGGATCCCTAGTGCCTAGCATGATTCCTGACTTGTGGGAGACACTCAACAAATGTTTGTCAAATTAATGAAAGGATGGATGGATGGATGGATGGATGGTTGGGTGGATGGATGGATGGATGGTTGGGTGGATGGATGGAAGGAAGAGATGGCTATATCTTGTGAACGCTGAGGTCATTCCAAGCTCTGACAGTCTATTATGCTATAAGTTCACTTCATTGTTTCTACTTCGTCCCTTGAAGGATGAAGTTGGAAACCTCCGAGCCTCCTCTTCCATGATGGGCCCTGCAGGAGGAAACCAAATCAAAAGTGTAGGATGGGTTGGTTGGATGTCCCTGACCTGGTGAGGGATTGAACACTGGATCTGCTAGTGCCGTCTTGGTCCTAGTGGAGCTTTTCTTCCAGGTCACATTACCTCTTATGTATCTAGGGCCCCTACTCCATTCTCAGGGGACTGGGGCTCACCAAGGGTCATAGGTAATCAGATGGAGACTGAGGCAAATTCTCTGGTCAAAGAAGAGCTATCTTCCTCCTGTGCGATTGGCTGGCAAAATGTCCATGAGTGTTCCCCAGCAGAAGGCCAGGAGAACGGCAACTGACTGGGCTGCCATGTGGCTCCCTGGCACTGGAATGATTGGCATTGGTCCCAGAGACCCAAAGTTTCCTGATCTCACTTAGCTGCTGTCTCCATGGTCTCTCTTCTCCTCCTTTCCTCCAGGGGTGGAATCTTTTAATTTATCTGGCTCTGGGGGAAAAAATGTGTTCTCTAAGTATGCATGCAAATATTTCTGCCTTGAATTTAAACTAGTGGTTGTTTTTAACTCAGTAGTCAGGAATTTGCATTCCCACTTCTTGCTTTATTTTCTGATTCCATAGTGATTGCTTCTTCCCAAAGCAGTGGGTGTCTCAGTCCAGCTGTCTGGGATAGGGAGAAAGATCCCTAGGCTAGGGATCACGTCTCCAACTTGAATGTGCCATATCAATCCCCTGGGGATCTTGTTCACCTGCAGTTTCTGATTCAGTAGGTCTGTGGCACGTCTGAGATGACCTTTCTAACAAACATCGAAGGCAATGCCAGTAGTTAAGGCCCAAGAAGGTCACTTCGAGTAACAAGGCTCTATGGGAAAAAAAGCAAAGAAAAGTCGTAAGAGGGATGAGCAGGGAAGAATAGGCACATCATCTAATAGGATATTAGACGATTCTAATATTTCACAGCATTCTTGAATCTCACACAGAGTTGAGTTCTAGGAACAAGTGTGAGAAAGAGAGAGAGAGAGAGAGAGAGAGAGAGAGAGAGAGAGAGAGAGAGAGAGAATTTGGAGGGAGTCTGTTATGGACCGAATGTTTGTGTCCCCTTAAAATTCATATGTTGGAATCCTAACTCCCAAGGTGATGGTTTCAGGAGGTAAGGGCCTCTGAGAGGTGATTAGGCCATGAGGGTGCAGCCCTCATGAATGAGATTAGTGCCCTTATGAAAGAGACCCTGCAGACCTCCCTGGTCCCTTCCGCCACGGGAGGACACAGTGAGAAACCTCTGTCTGTGGCCCAGGAAGTGGGCTCTCACCAGATACCGAATCTTCTAGTACCTTGATCTTGGATTTCCCAGCCTCCAAAACCATGAGAAACAATTTTCCGTTGTTTATCAACCACCCATTATATGGTATCTTTGATGATAGCAGCCCAAACAGACTAAGACACATCCTCCACCAATGTGGATAGATAGACCACATCCAGCCCTGCACACTGGGGTGGGAGAACTCGAGGCGTGATCTCCACCATCTCCCAGGGTTACCCCAAAGAATGAGCCGCAACAGGAGCTTGCTTGCTAATGTCTGCTATGGGCTCCTTTCCCCTCCCCCGCTCACTGTCCCACCCCCTCACCCTAGTGCTTCCTCCCCCATAAATCTTTGCCTCAGGGTCTGCTTCTAGGGCAAGGGGTCCATGCCAGAGAGGACCACCAGGGAAATCCAAATTAAGAGGAAGAATCAGAGACCTAGCAAAGAGTAGCCCCAATAACATTACAGATGGAAGGTTCAGGAAAGACCCACCCAGAAACGCCAAGCCAGAGGAGGCCTGATTCAGAGCGCCGGTGTCTGCCAGAATGAATGTCCCTGTTCTTGTACTGTCATAGGCTTGAAGGCCCTTCTCAGAAGTACACCCACCATCTGACTGTCCTACTGGCCTTTTCTAGTGGGTGGGCAACATGCCAGGAAGCCGGGCTGGGCTAAGGTTGAGATCCCCTTAGCCGGTGTGTGTTTGTGCGTGTTTGCACGGGTGGGGGCTGACTTAACCCAAGAAAAACTCTAAGGATTAGCCTCAGCCTCCCCCAGGCAGGGCACAAATGGGGTAACATGGGCAAGTAGCCCATCCTGGTAGCAGAGCCAGATGCGGAGTTTGCGAAGAGTGGCTGGCAAGATTCTCCCACTTGCTCTCGCTTGACGTAGCATACGCAAAGCCCCGGTCTTATTATTCCTTTCCTCCTGAGTCAAAATATGCCAGAATCACTGCTGTGACCTGGGCCTTTTTCCCCTCCACTCACAGACTGAGGCTCTCCCATCCCTCCAACTCCATTCCCTCTGCACCCCATCTTTCTGCTCTACTCCCTAAAGATCCCTCTGGGATGGAGCAATATACAGAAAGGTTCTCTGCGGTCATGGCCTAGACTTACCAAGCGGCAGGCCCTGTGCTAAGTGCTTTAAATGAGGATCAGATTAAATTCTGTTTAAAATCCTGTTTGGCTCCACTTTTCAGATGAGAACACTAAGAGCCCAGAAAGGTTGAGTAAGAGGCCCAGTGTCACACAGCTAGTGTGGCCCATTTGGGATTTGATGTCAGGGCTGGTTGCCTCTGAAACTTGGCTTCTTACCTGCTCTGCTCTTTTGTGTCCTGGAGCTTTGCTCACTTACAGGTATAAATATCTGAAGCAGGTGGCAATTCTCATTGGACCTTGGATTTTTAAAGCACTTTACAGTTGACAAAGCCTGTCAATCTATGTGATGTACCTCTCACCATGACTCTGTGTCATTTGGACAAGAATGATTAGGATGCAGTGCTCAGGGCAGTGCGGAAACAGTAGCCACTGGGAGTAGTAACAGTACCTCTCTCCTTTTACAAGCGAGGAGACTAAGCCTCAGTTCAAGCCTCTGTTCTAGACAGAGACACCCAGTAAGTGAGGAGCCGCATGTTGGGCCCCGCACATAGCTTGCCCTGTTGCTCTGTCTCTTTCTACATCCAGTGACCAGTCTGGTACATTCTACCAGCAAGTCCCTGGACCCCTGCTTTCTTCTTCAGAGCCTGTCTGGCTGATTTTCAGAGGAATGCACAGGGCTTTCAAAGAAGTGTTTATTCCCTGCTCTCAGCCCAGCACGGAGTTCAGAAACAGAATGTCAAAAACACAAAGGGTTCAGGTTGCACTGCTCCTGGAATGCAAAATCAGGAAACTTTCCTTCCTTCTCTTGAGAGGTTGTAATGGGATGGCTGGAGATTAACTTGGACTTTTCTGGGGCATGGGAAAGAGGAGACCGAAGTACGGAAACAGTTCATAGAGGCCTGCTCTGATTGGAAAGCTGGTTCTGTGCTGAATGATGCTATGTGGATGCGTGTCTTTCCCACACATATTGGTTGGGGAGCCCACGGAGGTGAGGAGGGAGAAAAGAAAAGGCTTGATGATGTTATGGTCCGCATTTCCCATCTTTACAATGAAAGAGCTTGATTATACCCAGCAGCGGTTCTTCCCTGAAGGTGACTTTGCCGCCCAGGGGACATTTTTGGTTGTCACAGATAGGACGAGGGGGGCATGCAGAATACTACTCGCATCCAGTGGATAGAGGCCAGAGATGCTGCTGGACATCCTTCGATGCAAGGACAAGTCGTCCCACCAAATGTCAATAGTGCCCAGGCATCTTGAACATTCTTCCTGAATTAACCCCATCAGCAGAGAGCAGTAGAAAGAAAAAACATATGCTGTGTTTTGAGGGTGCAAAGGTGACATTTCTTTGAAGTGTTTTATCTGAAAATTGTGGAATATTACTGTGATATTGTATTTTATATTAAGAAATATACATTTGGGGGCTTCCCTGGTGGTGCAGTGGTTGAGAGTCCGCCTGCCGATGCAGGGGACATGGGTTTGTGCTCCGGTCTGGGAAGATCCCACATGCCGCGGAGCGGCTGGGCCCGTGAGCCATGGCCGCTGAGCCTGCGTGTCCGGGGCCAGTGCTCCGCAACGGGAGAGGCCACAGCAGTGAGAGGCCCGCGTACCACAAAAAAAAAGAAAAAGAAATATACATTTGGTTTTCGTCCCTTTTCCTATTTCAGAGCTCCTAAAACTCTTGGAGCTTCCTGTGCTGAGAGCTACAAAGCTGTCTGTTTTTAGGTTAATTACGTGACTTTGGGAGGTGCCTAAGAATGGGTGGGTGAGGAGGTGATTGCCAGTGGAGTCAAGCAAGTGATTAGAGGGTTGGAACTTTGAGGCTTTCCACCCGCCACTTCCAGGGAGGGGAGAGGGGCTGGAGGTTGAATTCAATCACCAGTGGCCAGTGACTTAATCAAGCATATGTCTCTGTAATGAAGGCACCATAAAAACCCGTGACGGACTGGATTTGGAGAGTTTCTGGGTTGATGAACACATGGAGGTGCTGGGAGGGTGGCGTAATCAGCGAGCCTGGAAGCTCTGCGCCCTTTCCTGCGTGCCTTGCCCTACGGAACCTTTCCAAAATGTTTCTCTGAGTTATGTGAGCCCCTTTAGCAAATTAATGGAGTCCAAGGAGGAGGTCATTGGAATCTCTAATCTGTAGAAGTAGAGGATGGTTGGAACGTCTCGTCTTTAGCTACTTGGTCAGAAGCACAGATGACAGCTTGGACTTGTGATTGACGTCTGAAGTGGGGGTCGGGGGGGCAGTCGTGTGGGACTGAATCCTTAACCTATGGGATCTGACGCTCTCTCCAGGTAGTGTCAGAGTTGAGTTGAATTGTAGGACAGCAGAGAATTGTCTGGTGGTGTTGGGAAAACCCACGAATCGAAATGGTTGTAAGAATCTTCATTGCATTATACCCTAATCCACAATACATTACTTTATCTGTTCATTCATTGAGCTAAGATTTACTGAGCACCTACTGTGTGCCATGCCCATGGTACCCGAAAACTGAGTTCACTTCTTGGTGGGTGTTGAGCCAAAAGACACAACCAAGCCAAAGATCGGGAGAAAGAAGGAGTTATTACTTGCAGCAAGTAAGGAGAACACTGGGGATTTTTCCAGAAGCAGTTTCTCCCTGAAGAGCAAAACTGGAGAAGTTTAAGCTACGGGTATATGCATATTCAGGAAGGGGGTCTTAGCAGAGGAGAATTCAGCATAGAATTGGGGCAAAGGTTGACAGAGTCCAAGCTTTAGTTGATTGAAGCCATGAGGGTTAGAGCAGGTCAACACCATCATTCCGTCCTCCACCTGGGTGAGGGCCTTAGTTCCCGCAGAACTCAAAGATACGTATCACATTATGTCCCTTGAAGATTGTTTTATTGCCCAACTATTGTTCCTTGACGGCTTTTCCTTTGTTCCCCCATTCCCTCACTTCCCTTAAGACCATTAAATCACAGAATGACTTAGGCCACAAATGGCTTCTCTTATGTCAAGAAAGCCATGCCTGGTTCTCTCTCCAGGGACTCCCTACCCTATCGGCTGACACCCATTCCGGGCTCTTCTTTTGTTTTGCTGTAGTATGACCCTCTCGTTTTTCTGGTCTGAGCTCACACACGACCTTCTCAGAGAGCTTTCCCATCCCATCTAAAGCATTTCGCCGCCCGCTTGTCATTCTTATTGTCCCCATTTTACAGGTGAGAAAAATGAGGCACAGTTTATTCACTTATTTGCTAAATGAATGAAGAACATTGCCCCCCCACCAACCCTGAACGTGCGGTGTTTATGCTATAACTTAGCATATACTTGCTAATGTCATGCTCCTGGGGGTACTGACCCTATTTGAGAGGTTTAGGGAAATGTGTACACTACGTAGGATCTGCTGCGGGCCTGTGACTTCCTCACAAGCTCTTTGATCTTGGGTATGTCAAGTCCTCACTCTGAGTTTCAAGTGGTGTTTTTTCTTTTTTTTGGTTTTGGGTTTTTCTGTTTTTTTGGTCAAAAAAGAAAAACAAAACAGGATTGGAGTAGGTCTGTTTTCTCAAATTATACCCCTTAGAACATTGACTCCAGGAAACGTTACTAGATTTTCATCCCCCCACATTGGAGGGTCTCTAGTCAAATATATGTGGGATATGTTTTAAATTATGATTTTTTTTTAAATGCAGGACCTATCAGAGCCCTTCATATGTTACTGTCTGGTGTGAATGCCCAGGAGGAATATGTCTTTTTCATTGTTTCCCAAACATATCTGTTTAAGGAGACCAGTTTCTGAGAAGCACATTGCAGGACTTGAATCCCTCAATATATACCTTGGGCAATGTTGGACTGTGTAATAGCTAGGCCTCTCATCACTCTTACATTCAAAATCTCTGTGGTGAATACCGGGTAGCAAGCATCAGTTATTCTCGGCTGTGCTGCTTCCCGATACCTGAGGTCTCCTCTCCTGCCTCGGGAGAGGAGGATCACCCCTCTTATCTCTAGAGGCAGGGCCTGTGTCTTGTCCTGGTCAACAGAGTGAGAGAAAGAGGCTGGCCCCTATGAACCATCCCCGCCTCACTCCCAGGTCCTCTACCCTCTTTCCCCTCAACTCCCAGCCAGATGCTAGGATCCAATGAGGCATCTCAAAGCCCTAGGAAACAGTGGAGCCACCGGATGGAAAGAATCCACGCTTCTGAAAGCTGTGTGACCCAGAGACGTGTGAGAAGTTAACCCACTGTTGTCTGAAGCCACTGAAATCCAGGACTTACTTGTTATAGCACTTAGCCTAGGCTGGCGAGCGGGGGGTGTGGGTGGTGGTGTGATGAATTGGGCGATTGGGATTGTCATGTATACACTAATGTGTACAAAATGGATAACTAATAAGTACCTGCTGTATAAAAACATAAATAAAATTCAAAAAAAACCCCAAAACAAAAAATTAGTTAGCCTAGGCTGACGAGCCGTAGTCATTCAGAGAGAACATTCCTGATTAGCGCATAGCACGAATGGGGATGAAGAGGTGACCTCTCCTTTCTCACACCTCGTGTCTCCGTCCACAGGCCATTGCTGACATTTACAGGTGCCTTGTTATTTCCTGGTGTCAGTAACCAGAGGCAAGGAAAGACACCCAAGGGGGATGTAACGCTGTCCCTCAGGCGGCAAAGCCTTTAATAATGAGGGCTGATGCTCACAGGGGCCCTCTCCCCTCCTTTCTTCCTTTAATTTGGAACCAAAAACAGAATGAAAAAAAAGAAAAATCCCCAGAAATCTGTGAGCTGTTGTCAAGCAACCCAAGTTTCTTTTCGGCTGTTGTCAGTTTCCCGAGGATAAAGCGAGTCCCTCTTGACACCTGTCAAGACACTGGCGCTTCCCACCTGCCTGTGGTTAAGATGCTGACAGCTCTTGCTGGCCAGGTGTGGGAGCAGCGAACTGCACAGGGAGCAGGTCTCTGCCGTGTGCCGGGCCCTGGGATACCTGGGGCTGCTGGGCACCCGAGGGCTCTGTGCTCGGTCACAGGGGGAGGCAGAGTCCGTGCTGCAGGACCTTCCCAGCAGCCTGCATGGCTGGGATTTAGCCCTGGGCACCCATGGGGAGAGGAGGCTCGGCTGGGTTTAGCTGCATCTGTCTCTGGCTTCTGTTTGGCCTCTTGGCTGTGGGCTGGGAGCTCTCTGCAGTTCCCTGCTTCTCTCAGCAGCTGCTCAACACGGGACAGGAAAACTGCCCTCCCTCCAGTGGACTGGTCTAGGGGGAGCCTTCTCGGGGAATCCATGGGCCAGAAGCCATCCAGGGTGGCCAAGATCTAGAGACCAGACCAGGCAGGCGTCTGAATCTTCACACTGAATCTTCTCTTTATTCCTTCCCCACCCTGCATGGCTGCTCCAGGCTGAGATACTAGCCCAGATAAACTCAACATGAAAATCATAATGTAGCAAGTCATGGCCATTCTTGTCAATTCTCTTAAAGGTTAATCTGCTTTTCTCCTTATTAATGAAGGGCCTCGGAAATGCAGCCGGGCCTCTCCCGTGTTTTGGTAGATTTGGGCTAATAGGCTATTTTATTTCCATGGTAACAGCTTCCAGTGTTACAAGAAGATAATTTTCCAGACAAAAGATTTGTGGGTCTTATAATTCTGCAGGCATCTGACTGTGAGGCTGGGAAAGTGGGTTCAAGGGCTGCCCGGGACTGCACGTTGGATCCATTCTGGGGCACCTGTTTGCTTCGGGCTTCTGGGTCTCAAGGCTTTGTTAGGGGACTCATTGTAGAAAATTGGCAGGGACTGAATAAAGGTATTCTTTGAAAGATAATGCCCTAAATTCGTTCTCTTATCAGCCAATGGGATTTGAGTGAGAAGTGGCTTGTGTTTATAGTCAGTGCTGACACCACAGTGGCCTCTGCCCTGTGGGGCATGCTGGGAGCCGGCCTGCTTAGAGTGAGGGTCTCCTGGCAAGAAGCCCCCAGGCCGAGCCTTCATCCTTCTCATCTCCCAGTCTCAGGGCACACTGGCAGAATCTCCTCCTCCCCTGCATTCAGCACATACTTCCTAACTACCAGGGGTGGGTAACAGGCAAGTCCCAGGGAGACAAAAGATGAACAAAACAGGCATGGCTCTTGCTTTGAAAGTGCTTCGAGTTTATTGGTGTGTTAGCAGATGGGTGGGTTGAATAGAGACAGATAAACAGGCGATGGCAGTACTGTGTGGTATGTGTTATAACAGGCGTGTCGGGGATGCTAGGGGGAAACATTGTAGGTCAGGAGAGACATGAGGGGAAACAGCTCTTTTAGACAGACTTAAGAGCTGTGTAGGAGTGAAAGCTGCTCAGACATTAACTAAATGTCTGTTGTGAGCCAAGGATAATCCTAGGTTCTCGAGATCCAGACGTGAACAAAACCAGACAGGTTCTTTATTGGCACCCTGGTAGAGTAAAGAGATATTAATCAACCCCGTAATTTGTGATGACAGCTGCGATCACTGCTACCAAGGGGAAGTTCTTAATGCAGTGAGAAGTAGTGAGATGGGAATTTGACCAAGATAGGCATCAGGACTCTCATGTATGGTTGGGCAGGCTGTACACTGCACAACTCTACAACGAGCTGGCCACAACATAGACATTGTAGATTTGGATATCTGGTAGTTTTCTGGAAGACGTCATCCAACATGTCTTAAGAAAGGGGTACCATTCCATAAACTGCACAAAATTAATTCTATGGCCTAGTGGAGCTCCTGCCAGGAGAAAAAGAAAAGTCTTCTCCAAGTAAGTGATAGTCTCCAGGATCTGGACAGTATGTAGGAGCTCAGTGGGTGGAGAGAGGGAAGGAGGGGGTCCCACCCAGATGCAGGAACAGCAGGTGCTTGTTTGGGTAGTTTTATTCCATAGACTGGAAAGAGGCCAGGAGGCTGGAGGAAATACAGTTAAGGGGCAGGGTGTGCAGGGTAAGGATGGAAGAGGAGGCAGGAGACACATCGCATGGAGCTAGGTCCAAACTTCACTTTCCTGCCTAGAGTTTTCAGCGATGCTGAGCATCCGGGGACTTGGGCCTTAAATGGGAATAAGTGTGTGAAGTAGATGCAGCCGTGGGAAGTAGATGCAGCCGTGGGAAGGAACCATTTGTTAGTTATGGAAACAAGGCAGATTTGGTGGCCCACAGTCAGACCAGTGACTCAGAGTTTGGTCCATGTATCACTCGGGATATGTGTTGCATATACAGCCTCCTAAGTCCCACTGAAAACCTACCAAAGCAGAATCTCTGGGGCAAGGCCCAGGAATCTGCATTTTATCCAGTAAGTCATGTCATTTTGTTGCAACCTAGGTTTGAGAATGGCACAGTTACCCTAGTGCCTGTGACAGCTGCGTTCTTTCTTTTTTTTTAATTGGAGTATAATTGCTTTACAATATTGTGTTAGTTTCTGACTGAGCTCCCTGTGCTACACAGCATGTTCCCACTAGTTATCTATTTTACACATAGTAGTGTATTTATGTCAGACCTAATCTCCCACTTCATCCCACCCTCCCTTTCCCCCCTGCAGAATAAGGATGAGAATGCAGCTGTCCATTCCTCTGTCGATGGACACTTAGGTTGCTTCCATGTCCTGGCTATTGTAAATAGTGCTGTAGTGAACACTGGGGTACATGTGTCTTTTTGAATTATGGTTTTCTCAGGGTATATGCCCAGTAGTGGGATTGCTGGGTCATATGGCAGTCTATTTTTTGTTTTGTAAGGAACCTCCATACTGTTCTCCATAGTGGCTATATGGACAGCTGCATTCTCATCCTTATTCTGCCCTAGCTGATGCTGAGACCTTAAGCAAGTTCTAGGTTTCCCTTGGATTTGTTTCTGTATTGATCCAGTGAGTTCCACAATATCTGCCCTTTCTTCCTAGAGGATGGTTTGTTCATTCTGACCCAGTGTTCATTAAGAAACTACTATATCAAGGAAGCAAAAATGTTTTATCTCATACACTAGATCCAGTTCCTTAGGAGCAGCTGCGGGGAGAACAGTGTTGAGAAGGATTCTGCAGCTGTATCCTGATTGGTTTAAGGCGTCTGTTACAAGCGCTGAAAGGGAGATGGTGGTGCGTCAAGTCTCAAGGCAGAACTTTCTTAGATGAGACGTCATACCCTCAGAGTAGCCTTCCCAGACCACCTAAAGCAGCACAGCGCACCTCCCTCCTGTCACTGACTAACGTATCTCCGTGTAATTTCCACCCGAGCCTTCATTATAATCTGTATCTGTCTTGTTTGTTTAATTGCTCACTTGTTTTTTCTCTGGTCTTTTTTGCCTCACTGCCTATAAGCCCCCTGAAGGCACGACTGTGTCTGTCTCCTTGGTTTACCACTACTTGGTTTACCACTAAGTCTTCCTGGCTCTTGGCACAAAGTAAGTGCTCAATGAGCAAGTATTGAATGCATGAACGAAGGCATCAGGGGGATAGCCTTCCCAGAACTCTATGTGAGGCGCTACACGAAGCACAGAAGGCATAGTGTCACTCGGCAGAGAGCAACATTCAGATAAGGAGATTAAGCCCTGCTCAGAAGGAGTAATAGACTTGAACTAAATGATAGAAGCCAAGTGTAATGTGACCACAGGGGGGAAAAAATATTCCTTCACTGAGAATGTGAAGATATAATGACGTGAACAACGTAGCTTGCTCTGAATGGTTGAAGATGCTTTATGAATACCAGGGGCAGTAATTTAACATTCAGGAGGGCCAACAGAGAGGAGGTCATGTCAATGAAGGTACAGCTATGGATGAGCTAAAGTACAAATTACATACAGGTTTCAGGGCATCTGTCCCAGAGAAGTGAAAACGTAGGTTCACACAAAAACCTAGACACAAACGTTCATAATAGCTGTATTCATAGTAGCCAAAACCTGGAAACAACCCTGATGTCCTTCACCGAGTAAATAGTTCACAAACTGATCCATCCATACCATTGAATACTACTCACTTATAAGAAGAAAGAAACTATTGATACGGGCAACAATTGGACGAATCCGCAGAGAATTCCACTGAGGGAAAAGACCAATCCAAATGGAGCATCACACTATTGAAATGACAGAATTATAGAAGTGGAGAACAGGTTAGGGGTTGCCAGGGGTTAGGGAGGAGGGAGAATGAGTTAGTTTGGAAGAAAGTGGGTGGGGTTATAAAGAAGCAACTGGATGGATCTTTGTGGGGATGGAATTATTCTTTACTCAGCTTTGGTGGTGGATATGCTAACCTCCGTGTGTGATAAAATTGCATAGAATTGAATACACAGAGACACATACAAATGAGTCCAAGAAAAACTGGGGCGATTGCAATAAACACTGGGACGGCATCAATGTCAAGAGCCTGGTTGTGATATTCCACTAGAGTTTTGTAAAATGTTCCACTGCAGAAAAGCATACAGGGGATCTCCCTCTCTATTATTGCATCTTACAATTTCATATGAAACCAATTCTCTGAACATAAAAAAGTTAATTAGAAAAAACAGCTTTCACGTCTTCCAACTTGGTTGAAAGTTGGAAGATGACCAAGGTGCATTCCTTGCCATTTCCCGCCACCCCTACTGCCACCACGGGACCAAGTTTTTCACCATCCATTTTCCCAGAGACTCCTGGCATCTCGCGTAAACTGCACAATCCGTTACAGACTGTAGCTCCAGCAGAGCTTTCTGGAAGACATCACTGCAACTCTGCGTGTTCGCTGTGGACACAGAGCCAGTCTACTAGCTTCCAGACTGGCCGAATCTGAGGACATTTGCATATCCAAATGGCAGCCTATGAAATCACATGTGAAGGAGACGGCTCCTTTTGCAGCCTGTACTGCCATCCCGGTAAGGTTCATGCCCTCGATTCTAACTGCTTGCCCCCCACCCAGCTTCCTTGCTAGAGTGCAAGCACCGTGAGGACGGGGAGAGGGTGGCATGTTCCTGCTGTTACCCTGGCTCACAGTTGCTGTCACACAGGTGTCCCCATAGTGGCCATTTGTGATTTCTGCCTGTCCAGCCTCCAGTTGTCCTTCTGACAAGAGCATCTTTGTTTCCTTTGAGGAACCATCCATCCCCCATTACAGACAGCCCTGTGGGAGTTTGAATCAAGGTGCCCTGATTCCTACTGTGGCTAACGGGAGGCAGGAGACCCAAGCCAGGGCAATCAGACTTGGTGAGCGATGAGCCCCAGATTTTCATGAAAAATATTTTAAAAGACATGCTCTTTCTTTCCTGCATGGTTATTGTTCTGATAGAATATCAGCGGAGAGCTACTGGGAGCCTTCTTACTACCTTCCCTTGGAAGAGTTGGTCTGCGGGGAAGCCAGCACAGTAGAAAGCAGAGCTGAGAAATGGTGAGATAGCAACTCCTAATGCATCATTTGAGCACCCGGATGTAGACACGCCTGAAGCTATTACAGACTTGAACCCTTCAACCATGTGGGTTACTCTAGTGCTGTTCTTGCTTATGCCACTTCGATTTGGCTTTCTGTCCCTTGCAGTCAAGACTCCTAAATCATCCACGTACTTAGTAGGTATTCAGCAAATGAATGAATGCGTGAACAACTGCAGTGATGCAAATATTTATTATCTCCTATGTGGCAGGTGCTATTTTAAGGCCCAGTGAAAGGAGCAGAGGAGCCGCAGAAATGACTGCTTCCCTTGAAAGCCAAGTCTGTGGCCTGACAACCTAGAATTTGGGTCAATCCATCAATTATGGTTGCTGCTTAGAAATATCCCTTTTCCTCCCAGCCTCACTCTTTTCTTCTCCCACCATCGTAGCTACAGCTCACGCCAGTACTAAGGCATGGCCCCCGGACCCACTAATACCAATGCTCGTATTCACTCCTGAGGCCAACTGACTTGGTTGTGTCTGGTTATCGGATGTCCACTTTGTCACAGCAGGGATTTAGGCTGGACATTAGGGGAATATTGTGGTACCAGATGGTGTTTCTGAAGAAGGTTGTCCTCTTTTTTCAGTTTTAGGATTTGACAGTAAATCAGCCTGGCAGGCCTCGGATGTGATTTGGCCTCAAAATCATCTCTGTTAATCCTTGATTCTGTGTGTATCCAACCAGGTCCAACCAGGAAAACAGAACCCCCCTCTCAGTATGTGAACAAAGGGAGTATAACGCAAGGAGCTGATTACACAGATGAAGGAAGGGGCTTGAGAAGCAAGAAACAGGGAACTGAGAGCGACCCAGGGATTTGCAAGGGCTGGATGACAACTATGACGAGCCTAGAGAGACAAAGGGAACAGGTGGTGGTACCTAGGTCCAGGGCTGGAGTCACCCACTGGAGGCTGGAGCTACGGCAGGTCTGTCCCGTGGAAGCCGGTGCCAAGATAGACATATGGTCCATGTGAGAGAGGCCACCAGAGACAGGAGGAGGAGAAGGCTTCTACCTTTCCCTTCCTCCCGCCTTCCAAACTCACAGCAGCTCCTGTTGGCCACACCCAAGCCAGCACCTCCCATTGGCCACACCCAACCGCAGCACCTCCCAGTGGCCACACCCAGCCAGGAGCCTTGAGCCAAGGGGCCTCTGAAGCAGCCTGCAGGGTCAGCCTCCCGTGATAGAGAGCAAAACAGAAGTTGGTGAGAATGGATCAGAGAACCATCAGACCCCTTTCTGGTTCCCACATGCAACACTCCCCTTCTCACCTGGGAAGAAAGGGACCTTTGGGATCCAAAGATGTCATCACCAAGTGTGTCAGAAATGGGGATCAAGTTCCAAGACTCATATGCTGCTTGTAGGAGTTTAACGTGGAGCAGCCACCTTAGAGGACTGTTTTAGCAGTTTCTGATAAATTAAGCATATATCTACCCTATGACCCAACAATTCTGCTCTTAGAGACTTACTCAAGAGCTGTGAAAATACTGTACAAAAAGAATTATAGAAGAAAGCTTATAGCATTATTTTCCTAATAGCCAAAAATTGGAAATGACTTAAACGTACGCTGCAGGAAGATAGATGAACACAATTATGATAGAGTCAGACAATGGAATACTACTTAGTGATAAAATAAATACACGACTGCTACACACAGCCGTGTGGATGGATCTGAAAACATAAGTGAAGAAGCCAGGCACATACTATCTCATTCCATTTACGTGAATCCACGAAGAGACAAAAATCTAATCCATGGCGATAGAAATCAGATAGTGGTTGTGGGGATGGAAACTGACTTGGAAGGGACATGAGGGCACTTTCTGGTGTGATGAAAATGTCCTGTGTCTTGTTTTGGGTATCAAACCTCGTTAAACTGAAAACCTAAGACTGGTGGATCTCATTTGTTATTTATATGTCAAATTAGTCATAAAAATAAAAACAACAAAGAATCCGTTTTCAAGGTAAAGGACAAATTTCATGCTTTTCTGTGTGGTCTGTACCACCAAGAAGAACAGCATTATGATGTCCTGGCAGATTTCTTATTCTTCCATTTTATGGGATATAACCCAAGAGTAGGTCAAGTGCACTTGTTTTCTTGGACTAATTAAATCCGATAGGCAGCCCTAACGCCCCTGCCAACCACATGACTCGTGGACGTGAGGTTGATGGGTGTTTTACATTAAACTAAGTGACCATAAATCTCTACTCACATGACCACTATTTTAAAATACATCACCTACGACTGCACATTCCTTGTGGAAATGGTGCGCACCTGGCTTCATCCAGAGAGCCAATAAGCCCACATGCCAGGGAGTGGCTGGGCCCGTGAGCCATGGCCGCTGAGCCTGCGCGTTCGGAGCCTGTGCTCCACAACGGGAGAGGCCACAACAGTGAGAGGCCTGCATAACAAAAAAAAAAAAAAAAAAAAAAAAAAATTTAAAGAAAAAGGGAGAGGCCTGAAAAAAAAAAAAAAAAAAAAAAAAAAAAAAGATTCTAAGGCAAGAAATGTAATAACCACACAGCAAATCTTGCTTCCCCAGCATTCATTTCTTATTTCCCAAGCCCCACCCCCAGTTTGCATTTAGGGGGCCATGTAGTTCTAGGGAAGCTAACCCTCCCCACCCCCATGTCCGTACCTGCCAGTTCTAGGTTGGTAGCCCTTGACCAAGGCTAAGCCCATCATTGCATCCCACCCCCAGCCCCCCACAGAGATTGGGTGAAGGCGGACATGTGACCTAAACCGGTCCAATCATACTGAATCTCAGAACCTTGGCTTAAAAAGACTGTCTTTCTCAGGACAACTGTGGTTTGGAAGTCAAAGGCCTGGCACTGCGGTAGCCATTTCTCTTCCAGGAGGAGAGCCATGACAGGGACACAGCAGAAAGGAGAGATGAGAAAACCGCAAAAAGCAGGGCTTAGCCTGCTGGCATCATGATAGTATGTGTGAGGTCACCTCTCTCTCTACGTTTTGGTTCCGTGAGCCAAGAAACCCTCCATATCGTTTAGGCCAGTTTGAGTTGGGTTTTATATTATTTGCAGCCGATGGCATGCTAAGTATTAGGTGACAAGCAGAATGCTAGGTTAGTTTGGACAGCAGGCCAAAGTCTGTGAAAAAGCATAGGGTTAGGAATCAGAAGCCCTGGGTTCTGGTGCTGGCTGCGTCATGATGGAGCTGTGTGACCCCAGGGAAGTCATTTAACATGGCAGGGTCTTAGTGTAGTCTTCTGCATAGTAGGGAATTAGAAAGCAGGACCTCTAAGTTCTCTTGCATTAATAGCAGTGAAAACAACGATGATGACGATTTATTAAGTTCTTGCCATGTGCCTGTGCTGTGCTAATTGCTTCGGGTCCATTATTTCATTTGATTCATGTATCTCTTGGAGTTTAATCAGGAAAGCAGAAACACTGTGAATATTATGGAATAAGGGATTTATTTTAAGAAGAAGACCCTAAGCAACTGTGGGAGAAGTTGAGGATCCTAAAGAGGGAGTTGGAGGGTCAGAGTAAAGTCAGCAACCCGTCCACCAACCTCTCCTCCTCAAGCGCTGGTGTTGGTAGAGAGTAGGAGCTTGCAAGGAGTACGGGAGGGCGGGCACGTCCCGCTGCCATGGTGGCTCAGCAAAGGAGAGCCTGGGGTGGCAGGTACCAGCATCTGGTGGGGGGCCTGGGGCCCGTGTCGGTGAGCTGGGCTGGCAGTCAGGAAGAAGAGCCAGAAGTGGGGTGGGAGAAGGCGGAGATTAAGCTGGAACTGCTCTACGTACCTCCCCATCTGGCCTTCACTGCATCAAGCATAATGACCTTCAGAGGTTAAAGGCTGCTGCTTCACTTCTGCCTCCCAAACTTCATGAAAAAATTTTTATACACGGGGAAGGGGATTCTGGGAATTGCAGTTCCAGCATATCCAGGTCTACAAACCATCTGAAGAAAGCAAGATAAACGTTCCCCCCGAAGTTTAAGGAAGCTAGAAAACTTGTGCAAAGTCATCCATCCGGCTGGTACTAGAACCAGGACTAAGATGGAGGACTTCTTATTTCTACTTAGTCCGTTTTCTATAGTATTTGATCACTCGTTCCCCGGTTTAGCTTTGTTTCTAATATAAAATGTAGTTGATTTTATTCATTGCCCTTTTGTCATTTTCCTCCTCAGCCATCAGTGTTATCCATGACCCTGTCTCCGGCTCCTTCCTTTTCACTGTCCTTAGCTCCTTAGCCTCACGGCCTCATGTCCACAAAATAGCTGCTGCAGTGCCAGGCAACACAGGGGACAAGACTGTATCCAGCTGAAGGAGAGACAGGGGTCTTCTTCTCTTGAGATTGTTGGAGCCTAGGGACTGGGTCATATACTTAATGCTCTAGGTGCGAAGGAGGCTGGGAAAACAAGTTTCCAGATTTTGGCCTCCTTTTGGGGAGGTAACTTTGCCAGCAAGGAAAAGAGAGGAGGGAATGCTCTTGGGCAGGCATTCAACTGTCTGACATACCGTACCCTCTGCAGATCCTTCTTTCTAACCTTATCCTTTAATCAGCAAAAGTAAATGGTTTTGTCTCTGTTTGATTTACACAGTGAGTAGAAATATCTCTTTTCTACCTGGGAATCCCTGAAATTGCCCACATTCACTATGTAAAGGCCCTGAAAGCAAATGGGCCCCACAGCGCGATGCCCTGTGAGAAAGGAGAATTAACAGTACGCCAAACAAATAGATTAGGCTTTCTCACCATTTTTACCATCCCCTCCAAAAAGCCTTTTTAGGCATTTTTTCCTGATCAGCCTCCCATGAAATTTTAAAACCACAAACGTGTGTCTGTTTGTGTGCCATATGTATATCTGCAATTTACACATAGAAAGAGGAAGGTTTTTTTTTTTTTTTTTTTACACCCAAGACTCAATTTTCTCTACCTTGGCTGTGATGTGGTCCCCGTTGAGAAAGCAAGAACCAGATCCCATTTCGAGCTCTTTCAGACATTTGAAAAAGATATCCGTATTTTCCAAAGTTGTGGATATTAGTATTTGTTCAGTCATAATATTCAGATGTGTCAACCCATCCCTGAGGAGGGCATGAATATTTGCCTCCGTTTCTGACTTTCCATCTCTGTTTTCCCCAAGACTGATTCATTCGCCTTAGTTTACAAACCTTCACATGTGGAGCTTATGACATTAAAACGGAATTACAAGTTCAAGAAAGGGGCCTGGGCAAAATGAAGAAAACCTGGAGAGAGCATAGTTATTCATTGGGACTCTTTGTTTGCAAGTAATAGAAAGAGTTACTTTGAGGGGAGTAGTCACTGATGGAATATCGTCTTAGTTTGCTAGGGCTGCCATAACACAGTACCCCAGGCTGGGTGGCTTAATCAACAGAAATTTACTGTCTCATAGTTCCGGAGACTGTTAAGTCCAAAATCAAGGTGTCAGCAGGGTTGGTTTCTTCTGAGGCCTCTCTCCTTGGCTTGCGGGTGGCCGCCTTCTTGCTGTGTCCTCATGTGGCCTTTCCTCTGTGTATGTGCATCCCTGGTGTTTCATCCTGTTCTTTTAAGGACTCAGTCATGTTGGATTAGGACCCACTCTCATGACCTCATTTAACCTTCATAACCTCTTTAAAGACCCTGTCTCTAAGTACAGTCCCATTCTGGGGTATTAGGACGTCAGCACACGAATTTGAAGGGGACATAATTCAGCTCATAACAGATACAGGCTATCTCATGGACTCCATCACTAGGATGATGGCTGTAGCAGAGCAGATGCCAGAGCTACTCCAACTGGTATTTGAGATTTTTCCTTCTAGAGCAGGAATCTCAAACTATAATGCTTCCAAGCCCTAGGAGGTAGGATGAATGAAGGCAGCCGTAATACATGGTAGGACAGGGATTTGGGCATCTGGAGAGCAGATGCCCCACCTAAAGGGGGCGCTACTCAGCTCCAGCTGATGGCATGCCTTCTAGGAACAGAGGCCCAATGTAGCCAGATCGTCCAATATTCCAAGAGAAACAAAAAGTCTGGGTTTTTTTGTTTTGTTTTGGTGGTGGTGGTGGTGGTTTTTTGGGGGTTTTTTTGGTAAAGTTTCCAATTAAAAAAAAAAAAAAAGCTGTGCAGGCCTAAGAAGATGTCTGCCAGCTGGCTCTGTCTACCCCGTTTGTGATTCCTTCTTTAGCACTTCTTGGCGATGTGACACAGCTGCCTTCTGTATGGCTTGGTTCTAAGGGGACAGGATCTGATTGGCTGAGCTGAAGCCAGATGGTCCTGGGAAGGATAACTCAGCAGAACGATGGCTACTGGGTGGGCAGAGAGGCAGACAGGGTGGTCCGTAAAGAGGAGGGTCTCAGCAGAAACTGCAAACCCCCCTGCAGGGGAGGGGGCCAGGTAGAGCTGTTTATGGCCTTTCAGTGTCAGTGGACGTTGGATCATCACGGAGAGCAACTCTCCACAGCTTCCGGAAAAGAAAGATTGAGATGAAATAGGCTTACACCGAAACACAAGGAATTTAAGTCAGACATTTGGAAAAACTTCCAAGGGGAGTTGTAAAGCTCTGAGAATCTACCGTGGGGTATCAGGTCTTATTAGATTGAGTCAAAACAGATCGTCATTTCTGGGCTTCAGGAAGACCCTGTCAACCATCCATCTTTGTCTCTGCCCCCTCTCCCCAGCCCCCAAATCCCATTCGCTGCCATCCCACAGAACAGCGAGGGCCATTTCTTCTCTCACCAGCTTGCAGATCAAAGGTTGATTTGGGCACTGGGAGTCAGTCCCACGTGCCTCCCCTCGTCTGCCTGTTAAACCACTGAAACCCCACCATACCCTTTGATGTTGCTGCTTCTGGGTTTAGATGATGTCTTTACTTGAGAAAAAATCTCACGGTGGTGGAAGGACACCAGTGGGAAAACTGGCTTGTCAACTGTTGTTAAGGAAGAGGATGTGTGGCGGGTGACCGTAAATTTTGTGCATAATTAGTTATGAAGAAACAGGTTGGCATTGCTCTTCATCTGCTCTGACATGCCTCCCCCCATCTATTAACTTGTGGCTCTTTGAGGGTTACATGTGCAAACAGAGCCAGAGTTATCTGTGGGGGGCACAGCTGTTCGGGAGAAACACATTAAATCACGTCCACGGAACTATTTTACTGTTTAAATCCATTCTAAAGATATCCTAAGACCAGTGAGGGTTCTTTCTTTCTTTCTTTCTTAGTCAAACCAGGCTCAGGCTCCAGTGTTCTGTCCAAAACTCAGAGGGCAGCAGCGGCAGAAGGGGAAATGATAGCATCATAAGCTTCCCAGCTGCTAACTTCTGTGCAGATCTGCTTCCAATGACTGTTGTATCTTTTGGCATTTTGATAATTAATTTGTATAATGCTTTACGGTCCACACAGTTGACAGGGTGTTTTTCCAACCTTTCATGAGTTAGAATAGGCTTCCGGGGTGCCTGTCCTGTGCCAGGTTCCCTGGTGGTGGCAAGAGGGAGAGGCGGAAAAACAAGTGCAGAGAGAAATGAGTCAAGATGATGGATGATCAGGTGTGTGGATGTCAGAGGCGGGACCTAAGTGATTAGAAGCAGCTGTGTGTCTGGGAAGATGTCGGGGCATGTGTTCTAGAACCAGTGGTTTCCAACCAGGGGTGATTCTGTCCCCAGGGGCATTAGGCAATGTCTGGAGACATTTTTGGCTGCCACAGCTGGGGACCAGGAGGGGTAGCTCCAGGCATCTAGTGGGTACAGGTTAGGGATGCTGCTCAACATCCTACAATGCACAGGCCAGCCCCCATAGCAAATATCAGCTCCGAGTGTCAGTAGTGCCAGGTTGAGAAAGTCTGTTCCAGACGAAGAGAATAGCTTCGCACAGAGGGAACAGCAAGAGAATTGCAGGTAACGAAAAGAAAAGTGAGCCTGAGTGCATGAATTAGCTCTCGCTGCAGTAATGGTACAGTGCCGTCGCAAAACTCGGTGGCTTATAACAGCGCGCACTCATTTTTGTGGCCACGGTCCTGGGGTCTTCTGGGCTGGCTCTGCTTCTGGCCACTGCTAACCCGGGCGTGGCTCCAGACTATAGGTTGCACTCAGATGTGCTGCACATCTTCCCTGTCTCTCCTTGGACAAGCGGTTACCTGGGGCACGTTGTCTTGGCGGATCATGGAAGCATAAAAGGCTGCGTCGTACTGCACCCAAGATTTCAGGGCTCTGCCCACGTCATAACCACTCACATGTCACTGGCCAAAGCTACTTTCCAAGCCCCTAGTCCAGGGACGGACAAGTTCACTCTACCATGTAAATCCATGGCTGGGCTGTTACAGAAGGCTGAGAATAGAGTACCCTGCGCTTCTCCATCTCTCTGGACATGATGGAGAGAAGTGTGGGGCTGGAGAAACAGGCTGGGGCAAGATCAGAGAGGCATGGGCTGTGGGTTTTATCCTAAATGCCCTGCGAAGCTATTGGACGGGTTTACTCTTAAGGATTAACACGTAATCAAATTACGTTGAGCGATGATGAATGTCTCTTTTGTGAAGAATGGATTGTAGGAAGCAAGACGAAGAAGGCGGGGAGCCCAGGGAGGGTGCCAGTGCAGTAGACCAGGGAAGATAGGGTAGTGTCTTCATCTAAGATGATGGCAACTGAGAGAAACCTAAGTGCACACATTCAGGATGGATTTCAGAAACAGAATCATCTGGGCATGTTGATGGATCTGTGATCCAAGGAAAGGAAAAAAATCAGGGATGACTCTTAGAGTTTTTGTCTTAAGCCACTACCCTAGATGGGAGGTGGTACCATTTTTGGAGATGGAAAACTAGGGATTGAACAGGTTTGGGCAAAAATCAATCTTTATCTCATTTAATGTAATGGTCTCAACAACCCTATCTAGAGGTATTTTATTATCTCCTTTTCCTAGAAGAGGAAACAGGGACCCAGAAAAGTAGAGTAACCTGTCCCAGGCCACAGCTCTGGTCAGCGTCAGACCCAGAATTTGAATATACAGGCAGACCTCAGGGATACTGCGGGTTTGGTTCCAGACCACCACAATATGACAAATATCACAATCAAGCGAATCACACCAATTTTTGGTTTCCCAACGCATATAAAAGTTACATTCATTCTATAATGTAGTATATTAAGTGTGCAATAGCATTTTGTCTAAAAAGGAATGTACGTATCTTAATTTAAGATGCTTTATTGCTAAAAAAAAACCCCGCTAACCAGCACCTGAGCCTTCAGTGAGTTGTAATCTTTTTGCAGTAGTCACATGAATGATCACAGATCCCCGTAACAAATAAAACAATAATGACAAGTTTGAAGTACTGTGAGAACTACCAAAATATGAGCCAGAGACACAAAGTGAGTACACACTGTTGGAAAAATGGCGCTGATAGACTTGAACGACACAGGGTTGCCACCAACCTTCAACTTGTAAAAAATGCGCTGTCTGCGAAGTGCAGTGAAACGAGGTCTGCTTGTAGTTCGTCTCTGTCCAGGCTACACACTGTGCGAGGTTGTCTCACTACTTCTCTGCCCTGGTAGGAGATGCCATGGTTTGAGGCTGCTGCAAAGCTGGCCCGCTTCTGAATATATTTTCCCCAGACCGTACGTCCTAGAATGAGTCATTTCTGTGTTAGGGCAGTAGGATGCGGACGCTACATTGAAAGCGGAGAGGCCTGGACTCATGTACCGGCTCATCTGCTATTAAGCTTCTATAAAAAGGACACGGCTTGTTGGAATAATGAGGACCAAACACCTTTCCATGCCCTCGAGTGATCTGACCCTGCCTTCCTACAGCCACAGTAACTCCATCATCGGTCCCGCACCTCGTTCCAGCCGCTGGCGTCCTCTCAGCTCCTAGGACAGGCAGAGTGCTTTTACACCCACAGCCTTTGTTTCCGCCGCTCCCTCAGTCTGGTTCCTCATTCAGGACTCCTTCAGCATTTATTTTATTTCCTCCATAGCACTTAGCACTGTCGGTTTTTCCCGATGGTTCCTTTTCCCTTTTCCCTGCCGGAAGAATGGGGGATTTTTCTCCCACTTTCCCTGTGAGAACCTCTTGGAGATAAAACTCACACTCGTGTGGGGAGCCCACTGGAATTTCTAACTCTCAAGCTAGTCCATGCTGAGCCTCCAGCAACTCATCATTTGTAGTATAAGGTGTTCCTACCTGTATTGGCTCCAGTCCAGGGCTTTCTGCTCTCAGGAAGCTGTGATTCTCTGTATCCACCTGTCTGTCTCTGCAGTTTTCCAAGCAATTTGCCTTGTGATCTCAGTTCTCCAATGGATCTTAGAATTGCTTACTTTCATTTTGTTTAGACTCTTCCTTGTTGTAAGGATGAAAGGGCCAACTTTCCAGCTCTTTATACATTGCAGGAGAAACCAGCAATTAAAAAAAAAAAGATTTTGTTTGCCTCCCTGAGTTGGTAGAGACCTTCTCCATTATTTCCTTGAGATTCTGGAGCTCAGCTTCGCACAGAAATGTGCTCAATAGTCTGGGCTCATGGATGAATGTTAGAACCTGGGTTCATCACTTCATGTCAAGTTTTTTAGCTAGAAGTTGAATTACATAATCTCCCAAAGATCCCTTCTACTACACAAATGCTATGATAATGAAGCATGGGGATTTTCTTGCAAAATGTGACCTGAAGGATAATTCACCAAGCAGTGCAGACTATTTAATATAAATGAAATGGACTGATTTGCTATCCATTCTCCTTTTGGAATTCCATAAAGGCAGGAGGACCTCAGCCATCAAATGAAGGGGTCTTGCAGCTCCTAGGGACTAAAAACGACAGAAAGGAGTAGAAACCCTTTTTAATATTTCCAAGAACCATTGAAAGTGACATGTTTTCCTATTATTAAGAACATGAACTCAATAATGCCGTTTATTAATTTTTAAAATGTGAGGATGAATTAATTACTACTGAATGCATGCTGTTTTGTTTAGATGACATGGTATTTCAATACACAAAACACAGGGTTATTAAGAGAAGAAACTTAGCAAGGAAGAAAATTATCAAGGGGCGGAGCCAATCTGGGAAACTCAGAAGATGATACTTCAGTTTGCTTCAGCCTAATCTCCTGCGACTCTCCCCACTAAGTGTAGAACCTATGTCATGTTTCTCTGAACTGTGTCTGTCCCTGTTTGAGGGCCCACGTGCCAACGGACTCTTAGTGATCTGACCTGCTAACGATCCCTTCAGCACTGACCCGGTAGTAGCATCATGGTTATTCATAAGGAATCCATCCGTCTTCCTCCCCCAGACCATGAGGATTGAGTGGAATTAGCTCTAGCTTCTCGGCTTCACGGTGTGTAGGTGGCCAGACCCAGCCAATGGGTATATTTCAAGACAGGGATGGAAATGTGACCAATCCTGTACCATGAGAGTCAGGCGTAGGATTTTAAATGCAAGTGTTTGGAAGAAAGTTCTTTCTCCACTGGGTCAGACACTAGCAAGGGTGCAAGCCTGTAACTGTTTGCAGCCATCTTGCCACCATACAGCCAGGGTATCTTAGGCCGGGTTCCTCGAGGGGAAGACTCTGAGGCAAAGGTGTATGTGCATGAGGTTTATTTCAGAGGTGATCCCAGAAGGCACGGGTAGGAGAGTAAGGAACTGAGACAGGAAAGCCAAGTAAGCCAAAGTAGAGAGCATTCGTGAGCAGGTGGCCACTCTGAGCACCTGGAGCTTAGCCCTGTTGGAAACATCCGGAGAAAAGTATACCCCAGAGTTGTCCCACCCAAAGAACCCACCTTTTTTTTTTTTTAACATCTTTATTGGGGTATAATTGCTTTACAATGGTGTGTTAGTTTCTGCTTTATAACAAAGTGAATCAGTTATACATACACATATGTTCCCATATGTCTTCCCTCTTGCGTCTCCCTCCCTCCCACTCTCCCTATCCCACCCCTCCAGGCTGTCACAAAGCAAGAACCCACCATTTTTGAATCTACTAACTCTGTCCTTCATTGGCTGACAGCTGCTCCTGGGGCCGTTGACTCCCTGGCACGTCTGCCTGCCTGCCGCAGCCTGAACCAGTTCCCGTGGCCAGAGAAAGCCCCCAGGCTGAGCATCACAGGCGCTGCCACTGGGCACCATCGGTGTGTACACGGGAACGCTAAGTGCGGGGGAGCTGTGCGCAGGGTACCCGTAGGATCTGCTGCAGAGACCTCTGAGAACAGAGCCAGCACAGATCAAGCAGAGCAGAGAGGGAGAGGGACTGAGTCCTGACCCCACTGTCTGGCCTCTGCATCTAGCCATGTCTCAGCTAGCCCTGTCCCTGGACTTCCCTTTATATATGGACCAGTACGTCTCCTCCTTCTCGAATATTATTTGAGACTGGTTTCTCTCCCTTGTCCTGAAGAGCTCCTGTTGGATGCAAAGCTTTTTGTCCCATTTTATAAGTATTTGAACACTTATCCTCCTGTATCTCCCTTAAAGGGTAGAACCTATAATGAGTTTACTCTGGAGTCTTCCATAACTCCTGTCACAAGGTTTGTAGAGTCTTCAGGAAATACTCGTTAAATGAATGAGTGAGTACTGAAAAGATCCATCAAAATCAAATGCAAATCCGTATACGGTAGAAGCCCATTCTCAGGCCCATGGCAGTGGGGAAGCAGCATAGGGAGAAAGCAGCTGGAGCTGATTCGTCCTGACGGTGGCACCTGCTGGAGGAGGGAGGACAGTAGGTCCCATTGGGATACCCACGTGAAAATGTCCTCCTGTGAGTTCTGTTACACAGAAACCTAGGGCTTCCCTGCTTCTAGTTTTTTCCCACAGCCCCATTTTCTGGTTCTCCCTTCAATCTCGAGGGCTATACCATAACTTCCGATCAATTCTTTATTTTTCCTTACTTTGGCCGGATTCTGTGACTCAGTCTCTGTCACTGGCCACCCCCAGAACCCTAACCAGCAGGGAAAATACAAACCATCCCTGCACAAACCAGAGCCCTCTCATCTCAGTCCCCGATTCTGTCCCCAGTGGTGGCAACACAGGAGATTGTGTCATCAAGCCTGCTTCCCCGTAAGATGCTGACTTTAACAGATTAGAAGTGTGCCGGGCACATCCCACGCTTCCACTAATAAATGGTTCCATATCTATCACGAATGTATTTTTCAAGTCTTCCATAACGGGGCTGTGTACCTACTCACGAAGTACATTTCCAGGCGATTTTGTCTGAATTATACAGTTAATTGCCTCATATTTCCAGCTCCTGTTACAGGCCCTCTGAGTTAGAATGCAAGAGAGAAGTACCATGTATCATTTCCTACACAGGGGACAGATTCACGGTTAGAGCAAGGCATATTATTGATGGCGAATGCTAAATTGTTTCTGGCTTCCAAGTAGAACTGAGTTCAGAAGAGCCAAAAGATTGAGGGGTAGAAAAGGCAGCGAGTTATCCAGAGAGACGTTTTAGCTTCCAGATTTTATACTCGTTCATTCATTAATTTGCTCATCAAAACGAGTTCATGTGCGAGGCACTGTGCGAGGCACTGTGCTAGGAACAGTGTGTGCCTTCATGTTGCATTCTAACTGAGGCTGTGATATGCGCACCCATGAAGAAATAGGAAGCAGAGCAAGGGTTGAATAATAAACTTATAATACAGAGAAAAGATAAGATAAATCTCTTCCAGAAGTTTAGGCAATAAATCCTACGGGAGTCCATAGGAAGGTAAGGTCAGTTATGGAAGGTGAGATTCACAGTCAGAGTTTTTCCTAAAGGCAGGACCTGGGTAGACCTTAAAGGAGGGGTGAGCATTCCTTGGGTGAGACAGAGGGTGACATCGTTCCAGGATGATCAACTTCCCTGGCACAAATGAAGCTGGGGAGGTGTGCATTGCCGGTCTCACTCGTGAGTGGAACTCCCCGGTGTAAATGTCTTGTTGACTCTGCTCCTGGGCTGTAAATCCCCGGAAGTCTCACTGCATTTGGAGTGGAGTTGAGGCTGATCTCTCTCGCCTGTTGCAGTAGCCTTGACCCCATAGGCCTGAATAAAGATGCCCCTTGTCCACATTGGTTGTGTGACCTTCCCCACCCTCTGCTCAGGGGAGCCTAGGGTCACATCAGAGGAGGAGGCTGCAGCAGGAAACAGAGGGCACCCCCAGAGTGGAAGCTGGAGGAGAGTTTAATCAGGGGGCTTTTTCTAAAGCTGTGGGCGGGAGGGATGCAACAGGTGTGGTGCAGCATGGGGGTGAGGAATGGCTGAGCTGATAACTGAGGGGTTGCCATCACCTCTACGCCTGAAAGGGTGAGGCAGCGAGGGGGCAGATTTCAGAACCTGGAGGCACAAGAGATCACCTTACACGGGGCCACTGTGATATACACCTCCCAGATCTCATTCAAAGAAGGACTGGCTACCCAGCCACTGGCAGTGCCATCTTGCCAAGGTCATGCCCCTTCCTGGTACAGCCTGCATCCAGGGACTGACAGACATGGGGGTCCAAGGGCCTGACCTTCTTGGCCCAGTGCTGGACGATTCTGAAGCGCCATTCCAGCTCCAGGTCTCCCAGTGGGACCGGCCGAGGCTGTCATTGGGTCTGCATCCAGGGAGTCACCGGGGCCTAAGGCAGCGCTGCCTGGGCCCAGCTCTCAGGAAGTCTTTCTGAGCAGTTCAGGGACATCAGTTCTTCGCCCTCCTATCTGAATCGGGGGATTCAGAGATGGTCCAGGCAGTCGGTTATGGGCAGTGGCCCTTCCACCTCCTTCCATCCACCTCCTTTCTCCCCTCAGTTCTAGTTGATTCTGTAAATATATATGAGGTGTCTGATGTGGGCCAAAGACTCTGTCAGGCACTGAGATTCAAGGGTGAGCAAAAACAGGCCCCATCTCTGCCCTTCTAGAATCTACAGTGTAACGGAAGAGATACATTATTCAGATATTCACACAAATAATGCAGATTGCAGCTGTGATGTGCAGGATGATGGAGAGCTGATCTGATGCTCCCCAGTGATGTGACTGTGAGATGTGCTCTAGGTAGAGGTGTCAGGGAAGCCCCTTCTTCGCTTACCCCCAGGAAACCAATTCACATGGAAGGAGAGACCCAAAGGATGATCAGGAATGAAATAACTGAGAGTTCCAGGCCGAGAGAGCTACACACGCACAGGCCTCAGGTGGGAAAGGGCCAAGGGATGGGAAGGAGGCCAGGGGAATAGGTAGTCCAGTGGCTTGATAGAAGAGTAAGAGGGTAAAATGAAGCAGAGTTACAAGCATTGTAATAAATGAGAAATGAACAACTGGAAACAGTTTGGTAAAAGTAATTCCCACTACATTCATTCACCTTTCTGAAGACTCCCCATTAACACGTAGTCTGGTGTACCAGCGCCAAAGGCTCTCTCCTTGAGAAAACTTGAGTTAGGCTCTTCTGAGCCCTCTTTTCGACTAGATCTTGTCTGTGGGCCCTGCGTTTGAGCTGCCGAGTCCAGTTTCAGCAAGAAAGCTAGTAAGTCAGCTTAGAGAGATAAATCATGGATATCTGATCACCTCGGCATGCCTTCAGCAAGAACCCTATTAAATCAGTTTAGCAAAAATCCCCCTACTCTTGATGTCTCCTCTTAGTAATTTTCCATCCACTGACACCCCCGCCCTCATTTCTCCCCTACTGCAGTAGTTTTGGCATCTGTGGCAACAGTCCTGAATAAAGTTTTCCTTGCCCTCTTAGCAAGTGTCAGAATAAATTTTTTAACGCCATGCAGTGCTGTGACGCATTTGTATTTCATCAGATCCAGATGTCAGGTTATCTTATCATAGGTCTCATGTGTTTGAAACACCGAATTTCATACATTGAGGCATTCTTTGTATTTGGCATCCATGTGTTTTACTGAGTGGATATCTACTCACAACTTTTAAAAAGTACAGCCACTACCATTTGGTACTTAACAGCTTAGAAGTAAAATCTGAAGTACTGAAAAGAGATGGGTCCATTCAAAGGGAATTGTAGGAAGATCAAATGAGAAGACCAAAGCCCAAGACTTAGAGAATGCCCATGGTTAAGTTCAGCACAGAATACTCAAGGTTAGGAGAAAAAAGCACTCCAGGAAGAACAGACTGTGTCCTGATGTCAAATCTAGGAGGAGGTCAGTGGCTGAGATGGCTGTATGAATCAGCGTTTTTTTTGTGGTTGTGAGTAACAGCAACCCAAGTACAACTGGCTTAAGCAAAAGAGTTCATTCATTTACGTAATAGAAAATTCCAGTGGGTTCTTTTCAAGTATGGTGGGCCCAGGGTCTCAACACATGCCATGAGGACTAGAGCTTCCTACACCTCTTGTCTCTACTTCCCTCCGTACAAAATCAGGGTTTTGCGAACATGGCAAATGTTTGGGAAATGGTTGTTGTACTAGAAGCCAACAAGTCACTCAGACTGGTAAACCCCCCTACTTTGATGTATCCTCTCTTCATATCAGGGCACCCAGCAACTCTAGACTTGCATCCTCCCAAGCCCAAGTCAAGCAGAAAACAGAGCCTCTGTCTGTGCTGCTGTTCTGAGAAAAGTCTGGTAATGGGCTACACTGGATGACTTTGGTCATCCTACCATTTATGAACCAGTCGCAGTGGACAAGGGAACACAATGCGCCAGTTACCAGCCTGCGTAACACGTATTCCCTAACGACAAATGTTGTTCGTCTCTGCGTGGACTGAGGCCTCAGGAGGGCTGGTTTCCGAAGGGAAATATGGATTCTGTCACCAAAATTTGAGGAATTGGATGTTGGACAGAGGAAAAATCATAGCTGTCTTCTGTAAAGATGGAACAGCCAGATGTCTAATTTTGGAGCATCCTTCATGAAACGCTGTGATAAAACATACTTAAATATGCAGGTAAAACATCTGGATGGCTGAGTCAATTGTGTCCCTCTCCTCCAGATGTCTTGTCATCATGGAATCTCACCTTCTATTATCCCAGTAATTCGGTTCATTCTGAGTTCTAGGAATCATGTCAACAGATCCACAGTTGTCGAGCGTTGGGAGAGGTAAAGAATCCCCTTCCCACACACGTGCGGTGCTATTCTTGGAGCAGTGATGGTGAGGATTAAAAATGAATCATTTTGGCAAAGGTGGGTGGATGAGTACAATACAAATGATTTTCAGGATAATAGCACCTCCTCCCCCGAGTGGCTGTGGTGGAGATGGAATGTTCTGTGCTCTGCGTCTCCCAAGTGATTCAAGCACTCACGGAACACAAGAGACATGCAGCTGAGCAAGGAGAGCACCTATGGCATGTTTCATAGACTTTATTCTAGAGGAGAAAGGAGAGGGAGAAGGTGGGAGGAAGCTGTGGTCCGTTGAAAAGGCCAAAAGGAATCCCTTCTCTCTTTTTAAAACTGGACTTGCTCATTTCTCTTGATGGATAACCTGGTAAGGATCGATGGGCATTTACTAGTCTCAGGAACCTGCTGTTGCCCCACCAGCACCCATTCGCCACCTTGCCCTGTTTGCAGCACCGTGATTTTGTACAGGTATGAGGCAGCCATAGCTTCAGGGGGCCGGGTCCTCCTCGGTGCTGTGCTGGAGTCATAGTGTGGCATAAACTGTCGGTGGCCAGTATCCATAGAGGATTCCCCTACCCCATCCTTTTCTGTAGTAGTAGAAATCCCGGTGTTTAGCTGGGCCCATAGCAGTGCAAAGACTTTTCTCAGATTCTTTCACAGCTAAGTAAGGCCACGTGACTGAGTTTTGCCTAGTGGGATTGAGCAGATGTGGTGTGTACAGTTTCTAGAAGTGTCCTTTGTAGAAAGGGATTTTGTCTTTCTGCTCTCTTGTTCCGTTCCTCCATGCTGGAATGAGGACTAGAGGACTGGAGCTGATGCAGCCATCTTGGGCTGTGAAGCAACTTGGAGTGGAAACATGCACTGAGAAGTGTAAGATGAGGACAAGCCTGGGTTCCTGAAGCTGGAGGTGCCAGAGAGTTCTGGGCAGGGTAGCCAGGCTTCCAGATGTGAAAGTCACCTTCTGTCTAATGTAGCCACAGTTATATGAGATTTCACATTTCTTTCGGCCAAGTGTAATTCTTACTTATATACATGCTAATTCGATACCCCTCTGAAAAGATGGATTCAGCATTTGGCATGTAAATTTATTCTGAACAACTAGATATGAGGGGACATCTGATGGGACTCTAGGAATTTCTTTCTCATGCTTAAAGAATGAGACAAAACAGAGCCCCTTTCTTTTCCTGTCTTGTCTTTTGTTTGCATACGACGCTTAAACTGTGAAAGCGATCTTGGGATGCTGAGTGGACACAGTCCAAGGCTGGGTGGAGGCTGGCAGAGCAGCTAGTGAGAAAAAACCTGCATCCTGATGACATCATCGAGCCATCTGATGAACCCCTGCCCCTGGGGAGCTATCTCACAACCAGACTTCCTGTTTCAGGAGATTATATCTTTTCTTTACCTAAAAAAACAAACAAAAAAACCCCAGCTTTCCCCTGTCCTGTGTTTTCTTTCTCTGGAAGCTGGAAGCATTCTAACAGCTACTTAAGTCCATTTCCTTCTTTGTAAATCCAGGCCAGTGAGTCAGTGAGTCAAATAATAACAACACCACCGCTAGTAGTAAGGCTGACAGCGAGCCAGTCCTGTGCACACACTTTATCTAGTTTCCTTCCCGTGAGGTCCTCCTAGTCTTTCATTTGCCAGATGAGAAAAGGGGAGGCTAGAAAAGAGTAAGTAGCCCACGTTCTCTGAGCTACCAAGTGGCAGGGTTGGGATCAGAGGCAGGGAGACAGGGGGCGCAGGGCTAAGGCATGGGCTGAGGGTTCAGCAAACCTAAGTGTCTGCCCATCTCGGGCATCTCAGGGCTTTAGACGTGTAGGAGGGGATCAGATCTCAGGCCCTTCCAGGCCCCTTTCAGGTCTGGCCATTGGCCTGTAGGGGGCGCTTAGGGCTCCTCCCTTCGCCGTCCACTTGCTCCTCCAATCTTTTGGGGGTGGGGTGGTAACATTTTATTTTGAAACAACTTCAGATTTATAGGAAACCTGTAGGAATAATACATACACACACACACATATATATATATATATACATATATATATATATATATAAAGCGGGAAGGGGAAGAGAAGGGAGAGAGGAAGAGGAGGGGAGGGAGAGAGAGAGAAAGAATGTTCCATTACCCCTAAATATTGGTGTTTATTTCCTAAGAACAATCTCTCTGTTAAAAGATGATACAATTTCCCAAATCAGAAAATTAACATTGAGACACAGGCCACCATCCCATCCGACCCCCTTTCACATGTACTTATCGCCTCAATATTGTCCTTTATAAACCTCCTTTCCTGTCTGGTCTCGGATCAAATCCCACATTGCTTTTGGTTGCCATGCCTTCATTCCCCTTCATCTGGCAAGAGTTCCTCAGTGTTCCCGTAACTTTCATGACCCTGAGATTTCTCAGGAGAACAGGCCCGTTATGTTGTAGAAAGTCCCTCAATTTGGCTTTGTCTGATGTTTCCTTATGATTAGATTCAGGTTGTACATTTTTGGAACAAATGTCACAGAAGTGATGTGTTTTTCTCAGTGCCTGCTATCAGAAGGTACACAAGGTCAATCTGTCTCATAGCTGGTGACATTAAGTTTGCTAGCTTCTTTTTTTTTTTTTGCGGAACGCAGACCTCTCAGTGTTGTGTCCTCTCCCGTCGCGGAGCACAGGCTCCGGATGCGCAGGCTCAGTGGCCATGGCTCACGGGCCCAGCCGCTCCACAGCATGTGGGATCCTCCCGGACCGGGGCTCGAACCCGCGTCCCCGGCATCGGCAGGCAGACTCCCAACCACTGTGCCACCAGGGAAGCCCAACTTCGCTAGCTTTGATTAAGGGGGAGTCTGCAAGGTTTCTCCACCTTAAATGACCATTTTCCTCTTTATATGTAATGCACTTTCTGTGGGAAGAGACTCAGAGCACGTGAACACCGGCATTTGAGATTATGTGACTGGCTCTTGCTCAGCAAACTTTTACCCAGGTGTTTCAGCAGCAGTCGATGATTCCCGAAGTGGGCAGACATCGCTTAGTTTGATGCTGGCCAGATGCTTTCTTCCTTGGCTCTTGAGTGTTGAGAGAAAGTTATTCCACCCATAAAGGAGTGCTACTCTTCTGAGTGGGCCACATTTCCCCAGGAGGGTCCCTCCGCCTGGGTAGAGGGTCTCGGACACCTGGCCATGACCCCCTCCTTGTTCAAGGCACCCAGACCCCCTTCGTTCTCTGGGCATCCTTGGAAATGTGCTCCTTTCCCCACTGCTGCAAGCGGGGCTTGGGATCAGCCTCCTTCTGTGTACAGTGATGAGGTCTCAGCTGTGGGTTTAGGCGTTGAGGGAAAATAGAGCAGACCTGTAGGGCTCCCGGATCTGGGGCTCATTACTGACAGCACCACCCTGGGCTCTTAACTGCATCCCACTCTCATTCCCCACACAGACCTCCTGCACCTGTGACTCTCAGGCTGTCCGGCTCTCCTCCAGGCCTCTCTTCCCCCTTTTCTCTAGGTGGTAGGATATTTTGAGATAGAAACTGATGCTACCGCTCTGTAGTATTTCCTAAGACTGCCCACCATTCCCCCACTTTGGACAGCGGGGCCACCTGCTTTTTTTGTCCCAGGGAAAGCTTATGTGGAGGACAAGGCAGGTAATTCTGAGAATTTTGTGTTTCAAAAGCCATACATTTTTTAAAAGTTAGAATAATATAAAGTAAGAGAGAGGTTGTCTTGTGTTTTTTGTACCCCTGCCCCTTAAAAAGTTCCTACAGCCTGGATGTGTGAGAACCAGAGGGGAAGAGAGAGAGACTCAGATGGTGGGCATTCCTGACCGCCCCCCAGAGAGCAGTGAGGAGATGGCATTGATTTAGGAGATTTGAAAAGAGGATTGTACCTCATTCTGGGGAGAATCCAGGTATGTGGCAAGGGCCCAAAGAGTGCCACGGGCCTGAGTAATTTGGGGAAGGGGCACAGCTGGAGCACAGGGGGCTGGCAGTCCCAGGGGAGGACATAGAGTGGTCAGCAGGACACTCCACCCGAGACTAGGTGGAACGGGGCGTGTCAGCAGATGCTGGGGTGGAGTTGGAGAGAGGACAGCATCTCGTTCTACACACAGACCTCATCCTGGGAAACTTAGAGGCAATTCTGTACCAAGAAGGGGCAGGCTGTGACGTGACAGAAATTAAATTTCTGTCACCATGTGGGACAGGAGCTCCCGATAACATTTAAGTTGTTAATCTGGAACAAAGAAAAGTATATTTCTGGTTTTGCAGTCCGAGACTCATACTCCATACGTCTTGTCTTCGTCTCTTTCTACTTTCCTATTTCTGTCACCTGCTTTTTATCATTTTCACCTCCTGGATTAGTTTGGTTTAGGTTAGTTGCATATAACAATAAAAGCCTCAAAACATCAGTGGCAAAAACAAGAAAGAAATCAGCTTCTCTCTTACACAGAGAGATCTTGAGGTAGCAGTCCGGGGCTAGCAACCTTGTCATCAGGAACCCAGATCTTTTCTATCTTTCTGCTCCATCATCCTCAGCACTGGCTTCCATCCTCTCGGTCAACTCACCATCCAGGGTGGCTGCTGGAGCTCCAGCTGTCACAACCAAACTCCAGGAAAAAGCAGGGGAGAGCAAAACAGCCTCAGATGAGTCAGCATCCTTTAAGGGACTCTCCTGAAAGTCCCACTTAAAACTTCCACTCTTGAGTTCATTGACCAGAATGAAGGCCACACCCAACTGCACGGGAAGTTTGGTGATGTGATCTTTCTGCTGTGCTCAAAATTGGGTCTGTTACTAACCAGGAAGGGGAAATGGATATTGGGTGGTACCTAGCACTTTCTTCTGAGCCACCCCTTTTCTGACCTTACATTTTCTTTCTCTCTCCTTTGTGCCTCTCTGGGTCTCATCTTTTCTTGCTCTGAGTCCTAACCACAGAGCACAGCACCTGAAAGAGCCTCCAGCCTCCCAGCCGTGGTGTACATACCTAACTCTACACAAAGGGGCATTGTTTCCATCATGTTAGTCGGAATTGGCAAAACACTCGAGTGCCGTCATGCTTGCCTTGCCCACACGTTTTCAGTTTCATATGGTTGCAATGGATATGCTTCCTTCCCGACGCCGATTAAAGTTTCATCCCATCTCCTTTTGCCCATTGTGTGTGGTTGTGTGTGTGTGGACACATGCCAAGGAAGTCATTCCAGAACCTCCAGGAGAGTGACCAGATGGCCCTGTGAGCTGGAGCTGACAATGACATTGATACAGAAAGCTTGCACTGCAGGTGCCCCAGGAAACACTGGAGGGTCTCCCCTTTGCTAAGGGAACGGGAGGAGAGAGCGAGGAACTGACATTTATTGACTCATGTACCGAGTCATCTTGTGATTCTCAAATGTGATCCCATGTGTTTTTCTCTTCTGCCAAAATGCTGAAGTAGGTAGGTACTTCTCTTAGTTTGGGTTCTACTTAAAGTTGACCTGAGACCAGGGCTTGGGGGCGGGCATTTAATTGGGCAGAAACGCCAGGAAGAACACGTGAGGAAGTGGTGTGCTGGTAAATGTTTAACAACCAGCTCTCCAACAAAAACAACCACCACCTGATTTGTAGCACTGGGTGATCTCCATGGTGTAAATATGCCACCAGGGCCAATTTCAGGTCGCCATGATGACATCACTAAAACACAGAGTTTGGAGGAGATATGCCCTTGGCTCTCATAAACCAGTACAAGTTGGCTGCAGCAAATCAGAAGTGAGATAGAGAAGGGATAAAACCAATGAAGGATGCTGTAAGAACAGGTCCCTGCTGTTGACCACAGGAACTCAATCGCATGGGAATGTTCTGGGAATCCACCCACAGGGACTCTGAAACATTTGTCGGACTCCCTCCTCTATTTGTTATGGTCACCCCTGGGCATTAATCCTCCTACAGTTAGGTGTTGGGGCCCTGATCAAGCTCTCATGGTGCCTACAAAGGCCTTCAGGCAGAGAAGGGGGAGCCCAGGTACTTGAGGTGAGAAGATGTCAGAATGCTGGGAAAATCCTTTACCTGCAGCTGCTGGTTAACTCAGGTGGGCCAAGGGTACAAGGCATGGGGCACCACCAGAAACAGCGTCTGCAGCAGAAGGAGCCAGCACACTTTTTCTGTAAAGAACCAGATAGTAGATATTTTACTATCTGGCTTTGCACGCCGCATATGTCTCTGTCACATATTCTTCTTTGTTCGTTTGAGGACACTTTAAAAATATGAAAAACACCCTTAGCTGTGGGCTGAACAAAATTGGGGTAAAGACCATAGATTGCCAACCCTGTCCTTCAGAGTAGCAGTAGCAGGACCTGGGAGTTGTCAGGAATGCAGACTCTCAGGCACCACCCCCTTACTAAAGAACAGCTACATTCTAACAGGGTGCTCACAGTAAAGTTTAAGTACTGTGCTACTGTATTACTATTTCCATTATCCCGATGAGGAAACCTACCTTTCAGAGAGGTTGAGTCACTTAATAAAGGTCACACAGAGCCAGGACTCAAACCCAGGTCTGACGGATCCCAAGGCCATTTTCTTTATAGGTTTAAGTATAATTGTAAACAAGCCATAAACTAATATTTTCAAACAACCATATTTAGAATAAGCTGGCTTGTTCAGAACAATATCTAAGAGATTTAGCACTGACACCATTGAGGGAGACTTGGAGGTGGGGAACTGAGTCTTTTCAGCTGTCAGTTTGCAGAAAGACAAGCAAGAAAAGGGTATTCCAAGGTCTGTGAGGACCATCTTCCTTATACAGGATTTCAGGTATCTTAAGAGTGTATCAAGTCCCTCAATAGATTGGAACTTCTGCGAGAGCAGCAACAGAGTATTCTGGGAGGTCTGATGACCTCCCAGAGGATCAATAAATTGATTCTACAGTAGAATAGAGACTGAAAGTGCACAGACTCCCACTGCTGGATTGACCTCACTTACACCCTTTGCCAGGTTAGAGGTCAGTTTAAGAGGTGCAACCTTGAGACTCATTCTTTACAAGGCACCAGCCTGACTGGTATCCTACCCCATCGTGTAGGACAGTGTCCATTCTGCTGCAGGTGAGTCTTGGTGTAGAGATAAGACCGTAATTCAGGTCTCCATGACTTCCAGACAGTCTGATCTGTTCTTTCCATCTAGGTGTTCTATTACATGTATGTTGGATTTTATGGATTTATTATTTTTAGTTCTCTTCTTTTCCCCATCATTCTACGATTTTAATCTTTTCTGCAGAATGTTTAAAGAAGTTCTTAAGCATGGTTATCTGTTCTTAGTTTTCTGTAGTAACCCAGGAAAGACACTGTTCCTATTGTGTGTGTGTGTGTGTGTGTGTGTGTGTAACAGCTTTATTGAAATATCTTTGACGTATTGTTTTTTTGATGCGATACCAGTAATTTTCATCTCCATTCAGTCTTTTATCGGATACTGAATTATGTTTTTTCTTCATGACTGTCTGCCCTCATTTCATAGATATGATGTGCCCTTGAGTCCTGTTCAAAATACTAATAGAAAATTACCTAGTTTTCACATGTTTATTTTTCATAAGAAGACATTTGCTTATTTTTTCAGATTGGTCCTCTCTCCACTGCCGCAAATATTAATTTATGTTTGCTTGCTTTCTTATTCTTATGGAGAATAGTCTCTCTTTATGAATTATGGGGAGTCAGGTTGGGTTCTTTCAGAGATTGTGTTCATCCGTGTCTAAATCACTGATATGCGGATGAAAGGGAAAGAGAATGTGATGTGGTAACGTTAGCAGGCTGGGCTCTGATGCTAAGTGCCTGGCTTCAAGTCCCAACTCTGCCACTCCCGACTTGTGTGATTTTGGGTAATTCACTAACAGTTCGAAACCTCAGTTTCTTCTTCTATTAGCTGGGAATAATAATAATACTGGCCTCCTGGGTATGTCATGAAGATTAAATGAACCCAGACATATGGTGCTCAGAAGAGTGCTTAGTACAGGGTAAGCTCTGAGAAAGTGTTAGCCATGATGTTGATGGGGATAGTCGTGGTCAGGGTGATGGTGATGATGATGGTGATGAGGATGGTGATGATAATGATGATGGTGATGATGGGGAGAGTCGTGGTCATGGTGATGGTGATGATGATGGGGATAGTGGTTCTGGTGATGGTGATGAGGATGGTGATGATAATGATGATGGTGATGATGGGGAGAGTCGTGGTCATGGTGATGGTGATGATGATGGGGATAGTGGTTCTGGTGATGGTGATGAGGATGGTGATGATAATGATGATGGTGATGATGGGGAGAGTCGTGGTCATGGTGATGGTGATGATGATGGGGATAGTGGTTCTGGTGATGGTGATGAGGATGGTGATGATAATGATGATGGTGATGATGGGGAGAGTCGTGGTCATGGTGATGGTGATGATGATGGGGATAGTGGTTCTGGTGATGGTGATGAGGATGGTGATGATAATGATGATGGTGATGATGGGGAGAGTCGTGGTCATGGTGATGGTGATGATGATGGGGATAGTGGTTCTGGTGATGGTGATGAGGATGGTGATGATAATGATGATGGTGATGATGGGGAGAGTCGTGGTCATGGTGATGGTGATGATGATGGGGATAGTGGTTCTGGTGATGGTGATGAGGATGGTGATGATAATGATGATGGTGATGATGGGGAGAGTCGTGGTCATGGTGATGGTGATGATGATGGGGATAGTGGTTCTGGTGATGGTGATGAGGATGGTGATGATAATGATGATGGTGATGATGGGGAGAGTCGTGGTCATGGTGATGGTGATGATGATGGGGATAGTGGTTCTGGTGATGGTGATGAGGATGGTGATGATAATGATGATGGTGATGATGGGGATAGTTGTGGTCATGGTGATGGTGATGATGATGGGGATGAGGATGGTGATGATGGGGATAGTCGTGGTCATGGTGATGGTGATGATAATGATGATGGTGATGATGGGGATAGTGGTCCTGGTGGTGGTGATGAGGATCATGATGATGGTGATCGTGATAATAATGATGATGGTGGCGATGACAACAACGAGAATGGTGGTCGTGATCGTACTTCATTCTTGCAGACTCTTTGCCTTCCTTTCCAAGTTAATTGTTTCTTTGCACTCGGGTCGAGTCGGTCTTTGAATCTTCTCTTGCATCGTCACATTTTGCCGGAGTTCTTCAAGGTTTCAGGCATACAGATATGGACTCCTTCCTTGGTATAATAATGTGGTAAATTTATTATTTTTTTCAGAACAAAGTCTGCCCGGGTACCCAAGAGAGACCTGTTTTTCTTAGGAGGTATTTTAGTCTACGGTCCATAGAAAAATAGAGCCTGAGACCATGCTTATCTGACAGTACTTATTGGGGGATGCAATCCCAGGTCACAAGAGTGAGGGGGAAGATTGCAGATTGCTGAACCAGCAGCAGGTTCACAGTGAGACCTAACAGGTTGGTCACACGGGGCACTGCAGAGAGGTGATATTGGATCCTTGGGCCTCAAAGTAGTCCATCAGGAGGACAGTGGACAGGAGTTTGACTGCTGGCTCCTTCACCCCCGCGTCTGTCATTTGGTCAGTGATAGCCCCGTGGTGCGTTGACTTACTGTGTTTCTGGGTTGTGTTATCCCATGCGAGTAGCTGCTGAGGAAGTCAAATTCCACCCCGCAAAGTGTGCTGCTTCTCCTGGGCCCGGAAATAATGGGAGGGGCCAGAGCCTCAGTGGGTCAGGTCAGTCCTGGACCCCGGCGCAGGTATGATGGAGACCGTGCAAAAGATTTGCTCTTTATCCAGGGGAGACTGGGGCTGCTGCCTGGATGATCAGCGGGCCTGGCATGTGGGTGTGGGCCCTTCAGGGATAGAATATAGAGAGGAAGGTTTTATTTTCTCCAGTACAGCAAATGGCCAGCCACCCAGGAAATATCTTTTTATTGGGAGGTGTTTTGGCTCAGGTTGCCAGAAGAATGACGTTTAGAATCGTGAAGCTGAGTACATATGGGGCCGTCCATAAACTGGGGCCTACACAGCTTGAATATCTAAAGATGTTAGGAAACAACACATGTTCATTGAACTGCTTTTTAAAAGGCTAGATTCAGGGCCCTTGTCTGTCGAGTGGGGAATGTGAACTGAGGGCCAGAGCGGAACTGTACAGAATGTTGGGGCATCAGGGGAGATGGGACAGCCAACTCCTTAAGAGAAACCTAGGGGGAAGACAGAGGAGCTTTCCCAGGAGTCTTATAGAGTTCTGTCTGTGCTGTAAATGTTCTTTCCCACTTTCCTTGAGACCCTCAGCGACATCTACATTGTCTCCTCGTACATCGCAAAATGGATTTATTTGGGGAAGGGGCATTTGTCAAAGTACTCAGCCTAACCTCCAAGTAGGCACGGGGCGAGCTGCCATTGCACTGAGGTATCTACTTTACCTGGTTTTCACCAGGTACCCACTTTCCCCCAAAATCAGTCAGATTCTTGATTTCAAACAACAGAAACGAACTCTGGCTCGCTTCAATGAAAAAGGAATCTGGAAGAACTGGAGGGGGACTGGAGGAACTGGAGAAAATGGGCAGAAACCAAGGCAGTTCCAATATTTCAGTCAACAGGAAGATGCACCATGGAATTTAACAGGAAGCATCTCTCGGGGACACCACCACTCCACTGCCAGGAATGAACCGGCTGCCCTGTGGCTCTCTGCTTCACACCCTGCTGAGCTGGAGTCCAAGTAGCTCAACCTGCTTGTCGAGGGCGGGCAGGGAAGAACCACGTCCCAGCTAATGCTGCCTGGGGGGAGGTGTGTGGCAGATCCTGCCTGTAATTCCACTTGAAGAGACAGGAGAACACAGTCATTGAAGCAGTGAGCCCTGGGATCGGATGTCCTGGATTTGAAGCCAAGTTCAGCCGTTTCCTTGCTAAATGTACTTGGGAAAGTCACTTAAACTCTGTTTCTGTTTCCTTGTCTATGAAATGGGGCTATGTTAATCCTTAGTTTAAAGTATCATTATGGAGATGAACTGGTTAGAGCCCTCATCTGTAGGGCCAGAAGTTGTTTAGCAACTTGTATTTGTTTCTTGTGGCTGCCATACCCAATGACCACAAAAGGGGTGACTTAAAACAACAGAAATTTATTAACTCACTGCCTTGCGGCCAGAAGTTTGAGATCAACGTGCCAGCAGGGCAGCACTCCCTGCGAGGAATTCCGTTTCTTGTCTCTCCCAGCTTCCGGTAGATCCTGCCATCGCTTGGGTTGTGGCCACATCACTCCAGTCTCCTCCCATTTTCGCATGACCTCCTCTTCTGTCTTCTTCTCTTCCGTCTTTTAAAAACTGTTGTCCTTCAATTTAGGGCTCACCCAGAAAATCCAGGATTATCTCATTTTGAGCTCCGCACTGAATTATAGCTGCAGGGACCCTTTCTCCAAAGAGAGTCACATACACAGGTTCAGGGTGGCCATTTTTCTGGAGGGCCACCATTTAACCCACTATATAAACTCTTTTTGTTTTTCCCCCCAAATTGAAAAAGCGGTTGAAGCCAGGAGACCATTTATTTGTGTGTTGATCATCCCAGTGTGGGCTGGGAGTTGGGGAGGGGAGGTACCTTGTATAACCTGAGTCAGGCACGTGAACCTGTGGTGTCAATATCATTTTGACGAGAGTCCCGAAGGGTATTTTGGGAGCTCATGTGAGAAAGACCTCAGAAGAATAAACATGATGAAATGACAGATCATTCCCAAAATATACTGTTTCCTGCCTTCAGACCTGAGCTCTCAGCTGTATTAGCAGCTGGTGATTGAAGGCTTTTCACCCTGAGCTAAGATGACTGAAGGACTCGAAGCTGCAACTTCTGAGGTAATCTCACTCGTGAGGCGTCGGCGCCCGCCAGCCCTCCCGTGCTGCAGTAAACTCTACTTCCGTGCAAAGCCAGCTTTGTGCTGGAAGATTATGATTTTCGTGGAAGAACCCGAGAGGAGGAAAGGAACGGTTCAGAGGCCCAGATCTGGTTCTCTTTGTACCCTCCTAGGTACTGGCAGAAGAGAGAGAATCTGAGATCATCCAGTAAAAGTTCAGGCACAGTAAAGATGTGGCTGCCTGAGCTTTGTACCATCAGGGCTCATCCTACCGTGTGAAGTCCAGAATACACCGCTGTGATACAAAAATTATTTTGAGCAGAAGGCATTTGAGTTCCTGAATTTTCTTATTGCCTAAAAACAGAGTCTCCCCCAAATACACAAAAGTTGTCATAAATCCCCTCCCCAGGAGCTACCAGAGGAGATTGACTCTTATCACTGGGGATAGAAGTTTCCACACCACCTCGAAAAGACATTGTCACGAAATGATCCTATCTCCCATCTATTCTCCTAGTGGCCCATTTGCCTGTCTGCAGTCTTTTGTTCTCCAGTCCGTGCCCTGCACTGCCTCCTCTTTCCCTATTAAGATGGTATATAAGCCTTGAATTCTAACCACACCGCATGGAGTCACATTTTTCTGTGAGTTTCTGTCTGTCCGCGATTAAGTCTGTCTTTTTCCTTGCTGATCTATCTGTTGTCAGTTTAATTTGCAAGCCCCCAAGGACAAAAGCTAAGAGGGTAGAGTAAATGTTTTTCCTCCCTGACACTTTCATACACAGTTCAGCACAGTTCTACCTTCAGCAAATAGTCTTGGCATTTTTTTCTCTCTCTTCGTGTGTGTGTGTGTGTGTGTGTGTGTGTGTGTGTGTGTGTGTGTGTTTTCTCTTTAAGAATATTATAAATTCTTCTGGAATAAGGAACCACTTCTCCCATGGGGGCTGTCTTACACACACGTACACACATACTACTCCCCGAAACAGACTCTTAGAGAAGGAATTAAGGGCAAGTTGTTTCTTTGGGAGGTGGTCCCACTAGGGGAATGGGCAAATGAGACAGGGAAGAAAGGAAGCCATCCCGTGTGTTGCTGAGCATCCTATCGCTGTGGCCAACTGGGTCTCAATCCTACTGGGGCTTTGAGAAAACTGTGTAGAACACGCCTCAGAGTTAAGCCACCCAAGGGGCGAGGAGCTGGGTATTTTTCCTCCAACTCTAAGTCATTAGCTGACGGCTGCTCTTAGGCGTATCAGCTCCTTGGTACAGCCCAAGCTGTGTGCTGGGAGAGAAGTCCCTTAGGCAGAATCACAAGTGCTCACAGACGACACCACAGGCATGAATGGACGGTAAGAACCAACAGGATGTGGGGGGGCTCAGTGCCTGTGACTGTGGGCTTTACAAAGTTGCAGAGTCCTGGATCCGGAGCCTGATTCAGCTAACTGTGAGATTCTGGCAAGTTCCTTATCTCTCAGAACCTCATTTTCCTCCTTTGTAAATTGAGGGTAATAATTATTTCACAAGGTTTTGATTCAAAATGAAACACTTTTGTGAAATGTTTAGTACGTGCCAGGCATGGGGGAAGCACAGCACCGACACTGTAGATACCATCTGAATGGACTTTGAAATCCCAGAGAATTTGGCAAAAGACATGAAGTGGTGCTCGCGTTTTGATACTTCATGGTTTAAATGAGTCCTGGAATATAATTACATACATGCGCATCAGATTGGGGGTGCAAAGAAAAACTCCATTCTGCGTACTGAATAATTCTGACATCAGATGTGTGGGTTTTTCCTCACACCACCTAATTCTGCAGCATCACCTGGCGTCTTATGGTTCCATTCAATTCGGACAGTATCCCCTTGGAGTTGGCATCAAATCCCATAGCTGAAGGGCTGCGTCCCACAAGGCTGTCTTCTGCCTCTAATGCCAATTGCAAGGGGTAGGTCCCCAGGGTACCCCTGTTTCCATCCGACTTGGCTTCAAATCAGAGGTTCCACGACCCCTTTCTGACGTTCAGTAAGTTGCTATAATGGCTCAGAGAACTCAAAGAAACACTTACATTTACCAATTTGTTATAAATAGACGCTATGATAAAGGATGCAGATGAAGAGGCAGACAGGGCAAGGGCTAGAAGAGTCCAAGCTTCTGTCCCCGTGGAACTGGGGTTACACCACCCTCTGAGCATGTGGAATATTCACCAACCCAGAAGCTCTCCAAACACTGTACTTTAGGGATTTTTATGGAGGCTTCATCACGTAGGCATGACCGATTATTAACTTCCATTTCCAGCCTGCTCCCCTCCCCAGAGGATAGGGGATGGAGCTGAAAGTTCCAAGGCTCTAAGCCTGGCTTGGAGTTTCTGGTGACCAGCCCCCATCCGGAAGCTATCCAAGAGCCCATCAAGAATGGCCTTGTGAAAACAAAAGATGCACTCAGGAAACTCCAAGGGATTTAGGAGTGCTGGGTCACAAAGTGGAGTCAGAGATCAAATATTAGAACAAAAGATGGTCGTAGCATCTTTATTGCTTAGGAAATTACAAAGGTTTCAGGAGCTCTGGCCAGGAGCCAGGAATGAAGACCAGAATACGTATATCTTACTGTATCACAGTATCACAGCGTGTGTGTACATAACCCCTTCCCTTTCTGGGTCCTGGTTCACAGCAAGCTAGGACAAAGTGGGGAGGTATTCAGCTATTCAGAGGGATTAAGAGAGCAAGGAGAATGAAAGAGAGGACGACCACAGAGGAGATCATCCTTTGTGGCCATCAAGACAGCCCATTGGCATAGAGGGTGGTTACCGTGGAGACAGAGCCTGCATCATCCTGTGGCCGTTCATGGTGTGTCTGGCTGCCTAGAAGTCAGACTCCTGAGGACAGGGACTCTACATTCCCAGCCTTCTGAGTATTAAGGGCCCGAGAGAGGGGCTATATTCGAAAGGCTTCTTAAACAGAGCCAGCCTCAAGCATGGTCTGCCTATCAATCCTCACTTAATCCTGCTTCACCTAAGTTTCTATGGAACAAGGTCTTCAAACATATTATTCTTCCAACCCCAGTCTCCTGTGGGAAATACGATGCTAGCTGTCTTAGCCCAGACTCTCCAGAAAGCAGAGCCTGAGGCAAATAATTATATGCTAATATTTTATTGGGAAGTGCAATCCCAGGGACGCTGGAGGGAGGGGAAGGGGGAATGAGAGTGGGAACAAATGACAGCGGACAGGGAAGGTGCGAACCAAGTTGGCACAAAGAGCAACCAGTTGCTGTCTGGTCACTGTCTTCAGAGAGACCAAGGGGACATCTCAAGTCAGGGTGCTGGTCAAGGGGATGGGAGAAGAATTTATCTTTGAGATCCTGTCTCTCACTCAGCAAAGGGTTGCTCCAGAGGGTGCTCCAACACCCCCATACACGCTTCCAGGGGTGTTGCGTATGTTGGGGTGCAGGAGCGTGTCACATCTCAGCAGCAACAGGGATGCTCTGGGGTGAGAGGGGAAAGGAGAGCTGTGTGGTCAAGCGCAAGCACTGTCAGGTCGTGCGCCAGTGGGTGGCGACAAAGATGATCTTTGACCAAACTCTAGCCAGGCTCTTCTGAGCGTATTTTTCAAGTAGGCCCTGGCCTTGGGCATGTCCACCAAAGCCGAAGTTTACCAGGAATCCTGCTAAGTCAATTTAGGTAGAATCCCTCATCCCCTACCACCCCCGAGGTGACACGTGGTCACTCTCGCCTGCTCTCAGCAAGAATCCTGTTAGCTCAGTTTAGCAAAGAATGTCCCTGCCCTCTAAGTAATTTTCCATCCGATGACACCCTTCACCCTACTCCTTGGCTATAAATCCTCACGTTTTCTTGTTGTATTCAGAGTGGAACCCAACCTCTCTCCCCTACTGCAAAGCCCCGGTGTAGTAGTCTCCCTGAATGAAGTCTTTTTTAGCACCTTTAACAAGTGTCAGAATAATTTTTTTCTTTAACAGTGGTCATACCACAAAGTGATGGTCTGCCCCTGTGAGTTCAAAATCCATACAAGGTGCCCGATATACCATTTCTGTAGGAAAGAATGGACTCTAAATTTTTTTGAGCATTTACTCAGCACTAGACCCTCTTATAAGCTCTTTATACTATTCATTATTTGGTACCATTTTTTAAGCCATTCTTCAGGATAGGAAATGCGGACACCAGGAGTTCTAATCAACAAAGTCAAGATCACTCAGCTAGTAACTTACAGAGCCTGACTCTGAACCCAGGTACACTAGTTCCACAGGCTGCTTTCTTACATGTTTCACTTCGACGCAAAACACCGTTGCAATATACAGAAGGGTACGCTGGTTCCATCCCTGTCAGCTGTGGGACCTAGGACGAGGAAGGCCATCCCTGGGGCTCTAGTTTGTTCATCTGTGTGATGCCCGTGAGCATTCCCTGGGGTTTTATGAGAACAAACATTTTGAAATAAGTCACAGAGTTTCATCTCAGCCCCCAACTCCAAATAAACACATACTCCATTTTATGTGTCATTATCATTATCATCAAATAACTTTTAGGTGTTTTATCTTTACCTGAAACAGTGGTCATTGAATGTAATGCTTTTTTTTTTTTTTTTTGGCCCAAAGAATCATAAGCTTCTTTCAAGTTTTAATTTTGATCACCTCTACCTCCCCGAAGTGTGCAGTGCCCATAGCTACGGAGTGTCGGCGAGATTAGGGACTGAACATGCAGTGACCTCCATCTCCTTTCTGTGAGATCCAAAGTGAGTGAGCTGACACACCACAGGGACCGAGGAGAGCTGTTTGGATAATTGCTTATCATCCGTGGGGATCAAGTAAACCTTTGCAGGAGTCCTCATCCATATACGGGATTATCGGAATGCTTCAGCCAGATCGTTGACTTTCAAAATATCTTATAAATTTGGTTTGAACGCTTGTATTAGGTTTAATACCATCTTACTTTTCTGTTTTATGAATCACGTCAGTTTTTCTCTGGAGCTTGAAAGAGAGGCTATCCATTAGCAGAAGGGAAAGTCGTTAAATGACTCATCCTGTCACAGGGAGGTGCACTGTCTCTGCTTTATGTGCTCATTTGGGTGTGGGACATGGAGACACTAATCCCACAGCTGACAGCATACGCATCACACACCCCTGACTGGTTTTGCATAAATAACCACACATAGTAGTTCATTGATCCACTGAGTAGGAAAAGGAAGGGCTCCCCAAAAGTAAATTGTTCAACTAAAGGAAGCTTATCCTTACAAGCAACACATTTGAAATTTTTAATCATATTTGAAAGAAATGTTTCCAAGAGGTATGTGTCCTAGGCAGAAATAATTTGGTAGCAAGTGACAAAAGCCTACTCAGACTAGCTTAAGCAAAATGGAGAATTTATGGAACAGGTACCAGATGTCTCTTGGAATCGAAGGGCAAAAATGATCAAGGTTTCCTAAGGAGCAAATCATCACTCAGTCAGTGGCCCAACTCATACTCTCAAGGAACAGGTAGCCACTGATCTCTGATTCTCAATAACAAACTATAATGGACAAGATTCTGATTACTCACTGAAGAGAGGGGAGCTGGGTTTGGGTACCAGCTCTGCCTCTAACCAACACTGTAAAGTTAAACATTTGCCAGTGGTTCTTAAGCAAGGAGGGGCATAGCTCCCCTCCACCTCGCAGGAGTATGAGGAAATAGATTAGGGCGTTATTGATTGTCACAGTGACTTGGAGGAAGGGCACTGCTGGCATTTAGAGGGCAGACATCAGGGGTCCTCCAGTGCACACAAGAGTCCCATAATGAACAACTAGTCTCACTTCATACCGCTCCCTCCCTCAAGCCACCAAATCCAGGGATACTGAGAAACATGGACTCCCTGTGCATCTTGATTTCATTTTCTCAAAACAAGCTCTGGGGTTCATACAGTTTTTAAATTCTGTGACCTAGCCGTGCCTATGAGATATCTTAGTACAGACAGACCCCTTTGGTAATGATTCATGCTGTTAGACAAACATTCAGGTCATCCCCATTCTGGGCACGTGGAAGGGTGGGGTCTTGTGACTGGTGCTGACCAATGAGCTGTGAGCCAGAAAGCATGTCACTTCCGGCATGAACAATTAGTTGTCAATGAGCCATCCAGGAAGGTGCTCATTTCCCTTTGCTATGGCAATAGACATTGTAACAGCTGGTGGCTACTCCATGAGCCTGGGTCCTAGAATGAAGATAGTCATGATGCAGAGTAGACTCTCCTGCCTATCGATGATGGACATGAGTATGAGTGAAAAATAAGTCTTCATTATTTTAAGTCACTGAGATTTGGGGGACTGTTTGTTACCGCAGCAAACCCAGCCAATCCTGACTGATAGAGGCTCTCAGAATTGCTGTGCCAAGAACTCTTCTTAAGGACTTTACAAATATTAACTCATTTAATTCTTACAACAACCTTACCAAGTAGCTCAACCTTATTATCCTCATTTTATAGAGAAGGAAAGTGAGTCACAGAAAGGCTGAGCAGCTTGTCCAAGTGACAGGAAGTAAGAGAGCTGCAGTTCCAACCCAGGCAGTCTGGCTCCAGAATCCATCTCTTAACTACGGTGCTATACTGCCTCTCATCTCTTATGCAGCAGTTACCGCTACACTAAATCGACTTAAACCAGTGTGCTTCACTTATCTAATTTCTGCTTTCAGTGTTTTTAAAATTATGACTCTTTATTCCTGTTAGTTACCAGTTTTTTGCCATTACCTGCCTGTAGCAATAACCCCTCCTTTTTTCTCTTCTAATGTGCTGTTTCTAATCCATCATGGACTAGGAAACCAGATAATTAAGCTTGTTATGTCTATTCTAATTGTGACTAATTGAGACTGGCCACCTTGATAGTCAACCTTGCTCTCTTCCACCCCCACTCACCTTGCTCACTGTCTTGTAGTTGTGTGATTGTTGGCTCTTGTATCTATTTCCCCCGCTAGATAGCATGGTCTTTTGGGGGTTTTTTTGCGTTACGCGGGCCTCTCACTGTTGTGGCCTCTCCCGCTGCAGAGCACAGGCTCCGGACGCTCAGGCTCAGCGGCCATGGCTCACGGGCCCAGCCGCTCCGCGGCACGTGGGATCTTCCCGGACCGGGGCACGAACCCACGTCCCCTGCATCGGCAGGCGAACTCTCAACCACTGCGCCACCAGGGAAGCCCCCCAGCATGGTCTTTTGAGAGAAGGTAATGAGCTTAATTCACCTTAGTGTCTCTCTGTCCCCTTCCCCCATCACCTAGCACAATGCTTTGCATATGTCAGGTGACTAATAAGTCATCTGCTAAGACTATTAAGTGATGAGGTTCTGAGTAATGGCCTAAGAGCTTGCCTGTGAGTTAATCAGATGGGCTTTGCTACTAGCCTTCGGGACATCCGTTTTAGCTGTCTGGAGGCCTTTGGGACTTTCTCAGTGTGTCTTGGATGCTTAAGATTATGGGTCAAAGAGATCAATTAATTCCTTCATTTAGTCCCTCAGTGGACAGTTATTGAGTTTCTACCATAATATTAAAATACTAGCAGCGTACACTTCCTGAATACTTACCATGTGTAAGGTAATATTTGAAACACTTTGTAAGCATTCATTCATTTTAGACTCACAGCAATCCAACAAGGTAGGTACAATTATCATTGTCCCTAAAGAGACTGAGGCCCTGAGAGCCATTTTCCCAAAGCCTCATGGCTGGCAAGAAGTGGAGTTAGACCAACTAGGTACTGGGGATATAGGTGGACAAGAAAGAGAAGCTGCATGCCCTGATGAGGTTGACATTCTAGTGAGCAAGCCAGATAAAAAGCAAGCAAGCATAGAAATCCACAAAATAATTGCAGATTGTGATCAGTGTTTTGAAAGAAATAAGCAGAGTGCTGAAATGAAAACTAAAGCAGCATCATAGGGGTGTGATCCAGGAGGGCATCTCTGATGGGGTGTTTAATTCATCTATTACTGCATTAAAACTTACCCCCAAATGGGTGCTTAAAATAATAAACATTTACTTATCATCCCACAGTTTCTTTGGGTCAGGAATTTGGGAGTGGTTTAGTTGGGTGGTTCGGGCTCAGTTTCTCAAGAGGTTTTAGTTGAGATGTTGGGTGGGGTTGCAGTCATCCGAAGGCTTGACTGGGGTTGGCAGAACAGTTTCCAAGATGGTGCAGTTTACCTGACAGAGCTCCACCAGACAAGCAGAGCCAGCAGGGGAGAGATCTATCAGGGAGTGTTGGGGGCTGGTTAGCAGGCTCTCCTCACGTCTGATACCAGAGCCTAAAATCCAGAGAGTGGCAGTCAAGGTGCAAAGACCAAAAGCAGGCTGAAACCCCGCGAGCACAAGCTAGAAACCCACAAGGACAGACTAAAACTTGTCTTCATCCTTGATGATGAGGACTTCCCACAGAAGCCATGACCCTTTGAGCCACATCTAAACACACACACCTGGCGTAGCCCCTGCATCAGATTAACAGGGTGAGTCAGCAGACCAACGACAAAGCATACGTGGTGCAGAATTGCTGCTGCCCGCCTTCTACCCTCCAAGTCTCAGAGAATTTCCCCTGTGGCCGACCGTACCTGGAAATATACAACAAGGGGGATTCTGTAGTTCAACCAGGTCAGGTTGACACACTGCAAAGCCATCGCACCATCCCACTCACTCCTGTGGCTGTTGGAAGACCACATTGGTTGTTGACAGGCGACCTTAGTCCCTCTTTGCGTGGGCCTCTCATTAGGGATGCTTGAGCATCTTTGTGTCATGGCCGCTGGCTGCCGCCAGAGTGAGTGATCCAGAGAGAGAATAAGGAGAAAGCTGCAATGTCCTTTATGGTCTAGTCTTATCACACACTATCACATCTGCTATATTCGGTTTATCACAAGTAGGTCACTGAGTCCAGAGCGCATTCAGAAGGAGAAGCATTAGGCCCCACCTTTTGAAGAGAGGAGTGTAGAAGAATTTGTGAACATATTTTAAAAGGCAGCAACTAGAAGGGCCAAAGCGAGGGTGACGGCAAGAGGCCCTGAGGGGCTTGATGTGTGCGGGACGCTTCCTGAGGGTCAGAGTGGCCAGAGCTTCATGGACAAGCCCTGGGAAAGAGCAGCCTAGCATGAGGCTGGGCCTCCCCATCATGACAGGGAGTTTGCTTTCTATTCTAAGTGCCATAAGGACCCATGGTGAGGTCTCCAGAAGAGTGACACAGCCCTATTTGCACTGTGAAGTGTCGCTGGGTCTACCATGTGGGGCGTGCATTGCGGGGGGCCAGAGTAGAAGCAGGGAGCCTGCAGAAGGCATTGAAACACTTACTTTGTACTCATTCTAGCTCTGCCATCTATTTGATCCATCCACTTAACCTCTCTGTTCCTCATCTGTTCAACAAGGTGACTCTTCCCTGCACACCTCCCAGCATGACTGCAGGACACACAGAGGGAATGCACACTGAGACACTTTGTCAAGTGCGAGACGCTGCAGATACAGTCGAGGCACTTTTGCTGAGCTTGCTCTGGCTTAACACCCTTTCCAGAGCTAAGGATTTTAATTCCAAAAGAACACCGGGGTCAGGAGAAGACTATTTTAGCTTCAATATAACTGCACAGTTGCTACTTACCATCTTAAGTGAGTTAATACCCACTGTGATGGTTAATTTTATGTTAACTTGACTGGGTGATGGGTGCCCATATTTGATGAAACATTGCTCTGGGAGTGTTGGTGGGGGCGTTTCCCCATGAGATTAGCATTTGAGCTGGTAAATTGAGTAAAGCAGATGGACCTCCCCAGGGAGGCCCTCATCCAATCTGTTGAGGGCTTGAATAGAACAAAAAGGTGGAGGGAGGGAGAATTCTCTTTCCGCCTGACTGTTTGAGCTGAGACAGCCATATTTTCCTGGCCTCAAACTGGGACTTACACCATTAATGCTCTTGGCTGTCAGGCCTTCGAACCCAGACAGGAACTACACTACTGAATTTCCTGTGTCTGTAGCTTGCAGAAGGCAGATTATGGGACTTATTAGCCTTTTAAATCATGTGATCCAATTCTGATTCTCTGGAGAACTCTAATACACCCACCAAAGTATTTAAATGATCAAGAACCATGACATTGTGTGCAAGGCCTCGAGATCACGGTGACACCCCTGCAGCCATCGCTGGTGACTCACTCCATCCTGGAAACATGACATCAGCTCTCTTAGCTCAGTGCCCTTGAAGTGGAGCCTAAGGTGGGGAGTTTGGAGCCAGTGATACATGGAAGGAGCGCTCTCAGAAGAAACCGGGGAGGGAGGGAAGCAGGATAAGGCAGGCAGTGCACAGGCAGATGTGGTTTCAGAAGTCGGACCTGCGCATGATCCCGTGGGGAGCCCTGGAGCGTGGACTGTCCCACAGATGACGCTCCTGCCCAGGGGCAAGCAGGCTCGGTTGGTATATCACACCTGTGCCACACTCGAGTTATCGATTATTATGTAACACGTCACCCCAACACTTAGTGGCTTAAAACGGTCGTCTCTTTGCACACCTATGTTCACACAGCATTATTCACCACAGCCAAAAGGTGGAAGCTACCCAAGTGTCCACAGATGGGTGAACGAATAAGGAAAACGTGGTATACACATACGATGGAATCTTTTTCAGCCTTAAAAAGGGAGTTCATCAAAACTTGGGTGAATTTGGAAGGCATCATACTAAGTGAAATAAGGCAGACGTACAAGAAACAAGTACTGTGTGATTCCATTTATAGGAGGTACTTTGAGTAGTCAAATTCATAGTGACGGATAGTAGAATGGTGGTTTCTAGGGACTGGGGTGAGGGAAAATGAGGAGTTGTTGTTTAATGGGTATAAAGCCTCGGTTTGGCAAGATGCAGAAGGTCCAGAGATTCAATGTGTTGGCTGCGCTGTAACAGCTGGGTGACGGGCACTCTGGCCTGGTAATGCGGACCTGGGGTGGCACCAACAACAGCTGCTACGGGGGCATGACCACCAGCTCTTTGCAGACTGGATCAGCCGTCACATGACCTGCTACAGCAAACTCTCCTTCAGTTATAAAAATGGCATAGCCTTTGAAATGGAAGAACGTTTAAAATTTTTCTTTTAAAACAGCTACATTTTTGATACTGTTTAGACACCCAACCAATAATACTCTCCCTATTAGAGCATTAACAGTGGGTCAGATACTGCCCTAAGGCCTTTTTAGATATTAATGGATATAACTTCACAACCATGAGAGGTCAGTATGACTATTATCCCCATTTTATAGATGAGGAAACTGAGGTCCCAAGAGGCTAAATAACTTGTCCAGGTTCATATGGCTGATAAGTGGTAGAGGTCAAGTTTGAAGTTCAGCATCTGGATCCATATTCGATGCTTTTCGACATATTACCATACTGCTTTTCTGTAATAGAACTGATAAAAACAACAAAATAAAAAAGCTTGGTCTTCTACTACATAATCATTTAGATTTATGATTGAGTTTAAACATAGTTCCAAGAAGTTAAGGACCAAACAGATCTATGACCACCTTCCCGAAGAACTCCATGTACTCGAGCACGACCTCTCAATGAGCACGTCTTCCAGAAGCAAGAATCTGGATAAGCCAAACCCAAGGCCATGCAGAAACAAGGCACAGGTGTCCTGGGAGAGCGCATCCAATTGAGGCTCCACACTCCAGCTTTAGCAAACCCTTCAGTTGTAACTAATCTCCAGCAGAGAAGCCATGTAGTGAAGTGGGTATTTTGCAGGCCGATGCTGTCTCCTGGTAGTCAGATGAGGTCAATCAGCTGATTTCCCCAAAGAGATATGTTTTCTGTTGAGCTCGTGCTTTCAATTATCCAGATGAAGAAAAGTGCCATTTGGGCGCTCTTATCCAGATCCTGATTTTCTTGCTGATTCCCAGCTCCTGAACACTTCCTCTTCCTTAGCTACTTGGAAACAGAGATTCTGAACTTTCTGCTTAGTGCACCGTGTGCGTGCGTGTGTGTGCGTGCGTGTGTGTGCATGTGTGTGCGCACATGTGTGGCTGCGTGGGTGCCTGTTTTGTTAGGGGGAGGGGCAGGCAAGGGTGGGACAGCACTCTGAACAGTCATGAACTACCAGATAAAATGCCCTTGATCTTATAGGTTTGCTTCAAACCATCAAACGGCATCACTTGACAACCCGGCAGCCTCCAGCTGATGGATTTGCAGAAGTACTCAAGGATAATTGGCATTTTAATGGGAAAATGCCATGTTCCCAAGTGTTAGAATAGCTATAAGATATCCCAAGGGCCATTAACACAGTTCTGGTGTAATTAAAGTTGCTCACCCATCAGTCTTGGTCTCAGAACCTCTCCTATGCTTGTTGCAGGGCTTCTGGGGGTGCCCACTTCTCACAAACCACTAAACTGGAACTATAGTGATCAAATATCTCTTCCCATTCCAACATATGCATGTGAAAGACACCTCGGAGCAGCTGTATCTGTCATTGCCTTTCTTCTGTCTTATCTTTGGTCCTGGTTGGGCCCAGGTAAGAACTCTGAGAGCCATGTGTGATAGAAGGGATAATCCTTTTATCTGTAAATGTTCTGCTGTCAACTCACTAAGGTCATATTACAAAAGAGCAGGCTTCCCTGGTGGCGCAGTGGTTGGGAGTCCGCCTGCCGATGCAGGGGACACGGGTTCGTGCCCCAGTCCGGGAAGATCCCACATGCCGTGGAGCGGCTGGGCCCGGGAGCCCTGGCCGCTGAGCCTGCGCGGCTGGAGCCTGTGCTCC